>NC_081216.1:6874160-7474160 GCF_902713425.1 Acipenser ruthenus | reverse complement strand
GTCACTAAAATGAATGCAAAAGTAAAGGAAAAACAGTGACATTGTAATTTGAAGCTGCTTGCTCTTTAACATCGAATATTCTCCTTTAAAAAATATGACTGAAGACCTTGAAAATATGGCCCAGTTTCTTGTGTGAAGCTGTAACCTTATGCATTACATGATACTACCCATTCTCTGAAAATTCCTTATTACAAACCGTATTCACAGAATGTGCACATACAGCAAAGTGTGAATAATGATTAACCAGTAAATCCTTACAGTGGAGGACAATCCAGCTTCCCTATCCTACTAAGGTCCTACACTCCAGTAGTGTAAATCCCATGGGGCTGCACTATAATGTACTGGAGAGATACAGCAGGGGAAATGTATGATAAAGCCTACATTGAGATGTAACCTCCAGTCTCTCAGGTATAAATACCAATTTAAAATCCAGTAAATAATGGAAGAATGACTATGACACTGCAGGGTAAGTAAGCTAGGTCTGATGGTAATGATATCTGACAGAAAGTAAAAGGAGAAAACTTGGGTTAGTGCCTCTCCATGGTCCCAACCTGGGAAGCAGTGAGCACTGTGTGGGAAACTAGCACAGCTTTCAGTGAGATTTAGATTTTCTATGTGGATGTGGAATTATGTAACACCTTTTGCTAACCCTTTCAAATATGAAATATTTATTATGGAAGTTTTTCACCCTTAATGGGCTTACCATAGATGTTATTTGCACTTGAACTTGTCTATTGCCCATTCTTCTTTCTTCCATGTGTATGGAATCCCATGTAGCAATTTTGGGTAACGCTTTACATTAAGTGTCTCTAATTACTGTGTATTTACATAGTAATACATAGTAAATACATTTACACATAATTACAATGTTATTATGCATAGTTACAATGCACTTAATGTACAATGTACATCTTTTTGCACTATATATGTAAGTACATAATTGTATCAGAAAAGGGTTAGGGTTAGCGTTTAAATTTAGGATTAGAGTTAGGGTTATATCATGCAAAAGAATCCTCTAAGCAATCCACTTTTTCTCATTTTTCGTATAAAAATCAGCACACCATTTTAGTTCGTACTGTGCAGGGTAATTGCTTGTCATCAACTTCAGTCTCCAATTAATTTCAAGAATCTTCCTCTCCTTTCTCAAATGCACAAACCCGCCGCATTGAAAGAATCCACTCCCAACATAGGAGGCTTATTGCTGACGTCACTGCCCTGTGAATTTTGTTAGTGCATTGCTGCCACAAGTGAACACCTTGTTTGCTAAAATAAAAACCGCTTCACAAGTAGATATTTAATTTGCTTTGTGTTATTGTGCAGTGCGTGTGTATATGATACACATGCACAATATTAATGCTTTGTTTTTAATTGTTTTGTATATTTTTGTTTGTGATGTGCCGTACGAAATAAAATGAACAGTAATTCTAAGTGAAATGATATATAAAAATGTAACTGTAGCAAAATTACTATGCAGATTTACCTAGGGAAACTTTTATATGGGTGTAATCAAAATGGTGGCCAAGGAAATCAACTTCAAGAACAGCTTCAAAGGGAACCCTGAATGATGCTTTGGGGGCATGATAGCAAATTAAATCTGCCAATGCATTGCAGAGCACAGAATTATAAGCCTGGTGCTACAATTGTCCCGATTCTATACAGCTGCGATGGCATATGGAATAAGTGTGCTTAACTCTACTAAGGCACAACGCCAACTCAATCAGCACTTTCACTGCTGTGCAGAGACTCTGTCAGTTCTTTTTAGCCCTCTGAAAATAGTCAATTAACAACCTGCTGTGGTTATCTTCCCATTTCAAATTTTTTAGTTTCAATTTAGGCTAAAGTGGAGCTATCAACTTTTACAAAGTTGTCAAAGTTACCTACTGGAGAACAAGGCTATGTGATAGCATTTCGTTTTATTGCTATTTTAAGTCTTCCTTATCTACTGAAATGAAAAAGTAATGGCAGCTGAAATGTGCAAAGAATTATAAATAAATCAGTGCATGGTTGGCAGCCGTTTCTCAACTATCTGCCCTGACCCAAAACCTGCATTAATTTGTTTTTTATTTGTGAAAGAATAGGATTATATCGGAATGATACATTTTAGAGGTCATTTGTCATGTTTTATAAACCTCAGACTGCTGTTATTGATCTTAACTACATACTGACGCCTCCTCCATCGGTTTTGGCTGTATTTTTTATATGGTTCTCCAGTGCATGGCCTCCGGAAATCCAAATTCTCCCCCATAGTCTAAATCCACAGTTTTTTTTTGTTCCAGCTGTACCCTAAATTAATTAATTGGACCAATTAAGCTTCTAATAAGCACTTAATTGGTCCAATTAAGTAATTTAGGGTACAGTTGGAACAGAAACCAGGAGGGACAGCGGCCCTCCAAGACCAGAATTGCCCACCCCTGCACTAAGGTACACGCATAGACCCACCCCCGGGACAGCTGATGCTTAAAACTGGAACATTTACAGATAGAAAGAAAGAAGACAATAGAAACGAAAGGAAGGAACAGGACAAGAGAACAGGAGAATAGCAAGAAGCAGACGCAAACCACCCCAAAGAAGAGAGACGACACACAACTTGGGCAGCGCTATCCAGGCTGTAGAGAATCAGTTTCACCAAGGCGAAATACTGCTCACACTGGATTGTAGACGTGGCTGTCTACATCCAGGCAAATTGTAAGTGTTCTTTTTGATTATTTTAACTGAACGTGTGTAGTAAGGTGACCGACTGCAAGCAACTGAGATACTGTATTTTAAAAGTATAGCCATAAAATATATGTTGTGTGTGTTTTAAAAAATCTATTATTGGAAAGTATATGTGGGATTGTGAAATGTGCTTCTTGCTTATTAATAAATATTTTATTTGTTTTATTTTATTTTATTGTGTTAATATTTTAACTGGATTGGTTTTATTTGTATTTTACTAGCTTGGTGTATTTTATGGGTTGGTGTTTTATTGATTTTATGAAGGAACTGCTTATTTTTTAAAGAGCAATATACTGGCACAAGTTTGTTTTATATTGCAGGAAACCTTCTGGTCTACTCTATTGACTGTAAGACCACCGGGCCCCAGCTACCAGTAACCAACTCCTGCCTTTGGATTTTACAACTCTCAACTGTTTTTTGTTTAAAAACATGATTGAACGGGACTCTTTATTTTATTTGTTACTTTGAGGAAGGAGTCAATCTGCACAGTGGTGCAGGACCCTTCCACTTTTTCATGGACTTTTAACTGCCTGTATTTATTGTGCTTTGCTTTTAAGTATTTCAGGCTGCCTATTAGGTAAAATAATAAAATACCACTGAATAGCAATTCACTGTCCCTGGGCTCATTTGGGCTTGATCTGACTTATGTATATTGTTTCCCCTGGAATTTAAAGAACCTGTGTGTATTATTGGGACCACAGAAAAAAAGAATTTCATATACTGGGTAATAGTCTTCTATACTTACCTAAAAGGTTCTTGGGACTCCTTAAGTTCTCAATTGGCATAGTCTGGCAGTTATTTAGCTCTCCGTGAAACAAGTCTCCTATTATCAATTCCCTAGGTTCTTCCTCCATGAAGCCCTTGCTCCTGTCCTGTGAACAGCTTGCATTTGGGTTCAGAAATTAGGGAAATATTGAGTTTGCCTGCAAGGAAATGCATAAGAAACCACTTTGGATTCTAAACCATAGAACACAGCTGTTGTATCTTTAAATCGCTCAAATCTGTACATGTCAAGGGAATTAAATCACAGCTGCATTTCAAAACCTGCATGCTAGCAGGTTTTTAGAAATGGATAAGGCATGAATTCGCAATTTTAAGGTGAATTCATTTTTGGTTTTCTAACAAGCTTATTCATGCTAGCCTAATACAATATTATTCCTACATGTTTGTTCTTTTCTCACTGGCTCAGGGAATTAGGAAGCAGCCAGAATATTAAACAAAAACTCTCTTCTCACTTTGTTTACTGTTTCAACCAAGCTGTTTTTTTTTTCTTCAACTGTTTTGCTAATTACAGTGAAATAAAAAAAAAAAGATCATTGGTAATATTCATCCTTTTTCCTAAGTACGGTTACATCAGCCTCAGTACCACATTGTCACCCAGTCTCTGACCAGCTGGGCGAGTCTCATCTTTGCACAGGTTGGGGTAGGGTCAACTGCCATCCCAAATTTGACAGGTTTGTTTGACATGTATTGTGTCCAGCGACACTGTGCTTTTGTCGGAAACAGCTGCTTGTCCATGTAATGTTTTATGTTTAGCTTGAAGCAGGCAATGCTGTTTTCAATGAAGTCGCTCCAAATTTCTGATGCCAAGGCAAAAATAGCGTAGTTGCTCTCAAATGAAAATTCAAAAATATCAAGATTTCTCAAAAAATTATTGTAATAGTAATATTATAAGACAGCAGACTACATATGCTCATATAAACAGCCAGATGGCAGTTCTCCAAGGAATTGATAAGATTAAAATAGATATTTGGATAATACATATCTAGACTTCAAGAGCAATATTCTATTCAAATACATACTGCTGTAAACTCAGCGGAGGTAGAGATAACAAACTGGCTTGCATTCATATAAAATATAGCGTATTGTAGGTTATACTAACAATGAACAAGCCGTCAAAATTACGTCTTTTTGCGGTTCTAGGTAGAAGTGCTTATAACTATTTTATTTTTACGATTCTGACTTTCAAACGCCGTCAGTATATTTAATACATGTATTTAGGAAAAGTCAAGAACAGACAACCGTGGATCTTTAACACAAGAAGAGTAATTTAAATTTTAAAAGTGAAAACTGTCAAAATGGCGGTTCTAGTGCTAATAACCTCCCTGTGTTCTACTTCCATGAGCCTGTAACCTCCAACAGACAGTATCACAGATTCAATCAGTCACAGACAAGAACATCTGGGTGTCATTCATAATAAACCACAGGAAATTAAACACAGTAAATCAACAAATGAAAAATAAAAGCCCCAAACAGAAAAAATGCATTGGTCAGCAGCTGAAACTGGCCTAGCAACACATACCAGTAACACTTTATATTAAGTGCCTCTAATTACTGTATATTTACAGAGTAGTTACTTAGTAAATACATGTGCTCTTACACATAATTGCAATGTTATTATGCATAGTTACAATATACTTAATGGGTAAATCTTTTTGCATGATATAACCCTAACCCTATCCATAACCGTAACCCTAACTCCAAACCTTACCCCATGTCCAACTATAACCTTAATGCTACACCTAACTCTAAACCTAACCATTTTCTGATACAACTGTGTACTTACATATATAGTGCAAAAAGATTTACACATTGTTTGTTTGTAAATAAAAGTACAAATATAAAGTAAATTGCGCAAAAAAAACAACCTCATAAAAAGTTTATGAAAAGTGTAAACCGTAAATGGCTGACTGTTGAGAAGCCCTAATGTTTTGAGATTAAACACTACCAAAAAGATATGGACATGCATTATTTTGAAAGACTGTGGATTGGTTTTTGAAATGCAAGTTCTTCTCCTAACAGCTATCCTGGGATTCAATACAAGTTTTAAGTCTAGCACATCAGTAAGCACCTTGACTTTAAATCCAGTCTAGGCTTGGAATCATCTGTGTCTTTCTTAAGCACATCACGGATACTGCTGCACACATTAAAGAGGAAGAGGAAGCTTCACGTAAGCTTCAAATGACATTGATTGTTTGTTTTCCCCTTATCTTTGCATGTTGTTTGCAGTCATTCTGAGGGGTGAATTTCAATTACTCCACAACTATGAGTTCAGGATCTACCCCTCAGTTCTAGTTGCTTTATATTAGTAAGCATCAAACCTGGTCTGGCTCTTACTTGTATATTAACACATCTATCTTACATATATTTATGGCAGGCAACTAGAACAAAAGAGCAACTCCTAAACTCAGGTGCAGACACTAAAGATAAATAAAAACATAAATAAATAACACAGTATTTGAGTAATTGTTATAAAAACAATATAATCAGGCTGCTTACTGAGATGCCAGGACTGAGATCACTTCTGAATAACACTTTGAACTGTGGGCTTGTGGAATCATTGGATTAAATATATGCCAGCAAAACTTCTTGCAAGCGCTGAGGAGCTGAGCAGGCGATTAGAGAACAGAATGTATATCATCAGAAAAATGAAACATGGGCAGCGAGGCATGAGGCAACAGAGATAAGAGACCAGCATGCTGGCAAGTAGCCTGCCATCTGCGGGACTGTTACCTGAAGAGGAGAGGATAGGCTGGGGAGGAAGACAGAGTGGGGGCCAGTGTTTTTATATTCTGGAACAGAAGGCTGCCCTCCCTGGGATGCCTGCCTCATTTTACTTGCATGAGTGGCTGGTGTTACTATGCAAATGTGAAGTTTAAGAGTTTCAGTATATTTTCCTTTATCTGGTATACTAGGTCAGAGAAGTTGCTGTTTGCAGGCCTTGTTTTCAGATTGCATATTCATGGTTATTTCACCTGGAGAATGAAATGGTCTGCTCCCCAGTGCAGTACAATAATCAATTCTAGATGAAACAAAGGAATGCATTAGCCTTTCAGCCCCAAGTACAAAAATAATAGGTGTAAAAATATTTACAAACTGAGACAATGTGAATGACAATGAATAAATACTTTTAGTGTGTGTGTGTGTATATATATATATATATATAGTAAGACAGCAGGGAGGGGATTAATTCCTCACTGCATAAAACATGTGCGTATGCACATTTTGTTTAATTAATTTGTTAATTATTTGATTGTTAATTATCCCCTGCACCTGGTGGCTTAGAACTGCTGTGGAGAAGGAAGCAGAAGACGGTGTGCTCTGTTTCCAGGCAGTCACCCTTGTGAGTATGGGGTTGCTATTGTGTGTTCTGTGCATGCCAGGTATACGGCTTAGCCATCCTGCAAGCTATTCAGGGACCTGCATATTGTTTAGTTAGTGCTCCAAAGGAGCTAGGTGTTTGTTTTGGTTTTTGTTCATTTTGTATTTTGTCTGGTTTTATAAATGGGCAATGAACGACCGTGAGTGCTGGCCGGTTTACTATATATATATATATATATATATATATATATATATATATATATATATATATATATAGTAACGTGGTGAGTCTGCGGTGCAGTATGTTGGTTGGTGCAGTAAACAAAGACTGGAAACTTCAGATGTGGTGTAACGACACTCGCGATGCCCTTTATTTTGAAGGCAGGTTGCAAAATAAAGAAAACACAAACAGAAGAAATCAAACAAAAAGCCTGTCTTCATAAGAAGATGCGAACTATACTTTTATACATACCTACCACCTGGGACGGCTAAGCTGTTTACCCAGTGCAGTTAAACAAGCAACAAAAAAACACCCAACTTCACAGAGTTCTGATTTTGATTTCCAACAATATCACTCCTCACAGTACCACACCCAGTCTTCCTACCCTGGCTGGGTAAAACCTGTCTCATTTATAGGGCTAACAATTATCAAACTACCAGCAGGTGGCAACAATAATTAAATCCAATAGGCATTACCTCATCCTATAATGTTGAGAGCACCCTCTAGTGGCTCTGAAAATGCTAAGCAGGGAAACGATACTTTGACAGGCTCTGGCTAACATAATGACCCTGTATTATTATTATTATTATCATTATTATTATTATTTATTTCTTAGCAGACGCCCTTATCCAGGGCGACTTACAATCGTAAGCAAATACATTTCAAGTATCACAGTACAAGTAATAATACAATTAAGAGCAAGATAAATACAATGACTTTGGTTCAAGCAAGTACAAGTGTGACAAAATACAATTCAATAATACAGCAGATAACAGTGTCAGTGATAGTTACATCAGGATATATTTAAATACAAAGTACTACAGGTTAAACACTTGGCAGATTACAGTACTCTGAAGTACAGGATTAAATGCAGTAAAATAGGGGGCAGATAAGAGCAAGTGAAGCGCATTTAAGGAAGGGTGATAAGTGTCCCAGGGGAAAAACAGAGGAGTTCTACAGGGGCTGTCTGAAGCATTCATTAACCTGTATGACCTTATTACAATATATGCAATATACAATTATCATCAGGGCTAATAGTCAGTTAATGAATGCTTAATTGAGTTTCGCAAAATAAAAGCCATGCCAATCAATAATAGATTAATCAATTAATTGATGCAGCCTTACTAGTTTACCTTCATCCGTAATCGTGTGTTGGACCAGAAACAGAGGGTAATTCGATAAATCTGATCATTGGTACCGTGCAACATTATACATCCTGTAACAAAAGTAGTGATAAACATGAAGGAATTTGTTTCATCAACCCCCTGGCGTGGTTTATTGAAACAGCCTTGCTAGGTTTTAATTATATGTAGGTCCTGTTTCGGGCAGATTATTTTTCAGTTTGTTTTCTTTTTGTATCTAAGCCTGCTTGGATCTAAAACATCAATCATGATTTAGTGAGTCTCTTCTGTCCACCGGTGACAAGGGACCCTGGGAGAATACAGGTGTTTTCAGATTACCCTTATGATGATAAATGTTTGTATTTTTAAAAGACTGATCAATATGCTGACACTTCCCAGTCTCAGGGCTCCCTGAGCTGTCATAAATTCCTGCCTGACTGCCTGCCTACAGGGGGCTCTTCATGATCAAACAACATTATTGCCTCAGTAACAATTACAACATTCATTTTCTCATTTTTTTATTGTGGATTAATGAGTTTCTCAGCCTGCTCTGTTCTTTATTATTAATATCATTATCTGTTCTGTTCCTCTGCTGTCTTTCTTGTCCCATGTCTAATTAGCGGTGTCAACTGTAGGAGATTTAGATGAGCAATTTAAAACCCAGAGTACTTTGTGACAGGGAAGCCAAGTTAGATGCTAATGGTTTTACTTTATGACAGTGGTCATCAAAGCTGGACTATAAATGTGTAGTACAATGTATAAAATGTCACATCAGATTTGGACCAATATGAACACTTCTCCCTTAAATTAACTTTTAGTATTTCTCAGTTTTTTTTAGTATTTTCTCAACACTTTGCATTAGTGTCTCTAATTACTGTGTATTTGCACAGTAGTTACTTAGTAAATACATGTGTACTTGCACACAATTACAATGTTATTATACATAGTTACAATGTACTTAACATACTCATCTTTTTATACAATATATGTAAGTACACAGTTATATCATAAAAGGGTTAGGTTTAGAGTTAGGGTTAGGGGGTTAGAATTAGGGATAGGGTTAAGATTAGGGTTATATCGTGCAAAAAGATTGCCACATTAAGTCCACTGTAACTATGCATAATATAGAGAAAAATGCATGGGGTGGGATACAATCTCGTTTATCACACACTACAGCAACTATGTGAGGACTTTTGGAATTCCTTTCAGGTTGACAGCTCCCGCTTTCGCTTTTCTCTGTTGCTGGTGATAATGAGAGTGTGTTTCCCGTAATAACTGGCTGGTTAATTGCTCAACAGTTATTATAACATTGTAATTATGTGTGAGTACACGTGTATTTACTAAGTAACTACTGTGTAAATACACAGTAATTAAAGAAACTTAATGTAAAGTGTTACCTATTTTTCTTTTTATTTTCTATAATTTAATGTTACATTTATTGAACGTTAATTAAGCATGTGTGTCAGTAGGTGAAACGGTGGGTTGGATACTGACAGGAAAGGCCCAGGAGGGGTTGTGACAATTTCACTCTCCAGATAAAATGAGCAGGAAAGTGCAAGACTATCTGAAAGCAAGGTCTGCCCTTATAATAGTTTCCCATAGTAAAAGCAGTAAAGCACAGTGAAAGGATCAGAAAACATAGATACACTTTGTAAAACTTAGCAAGGTATGATAAAACATATTTATAAACATGACAAACCAAGGTAAACTATAGGTAAACTATAGTTAATGCATAGTATAACTATGGAAAAAGCATGATGCCAAATGCCATACCATGCAGAAGTACAGTGGTAAACTTCCATAAGGGTGCAAACAGAGATGTATTTAACCTATTACCAGATGCCAGGTTTTAAAATTAAAATACATGTTTGCTTAAACATATTTTACTTTAAAACTGCACATTTGAGACCTATATGTCTTGAATGCATGTACATGTCATAGAAATGTTTTTAATATCCCATGTAATATCAATTGGTGTTTTTCTCCTTGTTGGAGCAAATGAACGTCTATATTGTTTAAGATATACTACTGTACACTAGCTGTTAGCAGTTTCTGTGCAATTCTATTCCATAAACAGCTAACTGTGCCTGTCTGTAATAGAAACATACCTCAACGTTTACAAAACACTTTACTACATATCTGAGGTCCATTATTAGTAAAGCTAGGAGCTGTTATTGGCTGTTGGCTTGTGAAGTCAACCAACATTGATGAGAGGTGACAGGGTTAATTTGCAACCTTCAGTCCCCATCAGCTGGGTTCAGTTTCCAATGATTTCTTCTTGACCCCTGTCTAGTTCTGTTGTCGTACTACCGGCCACGCATCACAGGTTGAACACCCTAGCGAGCACAGAAAATGCGACTATGAAGTTTAAAGGGATACCTGCTTTAATAGTTTGAAAATAAAGTTTGTGCTGAAGATGGCAGCTCTAGGAGATTGTATTAAAAATAAATATGCTTTTGTCTGCAGTACATGAGAATTGTTTTTTCTTGCTCTCACCCCTGAGGACACAATAAGAAGTTGGCTACTGGTAACATTGCTTCACAAGAATCAAACAGAGTTCTTCATTTGATGTCGTTTCTTCTACTGAGAAAGTATTTTAACTTTCGATGCAGGAATTCAAAGTACTAATTAAAACACTTGTAGAATTTAACTATTAAACTCTAACTATGTGTATTGTTTAGAAAGACCTTAACATTATTAACCTGTCATCCACCTGTAAGACCTCTTCTATACTCACCCCAATTAATGCACAGTACAGATTGACAGCAGTGTGAATTAGAAACAATGGTTTAAAGGATGTGTGTACTAAAAAACATTCTGATGTACTGTATCATTAATTTCTTAATAAACTAATCCATCACTTTTCCGTTAATTTTCATCTTACTTTCCATGCATGTTTTAAAGGGTAATTTCACCCCTTAACTGTGGGTTCAAAGGGTGTTTAAGGCATTTATTAAGTGGTTTGAATCCCATATTCCCATCTGTTACCCGTGTATCGTGCGCATGACTGAGCAGTTTCATTTGACATATCTTGTGTATTGCCTTCTCATTGTATAACCTACACACCCTGTATAACCTGCACCTTGTGTATAACCCGCACACCCTTGTATAACCCACACACTCTTGTATCACCCACATGGCTTACACACCCTTGTATAACCTATCCACCCTGTATAACCCACACACTCTTGTATAGCCCACACACCCTTAATTGACTGGCCAATTGGCTAACTAATCGAGAGTGCAGTTTCCCCTATTCTAGCCACATTCTAAGATTTGTATTTAAGATTTGCTGAGGTAGTTTGGAAGTGACACTGGCATAGTGGCTAAATTGATTGTGAAAACTGGTGAAAATCCCCACTATAAGAAAATAAATGGCCAGTTTACAAGCCACCAAAATCATCTCCTGCTGCCAAACCAAAAAACAAGAGAAAAAGAAGATTTGACACTGAAGCTTCTGATTTTTTAATGGAAATAATAAGATACTGTAACATAAATGAGGCAAGAGATAGTGTTAGTACAGTAACAGTAGGACGTTTTCCTAAAAAAAAAAAAAAAGAAAAAACTAGTAACGAGCAAGTTTATCAACTGAGTCTTGGTGACTTAGCAGGAAACTTTAATTTAGTGCTGTATGTTGGTGCAGACAATAACATTGGTTATCATTAATTCATGTTTAATTTGCCATTAAATTGAATTCAAGCAATATGTTTGTCAGTTTTTTTTTTATTAACAATGCATTAGCAGCCATGCGTGAAAAGGTGGCATGGATCACATTTTATAGAAACTAAACAAAGGTCCTCAAATGAAAAAGCTTTTAGCTGAACCTCTTGAGAAAAATTAAAAAAACGAGGGCTTCTCACCCTAATAAAGGCTGAAGATGTTTATTTCTCCTTCTACATCCTGTGATGAAGACAAACATATTTTTCAATGCATGCAAATATAGGTTGCAAATCCAGCTGTTAATAATTAACTCAGGGCTTTTAGCTGTTTTCTGCATACTGCATGGTTCCCCTATCACTACACACGTCTCCTCGGGTACGTAACCATATATTTTAATAAATTGTTTATTTAAGGCTGGCTGTCTTCCTCAGCAATGCTTGCCTGATTTTATTCCCTCGCTCTTTGTGTTTGTTTATGCTCTCCTCCTCAGCTAGCGTCACTGGGTTTCCCCGATCATGGCCACCCGAATGCACAACCAAGCACAGTTCTTATAGGCCGAGCAACACCCCAAGGCCTGCCTCTCAACCACTTAGAGAGAGGGAAAGCCAACACACCTTCCTCCTAACCACTCTGTGTCATTGCCATGATTGACAGGCAGATCTTACGAGGCTGCTGCCCCCTTTCCTGCAGAACCACGCATGCGCCAGATAGTCAGCACAGATCTCCCCTCCCCCCGTTACAAGGGGACACAATCCGTAAGCGTAGTGCATCACACAACACTCCCTTCTGCACTCTCACACTTTAACCTCGGTGATCGGCTGCAGCTTATCTCTGCGAGCTCCAGGTCATGGTACCAATGAAACAAGGGCGGATGCAGGGTGCGAACCGGCGACCTCTCACACCACAACCCATCATTTTAACCACTATGCAAAAGAGTATTTGTGATTATAGAGCTTTTAACCGACTGTGGACAGAATCCGTAATGACAGTGGACACAACACTGCCTGTTACACAGGGTGAGGCATGCAAGCATGGTCCTAGTTGCCATTCGTGGATGGAGACCCAAAGGGAGCACTGCAATGGCCTTTATGCTCTCTCTGAGTTAAGGAGGAAAGCTGACTGGGGGCAGTTCACCACATCCAACTAGTCCAGGAGAAGACTTCCAAAGTTGAGTCCTTTTCCCCAGTAGCTTGGTAACATCTGTAAAAAAATAAAATAATAAACTATTCATTTTTTTTTCACTGTAATATTTAATACAAAATCAGATTTATAGTTCTGGAAATGATAAGAGTAAATGTACTCAAAACCTTAGTTAATTTTGAAAATAACCCCCATGGCAGTTTTGTAGAGCTTTGAGACAATTGCAGAATGTACATGGGGTCTACATTAGAGGATCGTTGTGAGAGTCACAATGCCACAGCTGCAGCATGCGGAATTTGCAGAAACAGTAATGGGGTTTTGTCACGGTTTGCTTGTGTGGTGACATCAGACCAGGAACTGAATGACACAGAGTTGTACAGTGAATATGTTGCTTGCATCGGTTTATTAAATGAACAAATAAAACATTTAAACAAAACACAAAGCACTAAACAAAACAAACGGCATGTTGGCCAAAATAAATAGACAGACAAAACAGACAGTGGATGAACCCCAAACAAGTATCGTGCTAGTCCTTCCAGCACGAGTAGCAATTGTTAGTTTAATTCTCTTCGTTTTTATTTCTCCTCTCTCTCTCCCGTTCTCCACTGCGAACACACCAACCCTGAGTGAGTGACTCGTGCATCTATATATACAGCTGTGCTGGGATTCAATTACTAATTAATCATTCACTTGAATCCCAGCATGTGAACTAATTTGTGCAATCCCCATGCCTAAATACAACTATACATTTTAAATAATTTGTGCTACATAGCCTACATTATACCCTATGCACCAATACATACACACCAACAATAACACACCACATAAAACATAAAACACAAAAATACGCACAGGGGCAGGGCACCTCACCACAGGTTTTTAAGGTGCAATTTCCACATCAGTTCAACTATAGAAGTGTACAGCAGGTAGCAAAATATCTGCAACCTTATAAAAGTTTACCATGGTATTTTTTAACTGTATTTTTTTTACAGTTTTCCCATGGTTATGCTATGCATTTACCGTTGTTTACCATGTTTTTTTATATATTTTACCATACCTCTCTGGGCTTTACAATGCTTTACCATGCTTTCACTATGCTTTATTATACTTTCACTATGGCATACATTTATAAAGGCAGTACCCAGATTATACAGTATATATACACAGTATACAGGATAAGCACAACTCAATTTAAAATAGTCACTCACAATAGCTATCACAATGTTATACAAGCAGAGTCTATAGCAATACCCTACAAACACAACAGCTTACCAAATCCATAGGACCTCAGGTAAGCATTAAACATCAGCATCATTTCTTGGACTCTAACTATACATGGTCTAATCAATATATCTAAATGGAGGCTGGGCCTTACAGTGTTATGTGTAATACATTTTGTTATTGAGATTATTATTATTTATTTATTAGCAGACGCCCTTATCCAGGGCGACTTACAATTGTTACAAGATATCACATTATTTTACATACAATTACAGTAGGGTTTACAACACATTACTTGCTGTTACTTTCTGCTGTGTGTTTTGCATATTCCTGCAATATCTTTTTCAACATAATCATGATTGCTTTGATATTTGTATTCACATTTCCTTAGTCATAACTCAGTTTCAAACTCAAATGTAATTTATTTTACAGCCGCTGTCAGACCAGACCCTGTCTAGTACAGGAAACATTAATCTGATACTTAACACGTAAAAAATACATGTCTTCTAGAAACATCCTAGTCCAGTCAGGAAACTCATGTGATACATTATTTATTTAAACAGACTAGACAACACTATTACACTATATATATTTTACACTGCATTCCTTGGCCTTTGGCCTTGCCTTTCGAGGTACCCCTGCCCATAAATTAGCTTGCAGATAAGTGTAGAGGCTGGCAGTAAGGAAGCCATGGGCATGGGGGCAGGATAGCTGCCCTCCCCTGTTAGACAAAACCAAAAAGCAGGTGGAAGCTGAGGAACTGGTGCACAGCGGGGATGTAGTGGATTGAGGTAATATATAAATCATTGGACCTATTGTTTATCAAGGGATGAATAAAAAACTACCATTCAATTTCATCTGGTATCTAGCGCTTTAAATATGCTTGATATTTATGTGATCTGATCTAAGATTAAAGTGAGTTCCCTGCCAGAACCAGAATCCCACTCTGCTTCCTAATCAATTTATCTGTCAGTTATTGGCAGGTCTCTTTCCCATAAAGTGGTTAGAGTTAGTGGTTGATAGGAGGCTTTGAGTAAGTGTAAATAATCTCAGAGACCATTCCCTTAGAAGAGCTCCTGTGGTGACCCAGTTAATCATAGGATGCAGTTGCAGGTAAATCAAAACATGAACATAATTCTTGGAATTCTTGGAGGAGACCATCTCTATTAAATATATCATTAAGAATATTAATACCATTTTTAGACCAGGGTGCAAAAAAGAAGGGCTGGGCACAGGAAAGAAGAGCTTTGATATGCCAGATAGGGGAGTGTAGATGCCATATAATTTTGTGTCCCATTTGATTTTCCACCGCTCTCCAGCGGACTATAATAGGAACATAATGTAAATATTTTAGGCATAAGCCCCACAAATAAAACATTTTATAGTCTGATGGGTGAGACCAAAGCTTCCTCAATTGCTCATCTGGGCACAGTAGACAGCGGATCCAGCCAGACCTTCAGAGAACGTAATTGAAAGGCCTAGTGATACAATTTGAAGTTTGGGACTGCTAACCCCCAGCTGATTTAGCACGTTGTAATGTAGTTCATTTAATCTGTGCTCGTTTATCACGCCACAGAAATTTCCGAATGAAAGAATCAAGCTTTACCCAATAACCTGAAGGGGGAGGCAGCGGTATCATGAGCTCTCAAAGTTAACACAGGGGAGGATATTCATTTTAACAGTAGAGGTCCAGGCATGTAAAGAGGAAGGCATTATTGTCCATCTGGGTATGTCTTCACAAACACCCTATAAGGTTTTTAAATTTCGCAGTAAATACCAGTAAATATCGATACCCAGATAAGTAAATTATTTTTTAACAGGGATAATGGACGGCAGCATTGAGGGGCTTCAGGGCAGATTTAGACCAATTAATTTTATAAACAGACCAAGCACTAAATTTGTTGAAAGCTGACAGAATTGAGCAGAATATAATAATCTGCATACAGGGAAATTGCATGTTTTGACAACTTAAGTTCAATAGGGGGTGCGATTGTATTCTGTTCTAAGGGTTTAAGTGAGAGAGCAAACAAAGGGAGAGAAAGTGGGCAGCCTTGTCTGGTGCCTCTATGAATATTAAAGGGTTTAGAGTGATACATACCAGTCGATACCATGGCAGAGGGATTGGCATACATAATATGTATCATATTAATAAAATCTGTCCCTAGGCAAAAGCGATCTAATACAAGCCATAAAAAGTCAAATTCAAGCTGATCAAATGCTTTCTCTGCATCCAAAGATAATACAGCGCAGGGAGTACTCAAGTTTGTAGCTTCATGAATTACATATAATAAACAGTGCACATTATCTGAAGCAAGACGTCCCTTCATAAAGCCAGTTTGATCAAGGTGAAGACGTCTGTCCATATACTTTTCAAGACGCATAGCCAAAACTCTAGCATATAATTTAATATCCAAACTAATTAAAGTAATAGGATGGAGATTAGAGCATTCTGTGGGGTTTTGCCCTTTTTTGGAAGTAGGGAGATCAGGGCAGTATTGAGGTCATGATGAAATGCAGCTTTTTCAATTGCTGAGTGCAATGCTTCAAGCAAAATTGGTCCTAATAAATCCCCAAATGTTAGTAATAATTCAGGGGGACTATCCTCTCTGCCAGGTGCTTTTCCTTTCTTTACACTCTGAAGTGCAGTTTTTAATTCATGAAGAGTGATGGGTTTGCCCAATTCTGTGGCTTCTTCAGTAAATACTTTAGGAAGGTCTAGGCTCTGTAAAAAACAGGAGTAAGCCTCTATATCTAGGGATGAAGCAGAGCTATATAAGTCAGAATAAAACATATGAAAGGCTGCACTAATTTCTTTGGGGTCAGAGACTATGCCTTTTGAGGGAGATCAAATAACTTAAATGGACGATCGGGCTTCATTTTGCTTCAATTTGAATGCTAATAAACTTGGTCTACTGCTGTGGAAATAATATTTCTGACGAAGCCTGTGCGTAATCAGTTCTTCTCTATGTCGCAATGAATCATTCTGCCCTAGTTATTCGTAGGTTGTCTTCTCTTAACTGTGTGTAAGTGACTTTTTGTGTATGCTCTAGCATGCACAAAAAGTTGGTGCCCTGAACAGATTTTCTTTTCTTCATGTGTAACAGGGTGAAGGTTTGGCAAGAACCGGAGACCATGCACATCACAATCATCTTAACCATGATGCAAGACCGGCTTGTCTGCATTCATGATTATAACTGGGATCCCTACCTAACAATAACCTGTAATGGTGTAGTGTGTCAGCAGCAAAACAGGTAAAAAAAATTGAGGCAGCTTGAGGGCCTGCCGCAGGAACTTTAGGGACTGTAAAGCATACTGGAAAGTCTGAACATGGACCATTGTAGCACAGCTTTGATGTACTTTTTCAGTGACCCCTACCACTGCAACCCATACATCCTTTTATGGTTCAACATATATATGACCTGGGAAAAACACATTCCATTACACTGTCCTGTCATTGTCTAGTCCATTGAAACAGTAACAGTTGTCATTTCAGATACAGCAACATGAAAAACAAGTATCTTTAGTAAGAAAATTATTTTTCAGCTTGCAGAAACAATACATCTCCCTCCATTTAAGCCTTAGAATGTCTTATATTTATTCATGAAACTGGTTTCCCATTTCCATTCAACTTGAAATCATAAACAGACGATAAGAAATTCTGTGCTCTTTTCAGTGTGCTATACAGTAGCTTTATGATGCCAGTGTCAGTGGATATAAAGACAATACAAAGAAAGACGCCATATGGTAAGAAATAACAGAACAATTGGAAATTGATTGTACGTCTATCTCTATTTCACCTTCATTTTGGTCAAATTAAGTGATGGGGAGCGCCACACACTGGTTTCGTATTTCTGTAAAACGTTTTATTATTATTATTATTATTAGTATTATTTGTTTATTTAGCAGATGCCTTTATTCAAGGCGACTTACAGAGATTAGGGTGTGTGAACTATGCATCAGCTGCAGAGTCACTTACAACTACGTCTCACCCGAAAGACGGAGCACAAGGAGGTTAAATGACTTACTCAGGATCACACAATGAGTCAGTGGCTGAGGTGGGATTTGAACAGGGGACCTCCTGGTTACAAGCCCGTTTCTTTAACCACTGGACCACACAGCCTCCTAATAATGTTGACCAATAATAATAATAATAATCACATTCACACACTAACTGAAAATCAATAAAAAAAAGTATAATAAACTCATTTTCTCAGTATTTACAAAGAAATATGTGTAGATGTATTATTTTTGAATGATTTACATGTTAAACCAGATCACATATAAACAATCACTGTTAAATGTCATTTTTTTAGTGTGTGGTGTACCCAGACTATTTCTTTGTTTTATTTATTTTATTTCGTCTCCACAAAAGGAGCAAAAGCAGACAGTATTTTCTTTTCATGACTAGCTACAGTTGTGTTTTGCTTTTTTATGTACTTGTGCTGTATTTGTGTCGTTTGCTTCGCTCCCGGTGTACATAGCCCTTAAATCTAGGTCAGTGGCATAGCTGTCAGCCATGTGCAAAAATCTTGATCCGTCACCAGCAGTAACCCCCCTCCCTCCAAAACAAGATATAGGTTAAGGTTTTTTATCAATCCCAAGGTTTTTCAGCAGGGGTCTCTATTTATCAAAATTGATCAAGGTATTTCTGTCAATATTCAATTTACATTATAATTTTTTTTTTTAATAAAAAATAAAACTGTGAAGGTAACATGACAACACGTACTGCAGGCTTATCTTTCGAGTCCTTACATTAACCTGTTGAGTTTCTGTTTGTTATGAAGATTGCATTCTGCATTCTGGTGTAAAGACTAGATCCGCCTGTCACCGGGCCAAGTGACTGGGTTTGGCTTGCCAAAAAGGATGATAAAAACACCAGAATTAAATTGCAAAAAAAACCGATTTATTTATATGAAACAAAAGAAACACAAGAGAAAGTAATACGCCATGAGTCTCTCCAGCACCCACCTTCAAGGTTAGAGCTCTCCCCCTGAGCATTCCAAGGCCTTTATATATAGAATGAATTTCCCAGAAGGCAACTCTCATTTAAAGATACAGCTCTCATTTTTTTTAAAAAAAATAAAAATAAATACAGATGCAAAAATGCTTCATTAGCATCATCAAAAAAATATTTTGTCCAGATCCACACACATAAGGTTAACCATACACATATATAAGACAACAACATAAAGAAAAGTGCACTTTTAAATATTAGCTATGACCTTTAACCTCAGCAACCATTTTGTTTCTGCTGATGTGGCACTATCAGCCATCTTTATATGCTGAGGTATCACTGGCGGCCATCTTTTATACACTACTGATCAGCTACTACCAGCAACAAGGATTTTTATACACAGGTATGAATAATACAAACTTTGGTTTTTTAATTATATTTTCTCTTTGCTTGTGTTGTTCTCCAAGAATGGGGATACACTGCAGTGATTTGGGGAAAATAGGGGAAATGGTAAGTCAGAATTCATTACTCATGCATATCACAAGCACACACACATTCAGACATGAAGGGAAGTAGGAAAGGTTCTTGGAGTCAACAAAAATACCTTGGTACAAAAATAAATTAAAAAGCCACCCTGTCACATACCCTTCCCCTTAAGAGGGAACCATAGTTTCCGACATTTCTTTTTCCTGACCCACCTCAAATCCATACCTTGAGAGGTGGTCTGCATTCTGATGCTTACTTCCCGCTCTGTGGTTCACCTGGAAGTGATATGGTTGTAATGCTAGATACCACCTAGCTATGCGGGCATTTTTATCTTTCATCCTATTGATCCAAGTAAGTGGATGGTGATCAGTAACCAGTGTGAATGTACTGCCTAAGAGGTAGTACCTTAAAGTCTCCAAGGCCCATTTGATTGCCAGGCACTCCTTCTCAATTGTACTGTATCGCGTTTCTCGGGGGAATAGTTTCCGACTTATGTAAAGGATTGGATGTTCCTCCCCTCCTTGACATAGTACTGCTCCTAAACCCACCTCCGATGCATCTGTTTGCACAATGAAGGGTTTGGTAAAATCAGGGCTAGTTAACACAGGTTCAGAACATAGTGCCTTTTTCAGTGTCTCAAACCCTACTTGACATTCATCTGTCCAATTTACCTGGTTCTTTTTGGACTTCTTGATTAACTCAGTCAAAGGTGCTGCAATTTGTGAAAACTTTGGGATAAATCTACGGTAGTAGCCAGCTAACCCAAGGAAAGATCTGACTTCTTTCTTTGTGGTCGGTATGGCTGCCTCTGCTACTGCTTCCACCTTTGACACCTCTGGCTTCACCTGTCCATTCCCCACTATGTATCCCAGATACTTTGTCTCAGAGCTGCCCAATACACACTTTTGAGGATTGATGGTCAAACCTGCTTTAGCTTTTTCCCTCACAACTAGTTCTATATGTTTCAGGTGACTCTCCCAGTCTGGACTATAAATAATTACATCGTCAAGGTATGCAGCAGCGTAGCCTAGATGACCTTGTAGTAGCCGGTCCATCAGACGTTGAAACGTTGCTGGTGCCCCATGTAAACCAAAAGGCATTGTGCGGAACTGATAGAGGCCATGGGAAGTAGAAAAAGCAGTCTTACTTCTAGAACCTTCCTCTAAGGGAATCTGCCAATAACCTTTGGTTAAATCTAAAGTGGTTATAAACTTAGCACCACCTAACAGATCCAGCAGCTCATCTACTCTTGGCATCGGGTAAGTATCAAATTTGGATATTGCATTCAATTTTCGAAAGTCGATGCAAAACCTAATTTGCCCATCCTTCTTGGGTACAATGACTACTGGTGAGCACCATGGACTGGTTGATGGCTCAATTATCCCTAAAGCTAGCATTTGCTCTATTTCCTCTGCCACTTTAGCTTTTAGTTTCTCGGGAACTCGATATGGTCTTTGTCTGATAGGGACATGCTGTTCAGTATCAATCACATGCTGAATTGCATCGGTCTTGCCAGGCAGACCTATGAAAACATTCTCAAACATTTCCAACAATTTATCCAGATCAGCATGCTGATCTATTGACAAATTACAACCCCTCGGGATATCACACTTGGTTTCAGGATCTTTTAGTCTAGAATAGGCCTCTTCTGCCATATCCTTACCTAGCTCAGGCAGGATAGTGAGAGAAAGATTACTTTGTGCCCTATCAAACCAAGGTTTCAATAGGTTAATGTGAAAAATCTTTTTCTTTCGTTCAGATAGAGCAATTTCATAATCTACAGGACCTATTTGTCTGAGCACAGTAAAGGGACCCTGCCACCTTGCCATTAACTTATTCTCTGTGGTAGGCAACAACAACAAAACTTTACTCCCCACCTTGAGCTGTCTTTCTTTGGCATGTTTGTTATACCAGTTCCCCTGCTTGATTTGGGCTTCCATTACATTCTCTTTTGCCAATTTTGCAAAGTTAGCAAGCTTTTCCCTCATATTTACGATGTAATCAATTATGTTGGTGGAATCAGCAGTTTGCCCCTCCCAACTCTCTTTAATGAGGTCTAATGGGCCTCGAGGCTGTCGTCCATATAGCATCTCAAAGGGTGAGAACCCTGTTGAGGCCTGGGGAACCTCTCGATATGCAAAAAGAAGATATGGCAGCATTCTGTCCCACTCTTTAGGCTCTGACTGTACGTATTTCTTTAACATACGTTTCAGGGTCTGATTCATTCTTTCAACCAACCCATCCGTTTGAGGATGATAGGGACTGGTTCTTATTGCAGTGATACCCAGGAGGTGATATAACTCCTTTAACAAAGATGATGTAAAATTAGTGCCCTGATCAGTCAGTATTTCTTTGGGTATTCCCACACGACTGAACAATTTGACTAACTCATCTGCAATTCTTTTAGCTGTAGCACTTCTTAGAGGTACTGCTTCTGGATACCTGGTCATGTAATCGCTTATTACCAAAATATACTTGTTACCCTTGGAACTGCATATTAATGGACCCACAATATCCATAGCAATCCTCTCAAAAGGGGTGTCTACAACTGGAATGGAGATCAATTTGTGTCTGTTTCTGAGCAGATCAGGCGCAACCAATTGACATTCTGGACAGGACTGACAATACTCTGCCACATCCTGATGGACGTTTGGCCAAAAGAATCTTTGTAAAATTTTTGCCAGTGTTTTGTCTCTCCCCATGTGACCAGCTAGGGGAATTTGGTGGGCAACCTTCAAAATGTCCTTTCTAAAAGGCTTTGGGACCAACAGCTGTTTTACCCTTTTCCCAGTTTTGGGATGTTCACAATTTCTATACAATATCTCATGTTGTACCGTGTAAAAAGGGAATTTAACATTTTCAACATCACCATCATACAGACCCTTGTACAGACTTGTTAATGTAGTGTCCTCTCGTTGATGCTTAGCAATGTCCACCTTTTTTATTTCCTGTCTTAATGGTAATCCTGCGGATCTCAACCTTTTAGCCCTTCTCTTTTCTCCCTTTGTGAGATGTTTTTTCCCACCTCCCTCAAAGATATCTGGAGAAAAGGGAAAAAGTTCATCCTCTTCCAGGTCTGAGTCTTTACATGCACGAGACTGACTGCGTGTGATAACTGAAACAACAGAAGGTCTCGCCTGAGGATTATTCAGCAAGTCAGTAAAGATGGGAATGTCTTGACCCAGTATTACTGGGTAGGGTAGGTTTTTAACCAACCCCACGTTCATCTGTAACTCCTGCTCATTAATCTTCATCTTTACATTTGTCACAGGATATTCCCTAGTATCCCCATGGACACAAGTGATAGGGGTGACCCCTACTGGTTTTTTGTTCCTGAGCAGGTTAGTTTTAACCAAAGTCTGGCGACTTCCAGAGTCTACTAAGCCTTCTATTGATTTTCCGTCTAATGTCACAGTTTTAAACATAAAGTTCCCTGCCAATAAGGACAGGTCATCTGGTTTCCCTTTAAAAGAAGTCTGGTTCTTTGGGCAAAAACGGTACAAGTGTCCAGATTTACCACAATTATAACACAGTCTCTCATGAGTCCCCTCTTCCCGTACCCTCTGATCAACTACTTTTCTTTCCGAAAAAACAGTATTTTGGATGGGTCTTACCATAGGTCGCCGTCGATCCGATTCCTTCCGAGCCAAAGTGTAATCCTCTGCTAGAGAGATGGCTTTCTCCAAGGTCTTGGGACGGTGCTCTTTAACCCAGGTCTGTAAGTCATCGGGAAGGACTGTCAAAAACTGCTCCAAGACGAGGATCTCCGTCATCTGCACTGTAGTCCGAGTTTCAGGTTTGATCCATTTATTGAAGAGCTCCTTCAGATGATTGCAAACCTCTCGAGGACTCTCTGCATCTCTGTAGCGGAATTTGCGGAACCTCTGCCGATATGTTTCAGAGTTAATATCATATCTTTTCAATATGGTATCCTTTACTTTGGCATAGTTTTTGGCATCTTGAATGTCCATTCCACTGTAGGCTTTCTGGGCCTTCCCTGTTAAGTTTGGTGCAAGCCGCAACACCCACTGTTCCTGTGGCCACTGACATGACTGTGCTACTCTCTCAAAAGTAGTCAAATATGCCTCAATGTCATCATCTGGCATCAGCCTAACCAGCTTGGGATCCTTCCAGACCGGCACTTGGCGAGGTTCTGCTTCTTTCAGAGCTTTCAGCATGTCTGTCCAATCTTGGCGCTGCTGTTCTTCTCTCTGAAGCTGCTCCTTAAGCAGTTTCAGCTCTCGGAACTGCTGTTCTTCACGGAACCTCTGGAATTCCTCCACCCGGCGTTTCTCATCCTCCTGTCGTCTTTTTTCAGTCTCCAGCTGCTGAATAGCCAGCCATTTTAACAGTGACCCTATATCTTCCGGTGGGCCACCTGACAGTTCAGCTGCTGGTTCAGAAACTCTGGTTGCTGGAAAATTAGTCTTTTGGGACCTGGTCTGGACTTGCAAGGTAGGAGTTGTTTTGGGTCTGGCACCTGTTATAACTCCCTCTGCTCCCTCCTCCATCTTATCCTCATCTGCCATCTGTTTAAGATGCTGTACCACTTTACTCCAGCGGTCTTCTTTCTTTTGGGGTGTTGGAAGTCTGGTTGATATTTTTTCCACTGTCTTTCTCGTTTTTGGCCTTTGTCTCCATTCTCTCGTTTTATGCATTCTGGTAAATCATGGTGTTCATGTTTGCAACACCCAAGCCGCAATATCCCACTCTGACACCATATGTCACCGGGCCGAGTGACTGGGTTTGGCTTGCCAAAAAGGATGATAAAAACACCAGAATTAAATTGCAAAAAAACCCGATTTATTTATATGAAACAAAAGAAACACAAGAGAAAGTAATACGCCATGAGTCTCTCCAGCACCCACCTTCAAGGTTAGAGCTCTCCCCCTGAGCATTCCAAGGCCTTTATATATAGAATGAATTTCCCATAAGGCAACTCTCATTTAAAGATACAGCTCTCATTTTTTAAAAAAAAAATAAAAATAAATACAGATGCAAAAATGCTTCATTAGCATCATCAAAAAAATATTTTGTCCAGATCCACACACATAAGGTTAACCATACACATATATAAGACAACAACATAAAGAAAAGTGCACTTTTAAATATTAGCTATGACCTTTAACCTCAGCAACCATTTTGTTTCTGCTGATGTGGCACTAGCAGCCATCTTTATATGCTGAGGTATCACTGGCGGCCGTCTTTTATACACTGCTGATCAGCTACTACCAGCAACAAGGATTTTTATACACAGGTATGAATAATACAAACTTTGGTTTTTTAATTATATTTTCTCTTTGCTTGTGTTGTTCTCCAAGAATGGGGATACACTGCAGTGATTTGGGGAAAATAGGGGAAATGGTAAGTCAGAATTCATTACTCATGCATATCACAAGCACACACACATTCAGACATGAAGGGAAGTAGGAAAGGTTCTTGGAGTCAACAAAAATACCTTGGTACAAAAATAAATTAAAAAGCCACCCTGTCACACCGCCCCAATGTGTTACATCTGTACCAGTGACTTGTTTAATTAAAATAAACAAAAAAAATGTTGATCTGTACAGAGCCTCCAATTCCATTTAAAATAGTAATTGTGAGTACAAATCCCATTTGGCAGTGTCTTCTACGAGGGCCTCTCCCAGTTTGCTTCCAGTCACAACATGTGCCAGTAACTTCCCAATAAACAAAGGTAGCTGATAAACAACATACCCTTTCCTTAATATGAATAACAGAACAAAACACAATGCTATAGTCCCCCAGACACACAGATTCAAGCAGCACAATACGGTTGTTTTCTATGGGATGTTATAGACAGTGTGTTGATAGCACCTTGCTTATAGATTTTGTTCAAAATTTTTCTCTCTGGTTTCAGTTTCCATTCTGTTGGTGAAGGTATTGTAATACTCGGCAGGCTGACTGGATACTAATACAGATCAGAAGCTATATAGAGAGTACAGACATCGATTGTGGGCACAAGCACAGAGCACAGTTATTTTAGTATTCAAATCAGACCATACAGTACGTTGCCTATTTACACAGTTCCATTCTATAGCATACTCGTCACAGAGCCTGGTATATTATTTAGAGAACTAGTTAACCTGCGTTACTCCGGATATATCTGAGGCTACACAGCTCTCACAGAGTACAACCCAGTACAGGGTGCTAAAGAACTATCAAAGTTAAAGGTACCAATTTGTGCAGTATAGTGCTTCTGACTGAATTGCGGGAACTTGACTGAAATCTTTTAAATCATAAATGGCACAGATAAAGTTAACCTAAGACACTACTTCAGATTTAGCACAGAGAGAAGAACAAGAGGGTGTACATGGAAGCTGAGTAAAAGTAAGTTTAGAATAGAAGGTAGGAAGCCCTTTTTTACACAGAGAGTTATAAATGCATGGAATAGCCTGAAGTAGTGGGATCTAAAACAGTAGGGACATAAAAAAGAGTAGATTCTGTGCTTTTAAATGAGTTCCTCCCCAGTAGGGGAGAATGGGTATGCTAACAAGGGCATTGATGGGTAGAACGACCTTTTCTAGTGCCCATGTTTATTGTTTTACACATATACAGCAAATTGAACATTTAGCAAACACACAGCACTGTACATTTTCACATTAATCCTACCCCCTCCATCAACCCCACAGCAATAAAAGAAAATAACAAATAAAACACCTTCACCCTCCCACCCCCCAGAGCATATTGTGATATCTATCTCTTACGTTTACCAGTAGTGAGTTCTATCTTGAGCTTGAACTGGTTGGAGTGGTACAAGAAAATAAGTACACAGTAATCTAACCTATACCGCTTCTAGGTTCTGTTTGTGGTTTCTG
The DNA here is from genome assembly GCF_902713425.1 of Acipenser ruthenus. Lineage (NCBI taxonomy): Eukaryota > Metazoa > Chordata > Actinopteri > Acipenseriformes > Acipenseridae > Acipenser > Acipenser ruthenus. The sequence goes on along the minus strand of NC_081216.1, from coordinate 7,447,706 downwards.
TACCCTGTGCACCCTGACTAAAAGAGATTCCACATCTCTTCAAACGCCTGCATTCTGTTTTGTATTTTGTATATCACTCTTTCATAGGATGCTGTCTCAGCTAAGGTATTGTACCATTCCTCATATGGGATTGGGGTTTGATCTTTCCAGTGATGCAGAATAACTATTTTAGCTCTAGCAACTGCCGGCACAATCCAATTGAATATTTTCCCCTCCACCCTTCCTTCAAAATTATCTTTGTGTAAAAGACACAGTGCTGGGTCAGAGTTAGCTTTTATCCCAATCACAGAGCTGATAGTCTCGAGAACCTTCCTCAAAAGACTGTTACAACTGGGCAATCCCACAGCACATGTACCACATGTCCAACACTCTGTGTACATCTCCAGCATGCTGGCGAGTCCCTCAGTCCCACTATATACATTTTAGTCCAGTACAACCTATGCTGTATTTTAAACTTATTAATTTAAGATGTGTTTCTTTCATGGGTCTATTCATATTAGCAAGAAGATATTCACAGTCCTCCTGACTCAGTGTAATACCCAGGTCCCGCTCCCACTCTATTTTGACTCCAGTCAGGTTAGGTTGTATTATCTATTAAAAAGGAATATATACCAGAAGCTTGGTGGGACCTATGCATCCACTGATTTAAAACGTTAACTGCTGATGAAGCTTGTGGCATTTTCAGACCGCTCTCCCTAACAAACCCCTTAGGCAGTGACATAGCTGCATATTCTTTGTATAAGTCTTTAATATAATGTATACCCCTTTTTGCCAACTTCCCCAATTCACACCTATCTTAATTTTAGGGTTTTTTCCATATAGGAGAGTCTTGATGCATTCCAATGGACTCTTTGAATAATACATGTGCTGTGCCCAGACTGAAACAGTATGAGTTATAACACGACTAGAACACATTTGCTCAGGCTGTTCCTGTTCCAAGTAATCAATTGGGGAAAAGGGTATTTGTAGCTTCGCTTCAATATTTACCCAATCTGGTCTTTTATTCCCTGTCTTTCTTAAATAAGCTATTTCAGTTAAAGAGAAGGCACAATGATAATATTTCAAGTTTGGCCATGTAAGACCCCCCTTTATTAACTAGACCCCTCCCTGACTGTAAGATTTAGCTGACTGGCTAAAATTGGCTGTAATTGTATCTATAGTAATCTCTAAATTGGAGTCCACCATTTTTTCCAGCCTAGGGTTTATCAGAATTCCCAAGTATTTTAGTTTATCGTTCAAATATTTGAATTTCCATTAACCAAACAGGAAGAGGGTAACATTTTGATAATGGTAGAACTTAGACCAATTTATCCTGTATCCAGATATCACAGAAAACAATTCCACTAAGCTAAGCAACGATGGAACTGACCTCTGGCGGTCAGAGATGAGCGTCAATACATCATCCTCATATAGCATTATTTTGTGTTCCTGGGCCCCAACAGAAATGCCCTTTATGGTTTTGCAAGATCTTATGGCTTCCGCTAAAGGCCCTAAGAGGGGGGATAAAGGGCAGCCCTGTCCTTTTGTTAAAACTACTGCAGATGGGTTATCATAAAGCCCCTTTATCAAAATCTGAAAGTGAGTGCCAAATTCAAAAGTGTCCAGAGTGTGATGGAGATACCCCCATTCAACCCTGTTGAATGCCTTTTTTGCATCCAAGGACATTACTGCTACTGGGTCATCTAGGTCCCTGACCTTCCATATCAAATGTGCTAACCTTCGCAGAGTGTCTGAGTCATTTATTCCTGGGACAAAGTCTACTTGGTCTGGTTTAACCAACATATGTATAATTTTATTTAGTCTCATAGCAATAACCTTGGTTTCTCTACATTCAGCAGAGAAATCGGCCTGTAGATTCCACATTCCATAACGTCTCTTTCGGGTTTCAGTATAAGTGTTATTATTGCACTATTCATGCTAGTGGATAATATCCCTCTATCCCTGCTTCATTGTAAATCTCACACAGCATTGGGGTAAGAATGTCCTGGAACCGGTTGTAAAATTCCCTAGCGCCTCCCCCTGTTGACATTGATTGTCATTTTATGGGCCACTCGTGGGCTAGGGCATCGACACCGAGTGGACCGCCTAAGCGGTGGAGGGAGTACCACTGGGGGAAGTGTGTCGTCTCCGCTGAGGCAAAGAGATTGACATACGCCTTCCCAAATCATTCCCAAATGCACTCAACCACTTGAGGGTGGAGCCGCCACTCTGACAGATGCACACCCTCCCTCGAGAAGAGGTCTGCTGCCCAGTTCACCACTCCAGGAATATGCATCGCCCGTAGGGACAGCAGGTTCCTTTGAGCCCACGTCAAAAGCCAGAAGGCAATGCGATGCAACCCTGGGGATCATTGGCCACCCTGCTGGTTGACATACAGTACGTCACCACTGCTATGTTGTCCATCTATGTTCCCTGCAGCACCAGGAGGAAGTGCTGGAGGGCAAGGAAAACAGCCTGCAACTCTACCATGTTTATGTGCAGGGACGTCCAGTGGCCCGCCAGGATCCGCGGACTCCTCTGCCTTCCCAGACCGCCCCCCAACCCAAGTTGGAGGATTCCGTTGTCACCACTTGCATGTTTAACACCACTCCCATCCGCACACCTTCGCACAGATGAGAGGTCGTCCTCCACCAGCGCAGGGCTGCCGAGCACATGTGAGACACTGTCAGCCGACAGTGTCTGTCGCGCTTGGTATGCAATAGAAAACGCATTGGGCCACGCTTGCAGTGGGCGCATGCGGAGTAAAACCCAGCTCGATGGCTGATACGGCTGAGGCCATCAGACCCAACAGTTTCTGGCACAACACCAAAGTATCCTCTGATCCCTGTCGAAACAGGGAGAGACGACTTCGAATAGCTGCTACTCCGACAGGTATGCGCGCATCATACTGGAGTCCAGCCGGAGCCCTACGTATGTCGTGCACTGCACTGGTGTAAGCAGACTCTTTGCATTGTTGATGGTGATGCCCAGCCTCGCCAGATTCTCTGTCACAACTGCTGTGTGGGCCACTGCTACCTCAAGTAGAACCCCCTCCGCAGGAGGTGGGGTCTACGAGACAGATGGCTCGCTTGCACAGCAAGGCGGCCACTTCCTTCTGAAGTGCTGAGACCTGGAGAGGGTCTGTCATGAAAGTATTCGTGACTCCTCAGAAGGGAGGAGGTCCCAAGCAGAACTGAAGCGCATAACCGTTGTGCGCAGTGGCGAGCACCTAGGTGTCCAAGGTTTTAACCCCTAGGTAGGCAGAACCGAGGATGTCATCCAGGAAGGGGCCTATCGGCAGCTCTGGTATAGAGAGCTCAGTGAATACCTACCAACAGGCAGGCATATCCCATACGTAATGTTTTGGTGGTCGACTTCGAATTGAAAGGGAACCGGAATTTTCAGTTCTGGTTCTGAAAGTTCTGAACGGCTGATTTTGTTCTGTTCCAGTTCGAACAAAATGAAATACTGGTTAATGTATTTTTTTTCTAGCCAAGTAGGCTATTGTATTTGTGTTCATAGGTCACTAAGGGGAACGTTGTTATCATTGTTATGCACGTTTCACAATAAGAAATACAACAAATGTAACCTGTACACATATGCAACATTTCTACATACTTCACAATGAAAATGAAACCTGAACAATCTTAACCACATAGAACTACATCAGTGCCACAAAGTTAAACTCAGTGGAGGGTTGTGTTGCTAAAATTCCCACCATTTGATGTTGCATCCACTTTATATTCTCATTCAAAATTTGAACCCATAAGAGAAAGCCCAGCTGGCTGCGAGATTTCATCAACTAATTAATTATTTATAATAAATGTTACTACATGGAAATAAAAAATGAATGTCATTCCGCCTCCAACCCCTGCCCATTTAAATTCCACTACATTGGAAGAACCTTTAGTCTTCTAACATTAGGAGGGTAGGACAGCACAGGCAGAGGCCCCACCTATGCCCTGGAAGGACCAGCCTTTCTCTGAGGGAGTGGAGGGGTAGGACAATCTGGGACAGTTTCAATAGTGATTCATCAGTGCAAGATGTAAAGGTGACACTTTCATTAGTTTGGATTCAAACTCAGTGCAGGCTATTTAGATGTAAACAGAGGCAGATCTAAATACCACTACCTTTTAAATATTAAAGTAGGACCAAACCTGCCATTGTACTTGTATTTAAACACAACAATACTCTAATGAGACTCACACTCATGTTTTAGTTTTTACAACAGCTTTTACTAAAACTGTTACAGTAAAATCTGTGCAATCTGGCACGCTTGGGACCTGAAATCTGTGCTGGATTAGACAGTGTGCAGGATTACAGAATTATTGTAAAAAATCTAATAGTGTATTAATAATGCCTCAGCAAACTTTAAACACAACAATGCATCAACAAAATCTTTACCTGTTATTAGCATGAGCCTGTTTATACTATTCCCATAGAAACATGTTCACTTTGAAAGATGTTCACTGTACCTGCATGTGGGGTTTGTTAGTGTTACTTTAAAGGCATCTTTTCAGAATTGTCTGAAATGGTGTTCCATGCGATTTTGAATTTTTCACATACCTGTATCTCTTTTTGTGTTGTTTTTGGTAAACTTTTTCCATGATAAGTGCAAGTTGTGTGGACATTTAGGGGGCTCCCGAGTGGCGCATCCAGTAAAGACGCTCCCCGTGGAGTGCAGGATGCACTCTATAGCCTGGACATCCCCGGTTCGAGTCCAGGCTATTCCACAGCCGACCGTGGACAGGAGCTCCCAGGGGGTGGCGCACAATTGGCCGAGCGTCGCCCGGGGGGAGGGAGGGTTAGGTCGGCCAGGGTGTCCTCGGCCTGGCGCCTGCGGGCTTGCCTGTAAGCTGCCTGAGAGCTGCGTTGTCCTCCGACGCTGTAGCTCTTGGGTGGCTGCATGGTGAGTCCACAGTGTGAAAAAAAGCGGTCGGCTGACGGCACATGCTTCGGAGGACAGCGTGTGTTTGTCTTCGCCCTCCCGAGTCAGCGCAGTGGTGGTAGCAGTGAGCTGAGCTTAAAAAAAAAAAATGCCCATTCCAAATTGGGAGAAAATAATAAAACTGTTTACTGTATAAACAGAATTTAGACCAGTAATAGGAAGACTACATAAATATCAAGTAAGACTTCCCTGAGTAGCTCACCTGGTAAAATTGCAGCCACGTGGTGTGCAAGGTGAGTCTACAGTCAATGCAGTGCAGGTTTGTGTCATGCCTGGTCTTTGCTGGGGATTCCACAGAGATAGTTGCATTGGCTCTGGTGCTCCAGTGGGTTAGGGAGGCATATTCAGCAGAGGTGAGTGGTTTGATTATCACAAACCAAGTTTGATTTGAAAGGGCTCCCAAAGGAATTTCAATGTATCTCTTTCTCAGACACATCACAAGTAGGTGGTGATGTTTGAGAGCTGAATGAAACAGCTTGGGAGGTCTGGATAGGACACAATAAATCCTTCTGGAAGGGGTTACATTAAAGTTGGACAAGCAAACTCTCAGAAATCATGCGGAAATCAATAACATAAGGCCTAATTTTGGGTTCAAATTTGGCATAAACTTGGTGTCCCAGTGTTGTAACTACAGTGATATCAGCAGACATGATTTTTGGGTCCATATGCATAGATCTTACTGTCAAACACAGTAATAGTGTTTAACATGACAGTATTTCATGGGGTGATGAATAAACGCCATTTACATTAAAAAAAATATCACTAATTGAGATGTTAGAATAACGCACCCTTAGAGACCAATTTTCTCAGTAACATGTTATTCGTCTGATACATAAATCTGTATTGTGCAATTAATTTGCCTTTACATCATAGTGCCTCAGACCAGGCAGAGAATGAGATGTGCCTTAACAGTATAATTTCCTATCATAATTTTTGCGTTTAGGACCATGTATTTAAGCCAATAGTAATAATAAAAAGGTATATGTTTAATTATCCAATAATTACGTAATTTAAGCATTTTGTTATTTGTAGCGCATGCACTAAATTGCATTGTTAACTCATCTGAACAGGATAGGCTACTTACTGGTTGGAAAACATATACATCAGGTTTGTAGCCTATAAATTGCACTATGTGGAAAAAATGGCAGGCTTCGGTGTGCTTGTGTGGTCTGTACATCAAGAGGAGGGAGATATATTGCGCAATTATCATCCCAGAAGAGTGAGAAGACCCTGCAGATTTGAGTTGTGACTTCCCTCTGGATTATTCTGATGATGTGATCCGTAGCAGGTATCGATTTAACAGGTGCAGAATTTTTCACCTTTGTGGAGAACTAACATGAACATAACAAAGCTGTCCCTGTATTAATGAAAGTTACAAACTCAGTGCATGAGTAGGATTCTGATGTTGATGAGTTTTGCTGGTAAAATAATAACTCACTATTTTTTGTTTCTACAGAATATTCATCACTGCTGTGTGTAGAAAGCTAGTAGGCTACTTAGCTTTACATATTTGTAATAGCATTCCAGCTGCCGATAGAGGCAGCTCAAGTCATTTTAAAGTAAGTTATATTGTATTACGACCTCCAATAGTATGTGTGTTTACTATTTACAGCTAGGGCCAAAAGTTTTGCATCACCCTATAGAATGAACTAAATTTGCTTCATAAAGTCGAATAAAACCTGCTGAATAATGTTACGGTATTGAATTGCATACAGGTACCGCTTTGTAGTTTTCCATAAACTTAACGAAAAACTGACACAAATTAAATGTGACATTTTGAAATCTAACATAAAATACTGTAGTACTATTATGGCCTCCAGTAGAATTTTGCAATATTATTTAGTAGTTTATTTGATTACATGATGTTAAATAAAAGATCTAAATTATGTTCCTATACAGTATATATTTTTTATTATCGTGTCAATGCTAATATTCTAGGCGATGCAAAACTTTTGGCCATAGCTGCTGAAAAATACATATTTGTGTAAAACGGGATTGTTAATTAGTTCAAGAAGTTTTATTTTAGTAGTTAAAAATACATTGCAAGACACGTGTAGCATTTTCTAATCCAAGTTCGCTATGGAACCTTGTAGTATTTGTGTGTTATTCGGAGGTCATGAACGAGGGCTTCTCCCACCATTTTCTTTCTACCAATAGCATCTGCTAATACTCCAGTTAAACCCCAAGCTTGAGTTGCTGTCTGTCTTGCGGTTTTGTTTTCCACCATCCTCCCCCACTAAGCTTCCTCTGCTGTTCGGCTACTCTACCTTGCAACTTTTCTGTCAATTAACAATCAGTTGTACTTTAATGTAACTCTGTGGTGCTGTCTTTCTGTGCTATTTATCATTCAAAAGAAAGTTTATAGAAATTTGAGAAAAATAACCAGAACTTGCTGATGCTCCACTGCCTTCTATACTTTCTTGTGCGCTGGAAAGGAAACGTATGGAAGAGTACTAGGGCCATGAGAGAAAAAATAAAAACTTGAAATGTCGTCTTTAAAACTCAATTGTGACTCTGAAAGTCGAACGTGCACCTTTAAAATGTGAAATTTCGTCTTTAGAACTTGAGACATTGAATGTTGATTTCGAATTTGAAAGTCAAAATTTCGCCTTCAAAATCTCGTAATTCACTACCGTTGGGTTTTAATAAAGTCTAAAAACTAGATTTTCTAGTATAAATTAATTTTGCCACGTATATTATAGAATCATATCTGGTTGAAAAAGCAGCTAGTTTTGGAGTAAGCATGTTTTATACAGGATTGATCAATAATTTATCTTTCTCTTTAGCAATATACCGTTTTTAATTGAGGCTGTTTTCTCAGTAAAGAGTGTCATTGATCATTTTTATACTGCATCAAATGTCTTTTTGAAAAAATACATCAAAGTTTGGCGCAATGCAGATGATGTATTACAATGACATCACCAAAGGTGCCTATAGTTATTCAAGGTGTCATTCCTATATGAAGAACGGATTGTCCCAAAGTAATTTCAAATTTCGTAGATAGTGCGTGCGCGCGCACATATATAAATATATATATATATATATACATATATATATATATATATATATATATATATATAGTAACAAAACTTGCACCCACTCGGATTCGTTACCCCTTTAAAAACACTGACCCAGGACACAGAAATCGAGTTTTCCAGCGCTGACGCGCTATTTTTCTTTAATAACACTATGTAACACAATTTTTGTTCCTGGGTAGTAAGTGTTATTTCCTAATTGCTTATGCCTCAAAAGTATAGAAAATGGCTATTATTCCCCACAAACTTTGCTTTTGTGATCAGGACAGTGATATTTTGAAATTTACCTATTTTCCAGAAGATTCCAGATAGATTCAGTGCTGAGTAAACTTGGAGTAACTTCTAGAACTTTCTAGAACTTTCCAGTAATATAAATAGTAGTATAAATACAGGGGCCTTAAGCCCACCAGTTCAGTTTAATTCCAGCTGCCTAACTGGATACATATCTGCATTTTTCTGAGATGACATCAAGGTCATAGGAGACTTCAAAATGGTGGCATTCCTGATGGGTCTCCAAGGCAGTTTTACCAAGTTTATCAAGTGGGAGCCACTGGTGGACCCCCGGAAGGTGCTGATGCCACCACTGCACATCAAATTGGGCCTTATGAAACAATTTGTCAGAGCTCTAGATAAGGAGTCGGCAGCCTTCAAGTACCTTCAAGACTTCTTCCCTAAGCTGTCTGAGGCAAAGGTCAAAGCCGGTGTCTTCGTCGGACCACAGATAAAGATGATCCTGGAGTGCAATGAATTCCCCAAGAAGCTCACTAGTAAGGAGAAAGCGGCTTGGAACAGCTTTGTCGCAGTGGTTCGGGGCTTCCTGGGCAATCACAAGACCGAAAACTATGTGGAGCTGGTTGAGACTCTGGTGAAGAACTACGGCACAATGGGCTGTAGGATGTCCCTCAAAGACCATATCCTTGATGCTCATCTTGATAAATTCAAGGAGAACATGGGAGCGTACTTGGAGGAGCAAGGCGAGCGCTTCCACCAGGATATACTGGACTTTGAACGCCGCTACCAAGGACAGTATAACGAGAACACGATGGGAGACTACATTTGGGGGCTGATTCGTGAAAGTGATTTACAGTATAATCGTAAATCTCGAAAAACTACTCACTTCTAAATCTTTTGTAGTCATTTTTCTATTACTTTAGTATAAATACATGTTAATTTGGATTCATATGTTGTTTTTTTCTGACTATGTGAACGAAAAGACACAAATTTCCCCGTTTTCTCACTGGAAATAGGTAAATTTCAAAATATCACTGTCCTGGTCACAAAAGCAAAGTTTGTGGGGAATAATAGCCATTTTCTATACTTTTGAGGCATAAGCAATTAGGAAATAACACTTACTACTCAGGAACAAAAATTGTGTTACATAGTGGGGTCTTGATCTCAAAAACTAGTCTTTTCAAAAATTTATTTTAAGCCCAGTGTATGGTAGGATCAAGCAGCGGTATTGTGTCTGGAATATAAATTAACTTTATATCAACATGGCGAGGTATTATAATTCTGGAGGCAAGTTGAGCATTTGTACAATTTCTTTTAACAGCCTGTCAGGAGGCGAGTGATGTGGGTAATGAGTTGAATGTCCAGACCAGTATATAAATTCTGAAAACATCTGTATTTATTTAGAATACAAATATTAAAACCGCCCCTCTATCAACAGTGGCATCGGGGAGTATATGATGGGATTTCAGTCCCCAAACAACAGTTCTGAATAACCCCAATGGTGCACGGAAAAGTGCTCTGCAAACGGGGATGTTGGTGCTGTACTGTGCTGTGCGGTGAGGGTGGTGCTCTGGGTTTTGTGCTGGCTCCGTGGCTGCAGCTCCTTGACTCCTACTCATCTGCAACACATACAAAAACAAAACAAACAAACAAACAGCACTCCGGCTGGGTTACGTTTCAGCGCAAGGGGGCCATACTCACGTAGCTGCATCCCCTTTGTACTGCTAAACTCCTCCGTGTGATCAGCCCGGCGCTATGTGTTATCCAATCATTGTGTGCCCTGCAGCCGAACACAGTGAATTTGTTTAACAGTGCTGCAGCTACGTTCTTTCTCAAAAATGTCCGATTCCGTCCTGCCATCGAGTCGGGCCGTCTCTGGGAAAGAGTACCACCAACCTTACACAGCACACTTTCGGGAGGTAGACTTACAGCTCTGATTCTTTCTGTCCCTGTCACACAGCCTAATTACCCTAATGAGGGCTGACATGTTGGCTGAACATGCTATCCTTAAGGGATACACTATAGGCGGCGGTCACTACTTTTGCTAACAGCTCCAGCTCAGTGTGAAGAGAGATAGGTCAATATGATATATTTAAATCAGATCACATTTTAAAGACAGTATTTTTATGAAAAAGATTCCCGGCTACATCTATTTTTCTTTGGTTTTCTTCTACTTCAGTCTCTGCTCTATTTTTGTTGCATTGTGATCCTCAGTTATGCCTTTTAATGGTTCTATGTAATGATGCCTAGAGGGAGTTAAATATTTTAATGCTGACTGTTTGAACATCCTTCTTCACCGTCAGTACATGAAGTTACCTCGTCATGACAGATGTGAAAACCCCAGACCTGCTACAGTACAAATTAAAGACACACTGACCATTAACCATACAATTTGAAGCCGACATGCGATCAGTATGGTCCAAGAAATTAGAGACCAACAAGAGGAGATGGGTTGGGCATTTGAGTGGATCAATGGAAACTTTGTTTGTGTTATTATTAGAGAAGAGATATGTGGTCATGGTTAGAAAAGATGCTTTTCCAGGAAAGTGACTGTAAAAATAATTCTATACATTTTCCACACCATGCATATGCATTCAATATGTAGATCTCATATATGTAGTTTTGAAAGTGCTAGTGCACGAGGTTAAACAAATCTTACTTGCACACCTTGCTTCAGATAATCCTGCACTCAATGACATTACATGTGGAGAATGACATTCATGAGGTTTCCATGTGGGACAATTTACACGTGAAATGGCGATGCGCGTGCATGTTTGGGAGAATTACTCAGGTAAATCAAGTTTGTGGCCGAAAAAAAAAACGGCCAAAAAGAGGGATAGGGTAAATCTCATTTACTTGTGTAAATGATGAAACACAGGAAAATCCACGCCCAGTTTCGCATGGAAACCCACAATTCATGTGTAAATGTTAATGAGCGTGTTTATCCTTAACTAAAATACTGCAAGGAAGCAGGTCAGTTGTTTTATGGTTAGGAGTGGTGTAGTTCATCTTAATGATAATGCAGGTGGCTTTTCTATTATTGTTTTTTGCTGTCTGGACTGTCATATTGTCTATCTCTTGTGGGTTTACAGTTCTGTATAAAACCACTTACCATAAACTGCGTTATGCCCTTGTTATAGTATTAATGCAGCTGTTTGAGAATACCATGGCTGCTTAAATGTCTAATTGAATTAATTCCCATCCTTTTTTTGATCCCAGCTATGTCCAAAGACAACGCGTGTCTGCCCTCCACAGTAGTAAATATAGTTGGTGAACTGGATGTCATGAGCCAGCTCGATTGCCCCCAAAACAACTCAACAACATCCAACAAGTTGCCTTCTCAGAACTGACCAAATAAAATTGCAAATGAACGTATTGATTGTGTTTTATATGTTTGCATCATTAATATTTAACACAACAGTAAATCCAACACTTCTTAAAATAAAGGAGAGAATCTCTGAGAGCATGAGCCTCCTCAGATCGCTGCTGTCCAATTGAAACTGGCAGCTGAGGTAACCTTCACAGTTGCCAATTCCACTTATAATAAATGGGATTGGGCTTGTTTTTTTGAGAGTCTCAAGTTGGAATTTGTATAAACACCCATACTCTAACATGGGTTGCGCTTGTTTTGAAAGGCAGTGCAGCTTTTTTTTCTCGTGAGACTTGGCAACACTGGTAACCTTCCCCGTCTGTCTCACAGGCAGCCACTGATTCCTGTACATCTCATTTTGTTGTTGACAAGATTTTGTGCAGGATACGGCAGGCAGTGGCAATTTTGGGAACAAACTCATGCTGCACGTCAGTCCGTTTCATCAGTATCCGCCAGTTCCCTTTCAAGTGCCCACTACCTGCATTTGCCCAAGCGTGGTGTTGAATGCTTCTTCAGCAGCTGTCAGTCGTCCAGACGGGTAGGGTTTCTAAACCAAGGTAGTATAAGCAGCATCACCTGATCCCCTATATGCTGTATTGCTTGAATGAAGGGGAAATATATATAATGTCTCAGCCGGTTTTCAGCCATGGTGATCTGCAATACCGGTCGGTCAGTTTCATTTTATACCTCCAAGTTTATTTTTAATTTAGTCGTAAGATAAATTAGTTGAAACAGTATTCACTACTAATGACATTTGAAAAACAATTTGGGCAAGAGCCGTAAAACACATTATTAACCAACCAGGCACAAGGTATTTTGCTTTATTACAGCAGCTTAGATTCACTCATGTACCAGTTCTGTGCATGGAAACCACAGTTTCACAAAATCTCACTAGTAATCTTCAAAAACAGCACGAGTACTTAATTTACATATGTAGCTAATTTACATATCAACCCCCACCTTTCCCATTTATTTGCATGACATCAGGTGAAAAGCCCGGTTTACTTGAGTAAAATAAACTGAGCGAACAGAAACCCAAAAAAGCATTTTACACAAGACATCCCATGTAAATGTCTCGAGTTAAAGAAAAAAAAAATGCATGGAAACCATGATTGTCCCCACCCCTTCAGAGCCTTCTTTCTTGTCAGTAACCAACCAGCTGCTTCGCCTACTGACAGACATGTTTTTCAGCCTGTAAAATGTTTCACTGCTGAGGTGAAATGATCAAGGAAGAAGTGAAGAGATAACCAGTTTCTTGGAAGGCAAGGACTGGTATTACCTAATGCAGTACCAGATGTCCTGTTTTAAAATGAAAATACATGTTTGCGATGCATGTGCTTCTTTCAAAACTGTGTATTTGAGACCTATGTAGTGAATGGAAGTGCATGGAACACCTATGACAACCATTTCAATAACATTACTACATTCAATAAAAATACAGTAACATAAGGAATTTTAGGGTGGTGGTGGTTAGAGCAAGCAATCACTAGACTCATTTAACAGATTTCCCAAAATTCAACAGTCAATTGATTACAAAACCATAAAGCTTAAACATAAACCTTGTCCTGCACTTTCTTTAATACTTCTGTATATTTTATGTCCCTTTCATTTTAGGGTTATGGGATCTTGATAATGAGTAATCGTCCATTCCATGGACTAACTCAATGCCAATCCCTGTGTTTAAGTGGATTAAAGTCGATATAAATGTACTGCTTTATCAAGACCTTGCAAACAGAAAATGACTGTATCAAAGTCAGTAGCAGTAGATACTTCGCTAAAAACAGGTGGTGAAAAATGTTACTTTGCAGTATCTTCTCCATTATAAATGAAACACTGCGACTGAACAAAAGTAAATTATATGTGCATGTGCAGATTAACAGTGAAGTGCTGACCCTTTTTGCAAGAAACACAAGTAATGAAACTCCTCCTAGAGGCTGATGAGTTAATAATACTGACCTTCAGCATAAGAGGGTCCTTAAGTTATGTGACAATTAGACAGGCTATTCTTTAGTGTTCCTCATCCTAATACTGCTGTTCAGAAGTAGCAGCTATTTAAAAATATGTGCAAGTACAGTACTGGTCATTTAAAGATTATTTTTTTAAAAAAGGGGTGAGTAACAACTATTAATGTTCCAATTCTGCAGTGTTTTGACTTGAATTTATGTGCCTTTATAAAACACCATAAGTAAAATGAGAAGTATGCTTGAAGGTGATGAAAATATAATGAATTGCACACTGTCAATTGTCTAAAATATTGCTAAATTCAGCATTAATACTGCAAAGCATTAGAAAGTGATAAGTATATTTGGCCTCTATGGTAGGACCTGTACATAATATTGAGTTGGGGCATGGTTTGCCCTGGTCACAGCCTTGATGTAATGTGGCATTGGCTACACAAGGTCCTGGAAGGAGTCTTGAGGGATGTTAATCCACTCAATCAAAACATTGTATAATATTTCACGGTGTGATGATGAATATGTTGTTCAAGTTCATCCCAAGCATGCTTGATTTGATTATGATCCAGAGATTGGAAAAGGCCTGAGGGCTCCAACATGCTCCTCAAACCATTAGCACACAATGCTGGCAACAGTAGATGGATGCATTATTGTCTGGAAAGTAACTATCGGCTTCAGGGTACACATGCAGCATTGTTGGAAGGACTTGATCCACAACAATGCTTAAGCAAACTGCAACAGTTTCACAGTGCTGCATAGTTTACACGTTACATCATATGATCAACCTAATTGGCATCTCTAATTCAAATTAAATCCAGTAGACAGGTCCTAATAAAAGTAGCTAGGCATACTGCATGCATTGTCCAGGTTTTCTTCAACATCTACATATATTAAAATATATATATATATATATATATATATATATATATATATATATATATATATATATATAGTGAGATAGCAGGTTATGAGAGACAGCAGGGAGGGGGTTAAAACCTCCCTGCGAGAGAAACATGTGCGGAATGCACATTTTGTTTAATTTGTTTATTGTTTAATTATCACCCGCACCTGGTTACGATTGTAAATTAAAACCAGGTGCAGGGTATTTAAGAGAGGCAGCTAAACTGCTCTGGGCTGCTGAGTAGAAGGAAGCAGAAGAGAGGTGCTCTGCTTCCGAGCAGTCATATAAAAAGTAAGTGCTGGAGACCGGCGTGTTTTGTTTGTGGTGTCAGGTAAACGGCTTAGCCGTCCTGCAAGTTAGTCAGGGATTAACCTGTATAGTTAGCGCTCCAAGAGGAGCTAGGTGTTTGTTTTGTATTTGTTTTAATTTTGTGTTCATTAAAATAATAGCGCGACAGCGCTGAAAACTCCATTTCTGTGTTTCTGGGTCGTAATTTTAAAGGGGCACGAACCCGAGTGAGTGCCAGCCTGTTATATATATATATATATATATATATATATATATATATATATAAACTGCATTAATGCAGCAGTTAGGGTTGAACTCATCGCCACAAGCAAGGAAATCTGGTATTAACAACCCTAACTTGCCATTCCCACCCCCACACAAGCAGCCAAGGAACCAGACAACACAAGCAACCACAGACTGCCGTCATCAGGTAAGACATAGAACATGCAACTCTTTCCAGATGACTCACCATGGTCCATCTGTGCTGTAGAACACAGTAAACTGCAACACATACACACCCACTTCAAGCTGCAGAACTGTATCATCTTGGACAAAAATAGAACTAGATTTACAAATTTAAAAAAAAAGTTATTAGATAAAAGGAGACATCGTAGTCAATTTGGTTATGAATCTATTTTCAAGAAGAACTTTCTCAGAACAAATGGAGGTATACACCACAAACGCCTGAACTGACACAGGAAGGGAAGAGATATACTTGTCACTTCCAAAATTCTAATTATGAATGGTATCTGTGGTTTACGGGAGCTGTCAATTAAAAAAAAAAGTATACTGCTGGAACTGTCTTGTTTAGTACAGAAAAGGAGTGTGGCAAAGTGGATACAGGTGCGTGATTAAACAGACAAGCGTTATAATCCAGTTGGAAAAGGGGTTTGATTTTTTTTTTAAAATAGGACCCCGGCAATACACAACAACGTGTTTTGCATGGAGTAAATAACGGGTTACAGTCCCAAACAATAAACACAATATATCCGCCCCACAATAATACTAACACGGTCACCAGTTCTGGGTGCGTGCAGTAGTGCTTGTGGTGGGCGATACAGTTTAGTTAGTGACAGTAGTGCAGTGCTGTTTCGGCTTTGTGCTGGCCCTCAGCGACAGCTCCGGAATCATGTTAGCCATCTAGTAATACACAAGACAAGACAATTACAGACAAACAAACAAAACTCACGTTACATATACAGTGCCTATAGAAAGTCTACAGCCCCTTGAACTTTCACATTTTGTTGCGTCAGTGCCTCAGAGTTTCATGCATTTAAAAGGAGGAGGTTTTCCCACTTATCTACACACCATACTCCACACTTAAGGGGAAAAAGGTTTTATTGAGAAATATATATTAAATACAAAACTGAAAGATCATAATTGGATAAGTCTCCACCCCCCTGAGTTAATACTTGGTGGAAGCACCTTTGGCAACAATTACAGCTGTGAGTCTGTTGGGATAGGTCTCTACCAACTTTGCACACCTAGATTTGGCAATATTTAACCATTCTTCTTTACAAAACTGTTCAAGCTCTGTCAAGTTCCTTGGGGAGCATTGATGGACAGCAATCTTCAAGTCATGCCAAAAATTTCCGATTGGATTTAGGTCGGGGCTCTGACTGGGTCACTCAAGGACATTTACCTTTTTGTTCCTTAGCCACTCCAGTGTAGCTTTGGCCGTGTGCTTTGGGTCGTTGTCATGCAGAGGGCAGCAGGTTTTCCTCAAGGACTTCTCTGTACTTTGCTCCATTCATTTTCCTTTCTATCCTGACAAGTGCCCCAGTCCCTGCCGATGAGAAACATCCCTATACATGCTGCCACCACCATGCTTCACAGTAGGGATGGTGTTCTTTGGGTGATGCGCTGTGTTTGCACCAAACAGAATGCTTTGCATTTAGGCCAAAAAGTTCCATTTTAGTTTCGTCGGCCCACAAAACTTTGCCACATGGCTACAGAATCTCCTGAGTTTTTTTGTATACTTCAAATGGGATTCAAGGTGGGCTTTCTTGAGTAATGGCTTACTTCTTGCCACCCTACCATACAGGCCAGATTTGTGGAGTGCTTGGGATATTGTTGTCACATTCACACTTTGACCAGTCTTGACCATAAAAGCCTGTAGCTATTGTAAAGTTGCCATTGGCATCTTGGTAGCCTCTCTGATCAGTCTCCTTCTTGCTCAGTCATCCAGTTTGGAGGGACGGCCGGATCTAGGCAGGGTCTTGGTGGTGCCATACACCTTCCACTTCTTAATTAATCGTCTTGACCATGCACCAAGGCCTTTGATATTTTATTATACCCATCCCCTGATCTGTGCCTTTCAACAACTTTGTCCTGGAGTTCTTTTGAAAGCGCCTGAGTCTTTGCTTTGAAATGCACAACCTACAGGAACTGCTGAATTTATCCTGAACTCATGTGAATCACTACAATTTAAACACAGGTGGAGGCCACTTAACTTGGTGTGTGATTTTGAAGGCGATTGGTTACACCAGAGGTAATTTAGAATTGCTATTACAAAGGGGGGTGGACACTTATCCAACCAAGCTATTTCAGTTTTTATTTTTAATTCATTTTCTACAAATTTCTAGATTTTTTTTCACTTGGAAGTTGTGGGGTAGGATGTGTAGATAAATGAAAAAAAAAACAAAAAAAAAACTATTTTAATGCATTTTAATTCCAGGCTATAAGGCAACAAAAGGTGAATATTTTGAAAGGGGGTGTAGACTTTCTATAGGCGCTGTATATATATATTGGTAACATTCATCTCTTTTCCTAAGCACGGTTACATCAGGCTGATACATTGTCACCCATTCTCTGACCAGCTGAGGTGCACAGGTAGGGGTAGGGTCCACTGCCTGCCAAAATTTGACCCCATATTTGACAGGTTTGTTTGTCCAGTGACACTGTGCTTTTGTTGGAAACAGCCGCTTTTTTATTATACGCTTTGTTTTTATGGAAATACACTGCTGTACTAGGTGGTGTTGGTGCTTACTAATAAAAACTTTTGCTGATCTAGCCTACATTAAACATGTCTATGGCAGGCAACTAACACTGATTTATAACTGGAAATGCAGTAATTGGTCATTGGGAGTGGCAGACAGAGGAGTTCCAATTGCTTTTGTGAGTTATAGCATGACACAGGAGTCCATTCAATTGATCAAAGCTGCTGAATATCTTAATGATTTTAACTGTCAGTATTAAGAGCCACTGTTTAGATTAATTAAATATAATCACTCCTGTGTAATCCCTTATAAAAGTTCACCATGGTAAATCTTCATAGTAATTTCCCCATGGTTATACTATGCATTTACCATAGTTTACCATGGATTGTTTTATATATGCTTTAGCATACATCTCTGTGCTTTACCATGCTTTACTACTCTTTGCTATGTATACTATGAAACTTTTATAAGGGACGGGCTGCTGTTTTAAGTGAAAGGAAAGCTTAATCAAATCCAGGCAAGTGATTGTCAAGTAATAGCTTGGCATGTTTAGTATGTGAAATAAGACCCTTTAATATCTTTCATAAGCTAAACTAATATGAATCTAAAACATTAGCCAATTTTTTACAATTCACTAACAGGTTGGATCTGGTCATCCACATGGTCAGTTTCCTCCTTGTGATGCTTGTGTCACTCAAATGTATTTTAAAAAGAATTCATTTCAACAGCCGCTCAAGTCCTCGTTTACCTTAAAGGCTTGAATATTTTGAATACCTGCATATACTCTACAGTTGAAAAACAAAAGTATAATTCATACCATCCCTTATAAAAGTTTACTACAGTGAATCTGCACGGCAGTTCTGCAGTTTTCCTATACTTTTCCCATGGAGATACAGCCATGGCCAAATGTTAACTAATACATTTCAAGCAGTATTTGTTAGAATATTCAATTTTTTTCCCCCCCCAGCACTAAAAATGAGTGATCTAAATAGCAAGGAATTTAACTTGTATATTATATTATATAAGTTAATTAGATCATTCATTTTTAGTGCTGGGGGAAATTATATTAACCCAGCATGTGTTTTGCCTCAAAGCAGATGTATTGACTCCCTCGTCTTTTGGAAGATGAAATGAAATCCAACCCTCTAACGTAAAACTCTATCTGGCTCAATCTGTCAGCTTAGTAAATGTTTTATGTAACTGGTTCAAGATGAATGTAAAGAGATATTGTATGTTAAAGGTGCAGTGTCCCATATAGTTATATATTTAAGGTGGTTGGTATTTCACTAGCCACCGTGACCTATCAGTTATAGGGCATTGTTCTCCTTGTGAGATTCTCAGGGGAAAGTGTAAGAGTAGTTTATATAAAAAGGATTCTATAACAAAGAAGAAAATAAAGGCTAAAACAGAATGGTACTTTAACATGTTAACAAGACGGAAAGAATGGAATTTATGGTACTGAATTACAGTATACTAGTGGACATTCTAAAAAGAATACAGAAACTAACAAAAAAATGGTTTTAATAATGTTCCTTTTTAGCAATCTAAGGTAGTAATTGTAGCATGAAATCAAGACACACCTTTGCCCTGCCGTCAGTGATAAAGGGTTACCATTGCATCATAATTGTTTTTATAAATCATGAACCCATTTTCAGCAAATAAAAACACCAGCTGTTTCCATAAGTGACGTCTTATACACAATGGACTAACAGACACAAATTCTAAAGACAACATTAACTATGTATTGTGTTCATTTAATTAAGACATGATTTATAATAAACTACAGTTGACCATGGCTGGGTTTCCATACAGCTTAAGCCCCTTTCACACTGGTACCCCTACCCGGGTTCTGGCTACCCAGGTCACAATCCCGTGTAGTGTGAAACCATGTACCTGGGTCGTACCTGGGTTGACCCGGGTCGCAGCGACCCACCTCAGGATGTGGGTTCACAGGCTTTGACCCAGGTTGAGTGAGACAAATTGCATGATGGCTGTTTGTAAGCCGACAAAATAACAAACAGCTATGCCTGCGTGAAGGTTTTGCTTCTGCAAAGAAGATTTCTGTTTAGCCATATTTTTGTTGATTGAGACACACCATGAGCCAGATTGCAGCAGGGATGAAGAAACATTTGCTCTAAACATCTGGGCCGGCGGCTCAATCCAGAGAAGCTTGAATGGAAGCGTCCGTAACAAGCTGCTTCTGGGGCATTGATACACGCATTGTGTACTTGCGTCTGTCACCCAGGTCAACCCTGCTTTATCAAAAAGCACTGTGAAACCGTGTACCTGACCAGGGTAGAGCATGTCAATGTGAAAGGGGCTTTAGTACATTTACTCCTGAGTGTTTTAACACAAACCTAAATACTTTGTGGAAATCCAGTTTAAGAAAGCTATATATCAGAAATTCGCGCAATGCCAGATTGGAACTCCGCCAACACAAACATTTAAATACACCCTCCCGTATTTTAATATTAATTAGGTTATATGCATTTGGAACGAGAATCTCAGGCTAAAAGGAAACTGTATGGAAACACACAAAACTTAAAAGTACTACCAAAATAGACCAATGTTTTTTTCCATGGAAATTGCCCCCTTGCCTCTTATTGTATAACAGTGTTATTTCATTTCACTCAGTAGAAGACACTCTTATACCATGAGAGAGTGACAGGGTCAGCTATACGTTTTAATTATTCATTTGGTAAACAGCATTTTAAATCACAGACTTTAATTATGTTGCTTGTTAGAATCACAAATAGGCTAGCTACAGTAATACAGATAGAGCAATGTAACCCAGGCCTTAGCAATGGTAATGGCACCATTGTTTTGATAGTTGAACAGTTCAGTTCAATACACACATTCTGTTTAGTATGAACCCAAGACCAGCATTCTCTGAATATAATGTGAAATGCTTTTTTTAAAATTGTTTGTGAGGTGTTTATAAATAGATAACATGGACCCTTATTTGCTCCATTGTCTCAGCAGTAAGATCTCTAGTTGTGTGCAGATCTTACACCCTTCGGTTCCAACTACTCAAGCCCCATCAGCTTTTAACCGCTTTTAAATAAAACTGCCAAGCCCCTGGAAACCGGTGGTACTTGAACTATTTGGTATTAAAATCTAATATTAGCTGCCCCCATTTCTGTCTTTTGGTCATAAAAATTTAATATTTGTGACATTGAACATCGACTGCTCCCATGTACCTGTTGTCAGTTACAGTGTGATTTAAGACCATGGGCTAGATTCTCAAAGCTCTTTACTTCAAATTGTAGTTTGTATTGTTGCTTTAGAATTATATTTGGTGGTTTTTCCTTTCAGAAATTGAAAACTGTAGCAAATAAAAAAAAAAAAAGGTAAGATATAGAATAATGTTGTTAAAGTTACAACCACTTTAAATTGAGCTTACCAAATTAGTAAAATGAACAGATAGATATAGCCTGGCTGTTAGGATTGCTGTTTGTCACGTTGCATGACTCACTGCAGAAAGGTCACTCTTGGACTGAAAGGTGCTTTTTCACTAGCTACTGCTTTTCTGTCCAGTGGAGTTACAATCGTTGCAGCCCCACAGGGCAGATGAGTTCTTTATACGGGTGCTGCTGACTTAATGAATATGCACAGCAGGTTTATAAGGTTCTGAGTAACATAGTACTTGCATTTTATCCATACAGTACGATTACAAGGGGAAGTGTCATTCTTACCCCAATTCTGCTCCCCACGATGAATGTTGCCCTATCGAAGCACAGCCCTCTTGTTTTAAGAGTGCTGGTTATGAGCCCAATACAATGAATACCTTAAAATGGGACTGGCCACCAGCCCAATTGGAGAGGGATGTTAAACTGGATGAGACGAGTCGGATTGACTGTGAAAACAGCAGCTCGCCCCATAGAGTAGAATGGCTTACTGTAAAACACTGGATCTCCATAGTTGCTGTGAAAACAGTCAAAAAATCCTATTTGGTGCTCAAGCTCAAGACTGGCGGATTTCAGTTTAATAAATGCATTCTTTAATCCATTTCAAAATGTGCCATTTTCTGTTCCAATAAAACCCCTGTTCTGTTTCAATTTTATTTTCAGAAGTGAGCATTTACAAGTAAATCAGATAGTAAGAGAGCTTTTCTTAGCAGTTTTTATACAGTTGTGGGAAGGACTGGGCGTTCCTTAAGTGTGATTCATAATTTGACCTGTAGTCAAGTATTCCATACCCTCCACTGTTTAAAGCTGTCATTACATATTCCAGTGTGCATTCGAGGCTAAAAGCTGAATCACCGAACTTCAGTGAAGCAGTTTGGAGTTCAGTTACACAGTAGTTTACCAAGCAAATAGAAATGGGAATCTTTGCTAGCTGTCGGCCTGCTAACCCATATAAAAGTTTCCCCATAGTAAAATGCATAGCACAGTGTAATAAAGTTTAGTGAAATCATGGTAAAGCAAAAGTAAGCACAGGCCTTCCTATCTGGTAGCTAGTTCAACCCGACGTGTGCGTTTCCTGTTTTAGCCTATTGAACATTGAATAGCACCAAATACAGTATTTTAAATGCATGGAGATGCAGTGTTATCAGCAGCTTTACAGTGCTCCTGAAAGCAGTGCCAATGGGAAAATGTGTGCCTGAAAACCAAAGTGTTGTGTCTGTGATGGCAGCTCTTGGTAAAAATGTCCCCCTTTTTAATATACTGTCTCCTGACAGTATCATTCATCACGTTTTCCAAAAAATCAAGGTTTATCCTGCCTTTTTACATCTAAACATACTAGCTTGGGTAAAGGATGCTTACAGTTAAGTAACGCCATCACCATTTACAAGCTGATGAACTTGGCAACATGTATGTCTTATAAAGCGTGTGCATTATTCTGGGTGGTTAGCAATCTGCATTGAGAAGGTGCAAAGTTCAGAATATGATCCTCCTAATTCCTTCTGCACCAGTTTGTTGAGGGTAACCTAAAGGCATCTAAAATCAGAGGAGGCAACAACCTAAAGCTCAATGCTACAAATCCAAGCCCGTGGAGATGCGTAGTTTATGTATAGAAGGTGCTTCTGCTGCTGCCAATGTTCCTGAGCCTTTTTCAGTGGAACAAATCGATAACCTGGACCTGACACAGTAAAACAGTGCCAATGTGCTTGTACCATGGTCCTATTTGACTACCAGTTTGTAGAGTGATACCATCCAGTCAGACAGCCTCGTTCCATTGTATTATTGAGCCCTGATTGAGGCTGATCTTGGGAGCCACTGGAACAGCATAGTCATCACTGAGAATGGTTTCAACAATAGGGTTTGAGTTGGTTCGTGTGGATTACAGCTCTGGATTTAGACAATTTCAAAGCATTGATTTAAGTTAATTGAGTTAATGGCTCTTAAATTCTGAGATGCTGATAAGGACTGAATCAGTGCAGTTTCTTAAACTATACGTGTACTGAGTGAGAATCAGGAGGGTGTAATGCATCAGTCAAAGTAACCTTTATAAAAAAATTCCCATAGTAAAAACATAGCAAAATGTAATAAAGCATAGTGAAAGCGTAGTAAAGCATGGACAAGAACAGTGAGGTATGGTAAAGCATATTAAAAACAGGCCAAACCAGGGTAAACTATCGTTAATGCATAGTACAACCATAGGAAAAGCAGGGTAAAACTGCAACAATAAAGTGCAAAAATACTGTGGTACAAAAATACTGTGGGAGACCCCTAGCCCTCCCAAACCCAACCTCAGTCTACGTTGGGGAAACTGAAGTGTATTAGAAGACAACCTCTTGTAAACAAAGGAGACACAATCCGATCGCCATCCCCAGGGATTTACTTGGGCACTAACCCCTTGACTGCCACCTGTTATATTCCTTCTTCCTTTACGTTCTAAAAGTTCATTATGAATAACTGAAGTGACTAATTGTGACAGCGATTCGCTTGTGAACAGATTTTGCTTCTCGTGAAGTTGATAACCTTCATTATCTCCTGTCAATTCAAGAAGTCCCTTGTATGTGAGGGGCTGGGGTTTCTAATGTAAAAAAAAAAAAGTGGCTATCGACAAAATCAATATAAATCCTGTTTCACAGAATGCCACCACCTAGTGTATTCATTATTTCGTTTGTAAGAACCAAATTCCTGATATTCACCCTTTGGCTATGTTACCTCTCATTGTTTACAGCTTTGATTAGTATGTGGTTGAGTAACATTTGAGTCTGCTTCTGCATTATATATATATATATATATATATATATATATATAATATATATATATATATATATATATATCCCTCAGAACAACTTTTCACTTTTGTGTTGCCATTCAAAACCCTTGCGCACAAGGGTGCAATGCTAGACAGGAGAGAATGAGGCCACAGAGGCAAATGCCTAGGCAATGCCCAGTCCCTTTACACATTCATTAAAACATTCCTTTTACTGTAAAGAAAATAATGACATTAAGGGACAGTTAAATTATTACTCCAGGAGGACCTACAGTACCTGGTACATTTAGTGGCACTCAAGTGGTTAAGAAGGCATTGATAGGATAGGGGAATTACTTATGTGACAGCCTGCTGCATAATAACACAACAAGCATTAATTAATACAGTCCCAGCATGTGTTCAGCTCTCAGAATAGTTGATTAATTGCAGAAGGTGAGCGAGTGATATGTTCTCCAAGCAGAATGCATGATTCAGGGCCAAGCCGTGTTGTTGTGACTCTCTTTTGCTCATTAGAGTAATTAAAGTACACAAGCACCAGGTAACACCCCAGGCAGGTGCAAACACATGCTACAAGCGCTTAATGGTGCGTGCCTTTCCAGAGCAGTAACATACAAATACGAGCTCCACTGAGACTGTGACCTGCTTCACATCCGATTCAGCAGATTATCTGCATGTTAATTATCTTTGCTAATGATGCTTCTCCTCTGAACCTGCAATACAAGGCTGGGTGCTCTTAATTAATGTTCTAAAAAGGGCAAGCTGCCTTCTGTGATCTTTATTGCGTGGGCAGTGGTTTCCCAACTATCGCCCCAAACAGAAACACAGCTGATATCAATGCTGAAGAGAATTTAGTCAATGCTCTATTCCTGTGAAAGAGTAGCCTCAAGGTAATAGGCACAATGAGTAAAATCAATGGAGACCTGCGACTATTATTATTATTATTATTAGAGAACAGGGTTTAAATGGGTCTCTTTCACCCTGCTATTCAGCTTCCCTGTGCTTTAGGTAAATATTGAAGTTAACTTTGAAGCAGTGCTCAATTTGTAAATAAGGAGGTGCCGGGGCACAAGTAATGACAATACCATTAAGAACCGCACATTCAAAATCATGCATGTTTATTTGAAAGAGTATTGTATGTACTAGTGTTAGATGTTTACAACCACATATTCTACATCATTCATATATAAAGTAGTAGTATGTGCAGAAAAATTAATTCAAGGGAACCACAGGACAATAAGTAAATAAAATAAATAAAGCCTGCATACATATTAGTAAGGGTGCCACCTTTGCAAAAAAACTGCCACCAACAACGCAACTGCCCCACCCCTCACAGTGAATTAAAGGACTACGTGTGACATGTATGTTAACAATATTTACTTATTATGCCAATTATATAACAGCAACTTACAGTAGCACACACACACGTATAGATAAACAGGTAGTGATATATAGATACAGAAGATAAATAGATACCAGTAGATAAGATTTAACATTTTTCTTACCTTGGTTGTGTTTTCAGCAACATTTATTCAGAAGTTTTTTGTTTTCAACAGCACAGAGAACTTGAATGTGAACTGATGTTTCAGAACATTGTAGTCTACATAATATCCCTTGAGTATTTTTTTAATTTGTAATTGCTGTTTGATTTTGCCGCTTCCAACGATTATTTTTAATGACAACATTGTAGAATTCCACAGGAATAGCTGGTTGCATCTAATGCAAAGTTCTCTTTTGACCAACAAATTTCACTTTCAAACCCAGTCCGACAGACAGCTGCTGTATTTAACAGTTTTAATCTGTTTTCACTTAAACCGGGCAAGTGGAAATACTGCAGCAATTATCTTAATGTTCATATTTAAGTAGGCTACTAAAACTTGTTGTTCTTTGTTGAAATTAATGTTCAGCTTTCATATTTTGTTGTGTACTCATTTAAATCAAACTAAGTAGTGCAAGATGTTTTTCAAATGAAGTAAGCTTATTTGTGAATAAAAAACGACAATAGAGTCGCAGTCCTTGTTGTGCTGCCAGTGTCATTAAAGACACTCAGCTAAAATCGTAACGTATAAAAGTACGAAGTTGGCAGTGGAATGTCTCTTTAGCACGGACGCAAGAATTAAGAAAACACATTTGAAAGCAGAAATTTGTATGAGATTTTTAACTTTCATAACTTTCAATATGGTTCAATATAAACATTCCCGATTTAAGCTGTTTAAGCATTGGAGTGGATGTAGCAAACACAATGACATACCTGTCGTGCACTTTCATGCATGACAGGTCTCAAATGTGCAGTTTTGAAAGAATCACATGTTGTAGCAATATTATAATTTTAAAACATGACATCTGATAAACACAGGGGAATTAAGGCTCTTAGTTTGCTTGCCTTCCCTTCTAAAAAGTCTGGATAAAACTTTCCATTAAGTGTCTAATTACTGTATATTTGTATGTTAGTTACTTAGTAAATACATGTGTACTTGCACACAATTAGTGTTATTACTATGGTTTTTGAACTGTGCCGTATTTTAGAAGAGGATTTAAGGCATTTTAGAAGCGGTGCTGCGAGAGCCGCCGATCTGCAGCAATATACTCTTGTGTTTTGGGCTTGAAAACAGTACATTTACTGACAGTTAACGAGAGGTGGGAGCTGGGAGGTCAGGGGAGTACTGTACCAGCAAATCAGGAGTGTGTGTGTGCGCGCATCTAAGGATGGTTGCTATGGGGCAGGACAGTAGTTGAGTGTGCTGCAGTTGTTTTAACAAAAAATATTACCTCTGAATATTGGTTTGATTTCTGTTAAAACTAAAATATATCCTACTCAGTTATTTTTTCTCACTGTAATTTACCTGCTTGTTTGTAATTTCTCTGCAAGAGAAAACAAAACTTCAGATAGTAAGCAAGTTTTTTGTTATATATTTGTACAGGACTGAGAAATTGAATAAAAAAACAAACTAAACCCCCTACAAGAAGATATCTTCAGCCAGCTTTCGGATAGCGGTTAGAGTGACCAGCAAAGCTCTAAGTCCCCGAGTTTAAGTTTTCACCATCCAAGCTGAGGACGAGGTAAACAGCCAACCCATGTTTTATCCCCTGCTGTGTTGGCACTGAACTCTGCTGGAAAAAAAGGGATGTGAAGGACTGTTGTGCTGTAAGTAGTTCATCTTCGGTTGTCTTTCGGGACTGTACCATAAAATAAAATGCGCTTACTAAGGTGTGTGTACATTAGTTTGTATTACATGCTGGATTGAGGCTGCAGTCTCTTCGGGGGCGTCACATGTACATAGCCAGAGTTGAGCGTTTATTTATTTTTTGCGCAGGGGTGGAAAAAAATATATTTATGCTTCTTTAGCGAGTGACGTTTATTCGAGGGCGGCATCTATTAAAAAGCTGACATCAGAGTGAGGCGTTACTTCGAGCGCGGTGTTAATTCTAATTAATACGGTATTATATATCTCGCATTAAAAAAAAATCTAATAGCCAATTGTTGTATTCTGCACAGGTGGCCAAAAGGCCTGTTGGTACAGCCTCACAGGATGTATTGATGCTGGCTGCTGTTTCAGCCAAGGGGTGAGAAATGCAAAAAAAAAAAAAAGTGTGTTTTGTTTTTATTGTTCTGCTGTGCCACAAGTCCTTACTTTGTTAACCCTCATTGTTAATACTGTATTAAAAAGGAGAACCACAGGGGGAATTGCACCATTCAGTAAAGAGTTTGCTCAGTCAATCTGGTGTACATTAAACTGTTGTGTTCAAATAATTTATTATAGAGCAATAAAGTGGCAGCTTCACGAATCTGAAGTGCTGTCACTTCATGAATACGAGTCTGTATTTAATAGTCTAGCAGATGCTATGAGATTGGCACATAGAAAAATAAGCTGTGTGATTTAAACAGCATTATGTAAAAATGTTATAATTTAAACAATATACTGAATTTTGATGCTGTTTAGCAGCAGGAAATAAGAAAGCAGCTGCTTTTCAACTAATAAATATCTTCATTACAACCCATTTTTACAATAAAACAAACAACCAGCTGCTCTTGGTCTTATGTATTGCACAGTGCTTCATATTGTGCAACAGTATTTTATTCAGTATTTGCTCCTAATAAAGTTAGGTATGTGAACACATTTTCTGATTTGAAATGACTGGGTCCTATTTATAAAACCTTTAATGAATGTTTTGTTAACTGATTTTTACAAGCCCATTTCGATTCATTTAAATCAACTGTTTATTCTCAATTTGAAACAAATTTAAAGACCCATAAAAACAGTGTATTGTTCAATGACAATGCATGCTTATCAAAAAAAAAAGCCAATCTGTTCTGATGACTGGTAAAGCGATAAAAAAAAGAGCTCATGCTTAAATACTGTAGAACTTTTCTGTTGCCTTAACATACTTTCATTTGCATATTTATTACAACATATTAAATAATGCACCACTGTTTCATTAACCAAACACTTTTGACCAGGAACAAGTTGTAATTAAAATTGCCATGACCAATAAACAACCTTGTTAGGATAACTTCTTCCCTTCTGTTTTGTCTATTAAATTCCACCCTCCTACCCTCTTCAGGCAGGTGCTGGCTACAGCACTAGTTATCAGGGGATGGTGTGGGAGAAGCTGGAGAGCTTGGCATTCAGTGTCCTCATCTCATTTTGGTGCGGTGTTATAAAACAGGCCTGAGGTAAATGTTTCAGGTAACAGCAGTCCAAACTAGAAGCAGCTATATATAAAATTGTGACTAAACACTATTTGTCTTTTCTATTGTTGGCTTGGCTAAATAAATAATCTTTGTTTTCATTTGTGCTTCTTTGTGCCTTCTTAAAACTCAACTGCCACAGGTATGAATATAAAAGTTAGACATATCATTTTCTGTTTCAGTCATCACACCCCAGTAACACTTTAAAATTCAATAGAGCTCTCTGAATCATGTCTAGACTCTGAGTACATCAAGTTAACTTGTCTCCCTGTAACACTCTTCCCCTAGTGGATGCATGACATACATCCGCTTTCTCCAAGCCTCTGGCGATTGTCGCGCATGTGACTTGTTTCGTATGCTTTGAAGCCGTGTCTCCCAAGAGTCTTTTGATTCCAAGTAAATCAGAAATTAAACTTCAAGTTTAAGCATAAAACACTTGGCTGGTTTTTCACAGGCCCAAAAACCCATTTCAACATATGATTTACTGAATTGATTTGTTCACTGTGTCAGGTATTTCAAGTCCAAAACCAAAGAAACAAATCCACAAAGCGTGCTGAAGCTAGGGCGCATCCACCAAAACTCTTCCTCAAATAAAGCTGCTCATTTTCTTTCTCTTGATCTTGTGTTCCACAGATCTCCTCTGTTTGAGTCAATGGATTGTGAATAAGTTAGCCATGCAATTGTATAAATTACTCTAATTTCCTTCAATATGATAATTTTTTTAGGAGATGAAATGAAAGCACTTCAGGAGGTGTGAATTTGTAAGCTGGCAGCAAGCCGAGAAAAAAGTGTGGGTGTACGCAGGAGATGAGAGGAAACTTAGTTTAATAAAAAGAAATGACTGCTTTAATAAAAATAAATCTGATCACACACACACACACACACACACACACACACACCAGCCTGGAGGATTACCAAGATAGATTTTCTAACGTGTGCTCAACCCAACTCACACATACAAGCATGACACAGAATGCAAATGGTGGATCATTTCTCCTTTTTGATTATGCAAGACAGTGGTGGTAACAGGTGGATACAAATGAAATGTGAATCTTCTCTGGCTTACTGTATATTTGGGGAAATGAAGCAGACCAGGCAAAAAACAACCAATGTGAGATAGAAGGCAGTTTTGTAAGGATGTTTAAGTACTTCAAACCCTTTGATTTAGCTAGCAGCTTGACACAATATGGATAAAGATCTTTGGTTCTTGTTGCGCCAATATGAAATCACGTTTCTAGCTTGTTTTGCCATAGTAAACTTTGGCCCCCCCCTCAGTTGGAAGAATTTATTTAAAGCTCCGACATCCATATAATTAGTGTGCGATTCTCTCTCGCTAATTCCTAAAAGCTTGTAACAGACTGAGTTAAAAATTAATTTATTCTGTGAGCAGCCCATGAGAAGTTATGTAGTAAACAAACCCATCTGTTCTGTACAAGAACAAATGTGCTCTACTAGCCGTTTGGGTAAATACAAAACACAGCAGGGCTCAAAGCAGTGCTTTATCACCAGCTTCACAAAAAAAAGTTTCCAGCAAGTGAAAAATGACTTAATCACCAAAGATCCGTTTCAACATTTGTTCTGGAGAATTACAGTCCCCCGGTCTCTAGAATATTAAGCTCTGGTTAATCGGTATTTGTCATAACACAGTTAAGCAAGATAATCTATTCATGCAAACACATCCATACATAAGTATATTATTAAAGTATTTCTCACATTTTTAATTCCACAAAGGGATCATGCAACCTACAGTATTTAAGTCAGACATCACAGGCCGGTCATGTATCCTGAAGATTAGGATGTTCTCGGTTAAAATCGGGCTGCTACACCCCATAGACAATATCCAAATGATCAGAATTGGTTCCTCTTTGCTAAAGGTAATTTCACACCTGAAACAAATAGTCAGCCTATATTTATAATTGTTTGTGATGATGTCTGACACGCTGTAACATGCGGCATGGGGAATCCAAAACACCACTTAAGGAAGAGTAAAAAAAAGAAAAAGCATTCTTTAACTGGAGGCAACTATCACTGACACTGTTATCTGCTCTGCTATTGAATCATATTTTGTTATACTTGTACTTGCTAGAACCAAAGTCATTGTACTGTTATCTTGCTCTTAATTGTATTATTACTTGTACTGTGATTCTTGAAATGTATTTATGTTTACGACTGTAAGTCGCCCTGGATAAGGGTGTCTAAGAAATAAATAATAATCAAGCCAAAGTAATTCAAGTACAAATGTATGTGGATTCATGGATATTGTTAATTTGCTATTATTTATTAGCAGATGCCCTTATCCAGGGAAATTAAACAATTGTTACAAAATACCACATTGTAAAGTATCACATTACAGAATATCACATTATCACAACAGCAGTAAAATCAGTAGCAAATAAAATAAAATCAGTAGCAAAAGATCAAATTCAAATGAGAAATAGAGATTACAGTAAATAATTCCATGTAAGAGCGGGTTCGACTAAGAGCAGTTAACTTATATTAAATATTTGCTTATGCAACTTGTAATGTATTGGTGTAACAGGGCGAGCAGCCCTGTACATTGTTTTGTTTGTTTATTTTTAGATCAGGGTCTCCCCCTCCGCCCCTGTGCAGTGTATTTTGTATTTGTTTTATTATATTTAAATGCATGATGGCGAGCGCCGCAGGAATAATTATTTATGTAAAGATGACGGCGTACCGCCGTGTTATTGTTTTGTTTATTTTTAAAACGTGTCCTGGCAGAGGCGAGATCGGTGCTCGTCCTCTGCCAGGAGTAATAATTA
This sequence comes from Acipenser ruthenus, assembly GCF_902713425.1. Classification (NCBI taxonomy): domain Eukaryota; kingdom Metazoa; phylum Chordata; class Actinopteri; order Acipenseriformes; family Acipenseridae; genus Acipenser; species Acipenser ruthenus. The sequence continues at coordinate 7,416,425 of NC_081216.1, read as the reverse complement.
AAACTCGTGCAGAAGGTGGCCATCTCCCGAATTAATTAGGTGATTTAATTTGTTGCTAATCGGGAGATGGTCACCTGTTATAAAAAGCCTGCAGCTCACTAACTCGGGGGTGGGTGTTAAAGAGGAGAGAGCGAGTAGAGAGACGGAGAGCGAGAGGAATTTATTTAAAAACCGAAACTAACTAGCGTCAGTGAAGGCGATTGCCCAGCCTGACCTGGGTTTTGTTATTATTTTGTGTTTCGTGATTTGTTTGTGTTTACCCTTTTATTTTGCTCTGTGAGCAAGTGTTTTCTGTTTAAATATTTTATTTATTTTTGGATTCTTTAAATAAAACGGCGCACGCGCCACTGCACCGTACCTTTTGTTTTTGTTGTGCCTTCTTCTGGTCTGACGTCACCACCCAGCCATTCCTGTCACAATTGGGTATACATAATTGAATAGTGTTAGGCTGTAATGGTTAGATACCGACATCTAGTGGTTACTAGATGTAAGTTAGATACAAGGATTACTCGCCTGAGGTTCCGGATGTTGTATTCAGTTTTACTGAGAGTCAAGATGGCGATCTCCAGGAAATAAAGCACGTTGTGTTTATGCAATACCGTGTCAAGTAAATCCTTTAAAAAGGTATTATCAAGGATACTACATTTTGGTGAAAAGCCTAACATTGGGAAAGCCTGCGTATGCAAAATGAGTAACTGAAGAGAAGTAGACTGAAAATGCAGTTAGAAGAAACATGCAGACAGATAACCAGAGGCAAGGCAGAGGAACAGTGCTACAGATGTGGAGGGCGACATTCCGCACAAACCTGTAAATTTAAATTGGAAAACTGCCATTACTGCTCGACAGTAGGACACATAACAAATGTGGATATGCAGTTAGACACAGGCGCAGCTGTATCCATTGTTTCAGAAACTCTGTATCGGAAAACCCTGTCGCATTTACCTCTGGGGAAAAGCCAACATGAGACTGATAACTTACTTAGATTCCACTGCTTGGACAGGTGAGAGTTCCGGTTAAATATGAAGATCAGAGTGTGGAAGAAGAAACGTATCCATTACCAAACACGCAGGATTTGTTTGCCACTCTTGCTGGAGGGACTTTGTTTAGTAAATTGGATCTTTCACATGCGTACCAGCAGCTCCAGCTGGATCCAGATTCAGAGAAATATATGATAGTAAACACACACCGTGGGCTGTATAGATATCAACACCTTTCTTATGGTGTTTCCAGAGCACCTTAAATCTTTCAAGCTGTCATGGATCAGATTCTGCAAGGCTTAGACCATGTTGTATGTTTCCTTGATGACATTCTTGTCACTGCAAGTTCCAAAGAAGAGCATCTGAAGTCTTTAGATGAAGTGCTAGGCCGACTGGAGCAATATTGCATGCGAGTAAAACTGTCTAAATGTAAATTCATGCAAGAGAGTGCCGAGTACTTAGGACATCTGATCGATGCTGATGGTTTGCATCCAACATCAGAAAGTGAAAGCAATCACAGAGGCACCAAAGCCTAACAACCTGACAGAACTACGTTCATTTCTGGGTCTCGAACTATTATGGAAGATTTTTAGCAAACCTGTCAACCACACTGTGTCCATTACATGAGCTGTTACAGCGGGACGTACCATGGAGATGGACACCTGAATGTGACATAGCTTTTAAAAAAGGGAAACAGCAGCTACTGAACAGTAATGTCCTGGTTCATTATGACACTGGGAAACCTTTGAGATTAGCGTATGACGCTTCACCATATGGAGTGGGAGCGGTTATATCACACATTATGGAAAATGGAGAAGGCAGGCCAATCGCCTTTGCCTCAAGAACACCGACATGCAGAAAAGAAATATGCACAGGTGGAGAAGGAAGCGCTTGACATCATTTATGGAGTAAAGAAATTCCATAAATACCTTTACGGACATAAATTCAACTTGCTTACTGATCACAAACCACTTCTGACAATAAGACACTGCAAACACAGTGGAAGAAGGTAATGTCTTCTATTTTTCTTATGTTGAGGAGTTACCAGTAGATGCTAAACACATTGCAGAGGCCACAAGAAAAGATCCACTACTGTCTAAAGTGTGGGATTATACAATGCATGGCTGGCCAAATGTTGTGGCGGATGAAGCTCTACGCCCATATGTTACAAGGAGAAATGAGCTCTCAGCAGAGCAAGGCTGTATACTGTGGGGAATGAGAGTTGTTATACCACCTGTATACAGAGAGAGATTACTAAACGACCTGCATGAAGAACACCCAGGTATTTGTCGTATGAAGGCTTTGGCTAGGTCTTATCTGTGGTGGCCAGGTTTGGATACGCATATAGAATGGACGGTACAGAGCTGTAGAACCTGTATGACGGTACACAAGATGCCAGCTGTTGCTCCTTTGCATCCATGGAAATGGCCTACCAGAGTATGGCAGAGGATACTGTAACACAGCAGGGAGGGGGTTAAAGCCTCCCTGAGTGGAAAACATGTGCGGAATGCACATTTGTTTTGTTTAATTGTTTTGGTTTATCGTTGAATTTAATTTGTTAATTGTTTTGTTATTAATTATCCCCTGCACCTGGTAGCTATTGTTAAATTAAAACCAGGTGCAGGGTATTTAAGAGAGGCAGCTAGTCTGCTCAAGGCTGCTGAGGAGAAGGAGGCAGAAAGGTGTGCTCTGCTTCCTGGCAGTCATGAGTTAAAAAGTAAGTGCTGTATAAAACCAGTGTGTTTTGTAAGGACGGGGAAACAGCGTAGCTGTCCCGTGTTAGCCAGGGTGTTCCTGTGTGTTAGTTAGTGCTCGGACAGAGCTAGGTGTGTGTTTTGTTTGATTTTTGTGTTTATTAAAAATAGCGCACCAGCGCTTAAAAATCCATTTCTGTCGTGTTGGGTCTATTTTTAAAGGGGCAACGAACCCGAGTGGGTGAAGTTCTTTTACAATACATATCGACTTTGCAGAGAAGGACAAGGAGAAATTCTTGGTGGTGATTGATAGTCATGCTACGTGGCTGGAAGTTTTCCACATGTCAACAACCACAGCAACCAGGACCACTGAAGTGCTATGGGGACCGTTTGCTTCTTATGGTTTACCTGAAGAAGTAGTTTCAGACAACGGACCGCAGTTTCTCTCATCTGAATTTGGAATGGAATTAAACAGACTAGTGCCTGCTTACCACCCTGCATCAAACGGGGCTGCAGAGAGGTCAGTTCAAACACTGAAAGAAGCTCTTTTGAAGCAAGTGATCAGTGTGGATCAAGGTAGGACATCAGTTCCGTTACACCATCTCTTGGCGAACTTCCTGCTGATGTACCGGAGCACACCGCACACTGTGACGGGACACTCTCTTGCAGAATTGTTTTTAAAGCGTCAACTCAGAACACGCTTCACCCTGCTTAAACCACATCTCGCTATAACTGTGGAAAACAAACAGGAGTTACATAAATTACATCATGACAAAGGCACGTTGTCACAGAGAGCTTACACCTCAACAAGTACTGGTTCGAAATTTGAGGAGGAAGAGAAAAATGGAACGCTGCAACAGTCATTAAACGCATGGGTCCAGTGACATACTTAATTCAAGAGGGAATGAGGAGACGTACAGTCCACAACGATTACCTACTAGTTAAAAGGGAGAATGTGCTTGGTTAACCTGCAAAGGCACTTGAGCAACAAACTGAACACCAGTAAATAAACCACGTTGTGTTTATGCAATACCGTGTCGAGTAAATCCTTTAATTATCAAGGATACTACACAACTAAAGTCCAGTATGAGCACGTAGTAAATATGATGAATGGATGAGAATGATTTCAAATAAGAAACATGAATACGGATACCTATAATTGTAAAGTCAAATACAAGATACAGGAAGTAGTTGTAATTAAGAGCAGTAGTAGAATACGGCAAGGTATGAAGCAGTTCAGTGCAAGTAGAAGCTGACGCAAGTACTGGTACAATTTGGTGCCATATAGTCCAGTATAGTCGAGAGTTGTGAGGTATACAGATGCTGTCTGAACAGCTGTGTCTTGAGGAGGTGCCAGAAGGTGGTCTGGGACTGAACAGTCCCGATATGCGTGGGTAGGTCGTTCCACCATTGAGGGGCGAGGGTGGAGAAGTGGCAGAGTGGGGGGTACAGCTAATCTGCCAGTGGTGGAGGAGCAGAGGGGGTGTAGGGAGAAATGACAGGTCTGGAGATACGTAGGAAGGTAGAGACAGCGATAGGCGAGTACATGTGTCATGATTTGGATGCGAGAAGCAATAGGGAGCAGGTGCAGAGAACAGAGCAGCGGTGTAGCATGGGAGAAACGAAGAAGGAAAAAGACAAGGTGAGCAGCAGAGTTTTGGATGAGCTGGAGCAGATGGATGGCAGAAGCAGGGAGGCCGGCCAGGAGGGAGTTGCAGTAGTCAAGGCGGGACAGTACCAGAACTAGGAGCTGCATGGAGTGGTCGGCGCGTAAGGGGCAAATTCTGCATATGTTGCCGAGGAAGAAGCAATAGGAGTGTGCCAGAGTGGAGATGTGCTGAGTGTAAGAGAGGGAGGGGTCGAGGGTGACACAAAGGTTCCTGGTGGATGAGGAGGGAGAAAGGGTGGTGGATTCAAGAGGAAAATAGATAGAGAGATCAGCAGTGGGGGAGGAAGAGGAGAGAAGAAAAGGAGGTCTGACTTGGAGAGGTTGCTTTTCAGATGATGCGAGAGGCAGGTCGAGATATGGGAGGAAACTTCGGGGTCAGAGGGGGGAAAGAGGAAGATCTGGGCATCATCAGCATAGAGATGATACAAGCCATGGGAGGAGATGAGTGGACCCAGGGAGCAGGTGTAGAGAGAACAGAAGGGGTCCCAGGACTGAGCCTTGGGGGACACCTGTCAAAAGAGAGCAAGAGGCAGAGGGTGAGAGATTTACACACACACACACGGTGAACTGTATTTGTACTGCGTTTTAGATCAGTTGTTTTGTTTGAACCTTTTTATGTTAGCCCCTGTGCCTGTTTGAAAAGTGAGTTGCATTCATTTAGCATTACTGCTGTTCTGTAAAAAACTTTATGAATCATTGTGTACGATAAACCACACATTTATGGGTAGAAATCACAACGCCACCCAAAGGGTTATTGTGGATTTCTATGAATCAATGAAAAAACCATTTAAAAGAAAGTGTATTTAATGCTGGCCTTTAAGAGAGCAGGCAGAGTTAAAACTGCAACAGAAAACTATTGGTATTCTGAACACTGCTAACATGTCTGTCATGCTATCTAGACATTGAATCCAAATGCCAAACTTTAAAAATATACTGTATATACTATTTCTTATTTGGTGGCTCACTGATAAAATGTCAGCCAGTGGAATGATGTCTTAGCTCTGCACTGTGTCTTGCAGGCTGAGTGGCTGTAGAGGCGGAGTGTTGATAAACCCATGATCTCTTTTACACCAGTACAGCTTTATGAGATTTGTAGTTACGTTATTTTGGGTTTTATATATAGTCCAGCTTTGGACAGTTACAGCACAGCCATGATGCACATTTTAAACAGAATAAAAAAAAGTCAGGAGAAATCTGCTTGCCATTTCCTACGAGGGCTGATAAAAGCAAGATTAACACATTAAGTTGTTGTAACATAATGGCCCATATTTTCTTCTGTAGGAAAACGGTAGACAAATTGACCACTCCATGTTAAATGTAGGACACAGGCTTATGCTCATTGTGGAAATTTAAGCCCAATATCTTGGATCATCTTTTATTCAAACAATGCTTTTATTTAATACAGAGATATTTACCCTTTATGAAATTATTTATATTATATATATATATATATATACATATACAGTATATATATATACACATTATTTATATATATATATATATATATATATATATATATATATATATATATATATATATATATACACACACAGTGTGTGTATATATATAATGGTGCAATATATTTCAAAATATATAGGGATAGATTAAATAAGTACATTTACGCCGGATGAACACACAGAAATATGAACAGTCTATTTCAGATGGTGTGAAAGCCTTCAAAATGTACAGTATTCTAAAAAAAACAATGTTATGTTGGACGCTGACACTTTGACACTATGTGCTTGGTGTGATAGATAGGAAGGAGGGACATTGCCCAGCTGCACTAGGGAAGGTAGTAGGTTTTTTATTTTAAAATGGGAAAGGGGTGAAGTCAACATGACTTGAGTAACCATTTCCATTGTTTTTCTGTGTTTTTCCGGTGTTTATTGGCTATACACCAATTTCAATTTTATCTTTTTACTCAGAAGCTCTATATATAAATTACATTGTAGGGTATCACGTTACATTAAGTGTTTCTAATTGCTGTGTATTTCTCATAATGCAATATCTTGCAAAACAAATGACACAAGTGTAACTGCATTGTAATGATGTTTAAGTACACACGTATTTACTATGTAACTACAATGTACTAAGTACCCATGTTACCCATTTTAGAGTATTGACACAGAGTTGTAAAAACGCAGTTTTAAAATATAACACACAAACCGTTTAGAAATAGAGCTCCAGACATTCCATGTTTTATTAATAGATCTTTAAGTGATGACTAGTTGACCTATTCGACTATTTCTACCTCATCTATTAGACTGTCAAGTTAGTAGTTCTATCCCTACTCGCAAATACTCTGAATCATTACAAAATACCAACTAAGGGAAATAAATACATCTATATTTAAAATGTCATTTGAAGGTTGCACTTTGAAAAAGATCATTAGTCTGCATAGCTGCCATTAACACAGTCAATACAACCTGATAATGGCAGATGCCAAAATGTTGCAGTTTCAGTATAGTTTTAACCTTAGCTAATTGTGCACAAAATGGTTTGAGGAGCATGACAGACTTCCGACATCTTCCATGGCCACCACAATCGCTGAATATCGATTTAATTAAGCATGTTTGGGATGGACTTTAACTTGAATCATCACAATCCCCTGCACCAAAAGAGCAGAATATTAACTACTGCATGGATTAACCCTTCCATCACATTGTGGAGTCAAGGCCAAATCTAATAGGTGGAGGCACTAATAGTGACCAGGATGTGTACAGAATATAGGTTTACTATAAGCACTATATATTTGATTAGGTATCTCATGAGCAAGTTTAAGACTTGTGGTAAGAGCTAAAATTCAAATAATTGGTGTGTTGATGGTTTATTCTAAAATATCTGGGAAAATGTACCTAATTTATCCAGATGCTATTTATAACAAAAGTTGGCTTTGGTATTACTTTAATACTCAGAAGAAAACCAGAACTTAGGTGTTGGTGGTATGATGTTTTTTATTTTAGATTAGGATACAGGTTTTTTGTAACCTAGCTGTTAATATCCTCAATGTGATAATAAAATCTGCTGGAAAATAATGATGCACCTGTAGTTGACATTTTGCTTCAGCCAGACACATTAGACAAAGGTCAGTTGATAGCAGGTAACTGGCTGAGCTTGAAAATCCAACATTTTAAAACATGTGTTGAAAACATTACTCCTCCACTAGACAATAAACACAAGCCGTTAATGTATTTAAGAGGTCTAGGGAGCCATCTGGTGGTTCAGTCCTCACAATAATTCATTTAAAAAGCATTTTGCCCTCAGGGTGTGTGTTGTATGAATTGTTTAAGTAATAGTCCAGATATTGAGGCTGGTGATCTGGTGTCTATAGGGGGCATGGTGGAGAAAGTTAAAAAGCTATATCATGCTTGAATTGTTTGTAACAGGTTTTGACACCTATTTAGAAAATGTATTTAATTGTAGCCGCTATGCCACACCCAAGATGGTAATAGGGAGAAGAGGAAAATCCTCCTTAAGGTCCTTTTTCATTGAGCAAGGACTTCTAAAATTACCAGCACCACTCCCAAGCACATGACAAAGAGACCAATTCAAAGTTTACAAAAGTGTATTAGCACAAAGGGCAACTGTTCAATTTAACAGCAATAGTTTCAACATAGCAGCAATCATTTCAATGTAGCAGCAATCAGGTGACAAGTAAAAGGCTCAGCCCTTAGCAGCAGCATGTACAACACAAACCAAAATAAAAAATCAAAATGTGAAACAAAACACAAATCATATAACATCAGTGAAAAAAAATAAAACAGCAACCAAATCTCATGTATTCACACACACAGAAAAAAGAATCTCACAGTCCAAAAATATAAAGTGCACTAATACAAAAAATAATTAACTACCACCAAGCAACTGGTACTTTAGACTGGTCAGGCTATCATATTAACAAACTGTCTGTATCACAATCAATGTACAGCAGTGATACAATCGCGGTAAAATTACAAGTATAAAAGAAGCAATTCCTTGTTGTTGCAACAACCTTAAAATAGTTACACACCATAAGTAAAAGCACCTACATGATACACATTGGCCTAACACGGATCGTGGAGGGGAAGGCTGTTCAGTAATAATTTGAATTTAGTATGTATCTATACAGAATACTTCAACTGTGGATCTCTTAACAAACAGCCGGTGTTCTCAATTGGCACTTAAGTTCTTAAAGGTATAGTATGCATTTCATAGAAATGGGTTCTACATGTTCTTGATATAAATCCTTTAAACAATTTGAAATGTAAAATAATGATATTCTAATTCATCCTTTGGGTCCCATGAAAAGGATATGTGGCTGATTCTTAATTGCCATATCACAGGAGACAGTCTTAAGGTACACTAGTACTTGCTAGCTGTTGAAATCAATGCTTGATAGACTGGGCTGCAATACATAAGCCCTTAACTATTACATGCTTGTCCAGAATTCTGCTGGACCTTGTTGATTTCAAACGACTTTGTAAGAGTGGAAGTGGAGAGGAGGAGGAACGAGAGAGCTGATCGTGCTGGGTTAAGACCAGCATGATTCTTGTTTGAATTATTGTACTGTTTATTTTGGCCACTGTGCGGTTTTGTTTTGTTTTCAGTGTTTTGTTTCTTTTTAAATATATTATTTATTTTATAAAGAAAGGAGTGCATTTGCGTCTCAACCCGAAGTACTGAGTGTATGTCAATTTCCTGGTCTGACATCACCCACCAGCCATCCGTGACACTTAAACATGTAATAGTATGCTTTCTAAAAGTCCTTTGCCTGCCTTCCATGAGCTTTATTATCCCCCACTGGGGGTGCATATTCCCAGTGACAGGGAGCTTGTGTTATTTTGATAAAACTTACTCAGGACATTCTTTAGTACAAGCTATGAATATCAGTAAATGAGGGTATTTGGAGACTGTCTGTCTGCTATACTTACAGTACTGTTTAACTCTTTCTATAGATTTTACGTTTTTGTTTCAGATGTGTAAATAGTGACTGTGTATACTTGATAATGTACTAATACTGCTAATAATATAAATACTATAGTTAGCTGTCTTACCAACACCAGCTCTCTCCTGACAGCAAGAGAGGTGTTATGTTACCCAATTCTAAAATTATTTGACAAGGACGTTTATACACACTGGTATTGTTTCGGACTTGTTTTGTAACTAACAGATATTTTGTTTTTACTTTTAGAAAAACTGAGCTTTAGAAGTACTATATGTCCCAGTTTCAACTTAAATGGGTTTAAATACGGCAATGTAAAACAATAAAACCCAATGGTTGTGAGTCAGATTGCATTATGAGGGAAATGGGAGCCACGACCTTACCGTGTTATAACCGATTCCGCACTATAGCAGGTCGCGTTATAACGGGGCAGCACTGTATAGGGTATAGGTGACTGGCAAAGCTGGTAGGCCACAGTGCCACATCATTTGAATAGAATGAGGAAACCAGCTTTTCTTTATAATTTGATTTTGCTGTGCGATGCACGTGACAACTTCAGCTTGTGTTTAAAAAAAAAAAAAAAAAAAGTACATTTTATCTGAACAAACAAGATGATAATTGACTTGCATTTTAATAGTAAGATAATGAAAGCAATTATCCAAAATCACCGAGAAGGCAATGTCACTCTGTATTGAGAGACACTGCGTATTAGTTATATAATTTAAATGTTCTCAGTATATTATGCTGGAGAAGGAAAAAAAAAAAAACATTTTGATGGCTTCTCTCCTTCTAAGCTCGCTGTATTCTCTGGAATAATGCAATAATAAAAGCAGGAACTGGTCTTGGGTGAATGATTTTTTTTTTTTTTTTTTTTTTTTTTTTTAATTACTACATTTTGAACTTGTTTAGTTAAGGCATTGCAGGTGCATTTTTACAAAATTTCCAACTAAGATTTTGCAAATAATATTATCCAGTTAAATAACTTTGCTATAAGACTTGACACATGTGCTATCCATTACATTGGACTGAAAACAACAAAAGTGTATGTTTTCTTTTGCGTTGCCACTATACACCACTAGATGGTAGGAAATGACTAAAATTACAGGACATAATAACAGACAACTGTGAGAAATAGCACTGAAAAGTGTCTATTTATATAGTGGGTGTGAGAAGCCAGCAGTGTTAATGATAATAAAAGTAAAACTAAATAAGATAGCCAATCAGTAATTGATAGCTTTTGTTTTCGGATTGAAAAATCTAATCCTGGTACTGATAACTTAAATATATTGCCTTGTATTTTGAACCAATTCAATTTTTAACTACAGTACAGGGCAAAAGTTGACTCAAAATAAAGACCAGATAATTCAAAGGGCATTAGACTTTCTCTGTAAGTGGGAAAACGTTTAGCAAATACATTTTTTTGTTCCGAAATGTAAAGTACATTATATATTGGGCATACAAATCTGAGAAATAAGTATAAAGTGAATGGGATGGAAGTGGGACTTTGACAATGATCTGGGAGTTATAGTAGACTCATATTTAAAGACTCTCAATTAAAAATGCAAATAGAATGTTAGGTTACATTACCAAAAGTGTGGACTACTAGTCTAGGGAAGTTATGATAATACTATATATCATAATGCAGCGTTTCAGTGTTGTCCACCTCACTACAAAGACATATAGTATTGTACTTGAGAGGGTACCGAGGCAACAAGGCTGACTCCAGGACACAATGAGATGACCTATCAGGACAGGTTAAAATAATGATTTCTCTTCAGCCTAGAAAAAGATGGTGAAGAGGTTTAATTGCTTTAAGACAAATATTACCTTTATGTTGTATACTATACAAAATAGTGATTATAAAATATTCTGAATTTAAGCATCATGTCGTATCTGAGATTCATGCTGCAACACATTTCTTGTAACTACAGTAGTCGTTGCTATATGTACTTCTTGCTGGGTTTTTTTTCTAAATATGAAACAAAAAGTTTAGTCATCAAAAAAAGAAAGCCTTTACATAAACATGTTGAATATTGTGGCTTGTATCAGCCCTCTAAACTGATGAGGCTTGTATCAACACTCAGACAGAAAGACACAAGCGATCCAACCCCTGCTACTCTGAGCTACCTATATTCTATACAGTTCATAGTAAATTACTTTCACACGTTCAGTTCAGCATGCACAAAATAAACCAAAACCCACGTGCAAGGTCTTACACAGCCACAGGTATATTCCATTGCAAGGAATTCAGTCATGTGTGGCTGCTGTTACCTATTGTAATGCTTATAAATATTCTTTACATGATATAATAACTAGAGCTGCTCCAATTAACAGATTATTCGGACCGGTTAATCAACTAAATAGTTGATTGCAGATTATTATTATTATTTTTTTTACAATTTAATCTTGCTGAATTTTATTTTTTTTATATGAAATAAAATCAACGAATAGAACTGCATTTTCTCCGCGGCATGAAAGGTATCTGTGGCTTATTGGTAGCTGTCAATTAAAAAAAATAATAATAATATACTGCTAGAACTATCTTTTGTTCAGTACAGAAAAGGCAATATGGAACAGCTGTGGCTACAGCAATATAGGATATCTAACGAAGTCAACACAAAAACATGAGCGTTCCCAAAGTCACTTGCGAGCCACTGTTACACTCAAAACTTCTGACCAAACGTGGATTGATGTTCAAATGGATAAGAACAAGCATAGGGATACAATACATCACAATGAGCAAGTAAGAAAAAAATGGTGAGGTTCTTAAACACTTGATTGATTCTGTTGTTTACCTTGGCAAGCAAGAACTGGCTTTCAGAGGCCAGGATGAAGGCACCAATTCCTCAAATAGTGGTAATTATGTGGAATTACTTTCTCTGAATTCTGACTACAACAGCATGTTAAGCAATCACTTGTCAATAGCCACAGTATTCTCAGGTACCTGTAACAATATTCAGAATGAATAAAAGCAGTACAGGAAGCCGAGTATGTAGCTGTAATGGTAAATTAAACAACCGACGATGAAAACGCAGCTCAGCTGTCTTGCGTTTTCAGGTATGAGTCCTGAAAGAACAGTTGTTCTGTGAAAATGTGTTGCATTTACTAAAATAACAACAATAATAATAAAACTGGTTTTGAAAAGACCAAATTCCCATTGGGCTTATTTTTTTTTTAGATTCTATTGCTTTTGTAGTATTACTATGCAGGACAGCCGACAGAAGATTGTTACCTTTAATAAAAATGTGCACATATTAATCTACCAATTAATTAACTAATGCCCATAAATTAACCGATCAAAATTTGTAATCGAGTGACAGCCCCAATTATAACCAATGACAAATCATAGAACCTCTGTGTTAGCGCCTTATCACCTAACAAAAATTTGTCTGGTCTTATTCAGCAGAAGCCCATTTGATCAAATCAAATATTAACTTAAAATGGCTATGGTCGTCTATTCATAATTACAAAGGGTTTTACAGCTTATCTGTGCTTTACCAGGATTCTACTGTACATGGGTATATCTGTTATTTTAAAAGGTCCAGGGATTTACCTGTTATTACAAATGATCAAGCATTTATTCCTACTATATTCTTACTTTTAACAAGATCAATGCGAAAAAAAAACTTGATACTGTATTTTGATTAAAATAATTAATAAAACTGAAGTTGCTGCTGTAAAGACCATGGGCCTTATTGAAGTGTTTCCTACATTCTTTAATTAACTCGTGTTTTTTGACAAGAGAAAAAAAAAACAAGGTAATGTTTCAAAATGAAAACCAAGACACTTAGAGTGCTTAACAGAACTTGGAATATGTTACTTCACTGCTGGGTTCTAGTTTTGTAAAATGAAACCTGTGTTTTACCTCATTCAAAACAAACAGCAGTTCAAGTGTAAAGTGTTAAGTGTACTGGAGTAAAAGCTTATGGCTCCATAGTTCTATGTGGTCTGTCTGATTCTGGACTGTTGAGCTATACTGGACTGTAAACCTGCTGGTGATCTGTCTACCTGCTAATAAAGACGTGTTTTTGGTTTAGTGAGCTGATCTTCTGGTCTGTCCTTACTATAGGTTCCAGTCCAGAATTCTGAAGCTACTCTGGGCTACAGACATGGTTACACAACAAAGCTTCTGAAAAATCCTGCCCCCAAAACCAAAGCATCCTTTGTGAAGTACGTTTCAAAGGAGAAATGATTCGGGGTGTGTAGATGCAGCACTCCGATTTTCTGAGAATACCCATTTGCATTAGGTTGTTAATTAAAACAAAAAAAAGTATTTCCTATCATTTGCAATCTACACATTTAGTACCAGCGATAACACATTATCATGTGGCTTTAAGATTTCATATAAAATTATCTAATAGCCTGTCAAGAACCTGTCATACATGATCTGCGATTGTCTTGTTTTTCTTTAATCTGTTTGATAGAAAATCAAGTCTCAAAATCTTCTATTTAAGATCTTGGATTTTCCAACTTCATGAAGTCTTTGCTCTACACATTGTCCAATAATTCACGTGACCCGCTTTAACCATTTCAGTTAAATGAACTTCTGCATTCTGTGATTTAAGAGCTTATGCAAAAACGGGTTTTGACCAAACAATAGCCCATGTTGTACAGAATTTACAGAGTTTGGCCTAATACTACTGATGCCAATTTTCAACAACGTTTGTTCACTACTGGTTGGCTGTCTGTTGTCAATCTGAATCGTTTATCTGGAAAAACATGCTGATTTAGTTTCTCTTACCTTGTTAGGATCTTTCTGAGGGCTTTTATCGTATGACCTGGGTAAGTGCTTGAAGCCTAACCACTTATTACTGGAGCTTCTCATTTCTCTGTCAGTTACTCCCATATCTGGTCTAACAAGTACAAAGTAGACACTGTAAAGTACACTGCATAAACATAGTGTTCTGATAAGTGTTGATGCAATACATCTGCAGTAAGAACTGCAGCGGTGCAACTTTTAAAAAAAATAAAGAGTTCAGCGAAGGGTCTGATAGCCATGGAGCATATATTAAATGTATATACTTTAACATATTTATAGATACAGTATTTATTCTGTTATTACAGAATATTTCATGTGCCTGGTGCATTTTATTCTTAGAAACCTATTGTTTAGAGTTTCCCATAGCTAATTGAGTAATTACTAGTGTACTGTAGGTGCACAATGTTTCCTGAAGGGACTATAGTTCTACAGTACATTGCTATACTTCTAGTTCAAGTTTAGTAAGACAGAATTTTGTCAATTGACATCATCTAACTCCACACAGGCCAGGGTAAGCATTCTACATATTCACTTACTGAAATTCATACTCTGAATTTGTTGCTCTGAATATAACTTGCAAAAAGCTGCTGGTGCTTTTAGATAAGTAATATCATGAATTCTGCTTAAAACGATATTGAAGGGCTCAATTGAATTAACTTTTGTAAAATAACGTCTCTAGTTGGGTGTTCATGTGTTAATGCAGCAGCCATAAGTGACCTCCTCAAGAATACAAGAACATTTCAAAACAGATGACTGTACCCTCTTGCAAGTTACATGAGAAGTCTAAAAGTTCTCCCTCTGAGTTGTACATTTGAGTGCTAATAAGCTTGCCAGCTAAGATATTTTTTTATTAGAATAGGACATTGAAAATACAAGCTGGTTAGCAATTTAAAAAAAATGCTATATGCAGTTGTTTGCCTCATTTAAATATGGCCTTTGCACCACTTACCATCTGGCTAATAAAGCTGTTTTCAGTGGATTAGATTCATATTTTAGAATTTTAGTTCATCATTTTCATAACTATCCACTGGTCCTTAGGGAAGTCAGTAAATACATATTTCAAGGGAACAGAGACCCAATTACAGCAGTATACATGTTCAGAATCTGTGCAGAATTGTTTGATAGAAAGCCCTTTTCATTTAGTTATTAAATAAAGTACTAAGAGTTGTGCCTGCACAAATATCAAGTTGTACGTGCGCAAAATTGCAGCATATGTACGAAAAGGAAATGCCCAGTCCGTCTCGAAAAATGCTCATGCTCAAATTCGTAAGGACAACTTTACGCCTCAACAGCAAGATGCTCCAGGGAATATTTGACCTCATTGACCTCCAAGATGCTCCCTATTACACATGCAGACCAGATGTACCTGTGCATAATGACATGAACTAAAGTGAGCATCTAATCACTTCATTACTTGCACATGCTTAACTTTGCGCCACTTAGGACTTGGCGTAAATGATGTGACGGGGCTATAAAAAGGTCTGCTTGTGTGAATGTGTTTTCCAGACAGAGAGAAGTCATGGAAAGGCATGACATACAGTATTTCTGTCATGGGCAGATGTGGCAATAACATAAAAATGCTGTATGTCATTGCAGTTAATGAGATATGTTGTTTATACCAAGAATGCATTCACCAATAATATATTGTATAGTGCCTGCATTTGTGTGGCTTAATTCATTCTTGAAGGGCTATATTAAAAATAAATTGTATATTTTTTTTTGTGTAAAAAATAATGTAATTGTATGTAACAATAATGCGATATCTTGTAACAATTGTAAATCGCCCCGGATAAGGGCGTCTGCTAAGAAATAAATAATAATAATAATAATAATATTTTATTGTAATGTGGTCAGTGTTTTCACAGTCGCTTCTTACTCTCGCCAATTACAAATGTTTTTTCACAGCGACAAAGAATAACTCAGCAGACGACTGCTTCCATTTTGTATAATTTCTTTCATTATTCAATAATTGTTTGATAGGATGTTAGTAGTTAAAACACAACTGCACAATATGATAGAGAGACAGACAAAGCAGAAGTTCTTACTACTGTAATCTCTATGGAACAATAAAAAATGTTGTTAGTACTCCCCACGTTCCATAGAGCTCAGTGGTTCTTGCTAATTATGCACTTTTTGTCATTTGCTAATCTTAAAAAGAATGTGTCTCCTGGCAGAATGTATCTATTATCTGAAACAAGTTGTGGGTACAGTAATGTAGTGACTACGGGGTCTATTCATAAAGGGTTAACGCCTGTCGAAATGAGAAAACAGGAGTACATGATCGGATTTTGTCCATTGCCATCTATTTAAACGGCAGTTGCTATTCATAAGAGATCAATCAGATGCGTCAAGTCCCAGCAATTTTCGTCTATGAAGGCATGTTTTTAACGAATTGAGAGAAAGGTTAACGATGACCTTGTTAGCATAAAGCTTTCATCGGTCCTGAGCGTCAACCTGCTATTCATAAGAATGAACAACAGCAAAATGCTGTAGATAACTAGGAGTTATTGAACGCTTTCTACAGTCAAGTCTAAACTAACGACAGCCTCGGCAGACAATTTTTTTAAAGACCTATTCTATTACTACACTTGCTCTGTTATACAGTTTGACATACCCGTGATTAACACTGCCTATTTTGAAAAAAAAAAAAAAAAAAATCTGTAGCTTTTGTGACCGAGTGCTGTTGCGTGGCGTGTGAGTGGTGACGTCACGGACCAGGAAGTAACAGAAACCAAACAATGGATGGAATGGCGGTGGTGGGATTGAGCGCTACGGCGCTCAACTATTTTATTAAATGAACAAACAAAAATATTTGAACAAACAAAAAGGCACAAGCGCCATACAAATAAACAGAAACAAGTATATTTGAATATAGCAATTGTTTTTGACAGTTGTTTTTCGCTCTCCTTGCTCGCTCTCCCGTACTCTCCTCTGTACACCTTTAGCGTGGACAGCTGGAGGCTTTTATATTCTGGCCAAGCGGTTAACTAGTTGTTAATTATCTTATTACCCCTCGGCCACAGTCTGTCAGCTAGTTAAATAATCAGTAGCTGATCAGTCACGCATCCTCACACGGTTTTTAAAATACAAAACAATAACAAATATCAATCAGCTTTCACCGTAAAATAAAACATAAATCATAATATAAATAAATAACAAACAAAGGGGCGGGACACTCCGCCACACTTTATATGAAGGAAAATGTTTAATATAAATATATACTCATTTAACCAACACCAAGTAGAAGTGGTTGGTTTAATCAAGAAAAGGTTGGTCTGATAAGGTTATCACACTGAACCTGTTTAACTCTGGAGTTGGGCTATCAGCCTAACTATTTAAAAGACCTGACTCACAAATTACCCAGTTTTACTCAAATTAAAATAAGATAAAGAAATAAAAAGTTATTTAATCTGGGAGAGAGACATCGTAGCACAAAACAAGGGGAGGGGGCAGGATTCAAAGTTCAATCTGTTTATTGCACAAATCTCTCCAATAACACCAAGGGTTAAGCAGCTAAATAGTTAACAGTGCTGAGTGATCAGTAGCAGCAGTTTATTTCCCACACGTTGGTCCCAATTAATAAACTAATTCTAACTACTTTAAACACAAATCATTCAAAATAAACCAAACACAAATAAACTCAAAACCATAATCAAACTAATTAGTGTTTTAAAATAATACACCAAACTCAAAATGCCTCAAATCAACAGAAACAAAAACAAAGTGTTAACAGTGCAAATAATTCACTCAAATAACAACAGTAATAATAATGCAATAATAAAGGAAAGGGGGCAACATGTAGGCAGTTAAACTGTATAGTTAACAATGCTTCTAGCTCTTGGTAATGTCTCTTCAATTTACTCACAACACAAACATGCAATAAATAGGATAAAATTACCATTCATACTTTAATATAAACCCAGGTAAATGCACACCGGTGAACTCCTGACTCGGTCACAGCTGAGCTTCTAACAAAATAGCTAAACGCAAGTAGTAAGTTTTACCTCAGTGTTAACTACCGTTCACCAAAAAGTCAAGTCAAAACTCACCCAACCAGCCCCTTACAACAGGTCTATTTTAATCCAGTTGGTGAAAATACTGTAAACATACCAATTCCACGTCAGCTACGCTCAGACCGCTCTGCTCTCTTTCTGGTTCAGGAGATTACCTTTAACAATCACAAGGCCCCCTTCTCTGTGCACACCCCGTTTACAGAATGCAAGGACATTTAAATACAGAGGGCGAAATAGGAAGGGATAGATTATTGGATGGGTCGGGAACATGGTGGCCGATGACATGCATTGTGTAGTTTCGCCATGGCAACCTTAGCTCCAGAGTCAGGAAGTCAGGACACAACCAGGGGAATTAAATGGAGCATGTAAAACAGAGACAACAATCAACACAGGCAACGCAACCGGTAAGAAACCGTTAGAAAATAAACTATGACAACATAAGCTCACACAAGACCATATTCTCTGGCATAATCATTTTGAAACAGCTCTGTGAAGCAGAGAGCAAGTGAGAGACTGAGAATAGACAGTTATTTTATTATTATTATTTCTTTGCCATGATCCACGGCTGACAGCGGTCCTTTTCTTTTTATTTCTTTTAACTGTGTTCACAATAAACAGTTTGGACGAATACTGCCTGTGTGAACCTGTGCTGCTGATACAGTCTGTGGGAAATTTGGGCTTGCCTGGTATTGCATAGAACACTGTTCAAAAAGGAGTCTTTTATTTATTTATTTATTTTCATGCACCACAAAATGATTCATTACAGTGTGCAATACGGCATGAGACTTTCACTGATTCATAAACATAAACTTGCCCCTGATTGATTGCCTGCTTTAAGGAGGGTTTATTATTAGTAGTAGTATTATTAGTAATAATAATAATAATAATAATAATAATAATAATAATAATAATCATTTTGAAAACTTTAAATTATTATTATTATTATTATTATTATTATCATTTTGAAAACGTGATGATTTTATTATTATTATTATTTTATTATTATTATTATTATTATTATTATTATTATTATTATTATTATTATTAATAATAATTCATATAAGCCTATTGTTCTTGTAAAGATTATTATTATTATTATTATTATTATTATTATTATTATTATTATTATTATTATTATTATTATCTTTTCTTCTGCCACCAAAATTGACTAAAATCAAATGTCTCATTTTGAAGCCACTAAAACTATGAGAACCATTGCAGCTATTGCCCTCAAACTTCACACATATGTTGATGACGGTATGCAATTCGACATATCACTTTTTGGAGGTGACTGCACATCATGCATAGCCGACGTTTTGGATTCTACGTTTTCGCCTTAAAATGCAACTCCTCCAGAACCGCTGCTGATTAAACTGAAACTTTGCAGGTATCTTATTAAACATAAGAGCATCAAAAGTGAGTTGGTGAGTTTTCATCAATCCAAGATGGCCGACATGGACCAATCAAAATCCAGCATCAAAAAAGTTGCTTGGAATTTCATGAAACTTCAAATATTGGTAAAGACCTATGTAGACTTGTACCTGAGTGAAAACGGTGCTATAGGGTCACATGGTATGGCCACCATTTTGGATTGTGCGTGCTTTTTGGAAGATTTTCAAAACTGTTCTTTTCATGAACGGAAAATAGTACAGCTGTGAAACTTTGTCTACATAGTCCTCTCATGTCCATGATTGATTCTCTTTAAGAAAAAAAAATGATAGGTCACATGATGTGGTGGCCAGGTTGGATTTTGTGTAAAAAGCTTAATGACAACTCCTCAGGAACTCTTTGGCCGACTGACGTGAATCTTGGTATAGTTTAACTTTGTATTGTCATCTATCAGTGCCATTAAGGAAAAGTTACTACATAAAAAAACATGGCCGGCATCAGCTAGTCAAATTGCAGCTTTTCTAAATGTGCATATATTGGCCTTTCTCGCTCTATTTTTCTGTTGTAGAGTGTTATATTCCTGTATTTCAAGAGGTTAGAGGCTTTTGAAAAGTTGTGTCTGTGAAAATAAGGGTGACAGGTCACATGATTCGGTGGCCATAGTGCGTTTTTAAAAAATGCGCCAATGTCTCGTTCTCAGACGCAGTTTGACCAATTGTTGTGAAACTTAAAATAAAATTAGTAACACCCTTTATCATTGTTGCTTTTGGCATTTTGCTGCATAAAACAACATGGCTGCCACAAGCCAATCAAATTTCAGCTGTATTCAATATGCATTTTTTTCAAGTATCTAATAATGTCAAACTTGTTCCATATATGTGATTAGATTATAAAGTATTTATGTTTCTGATTTTGTTAAGTTTTCGTCAATTCAAGATGGCTGACATGGACCAAATGAAATCCGGAGTCGAAAATGTTGCTCAAAATTTCACGAAACTTCATACATGGGTAAAAGCTTATGAGGACATGAACCTGAGTGAAAATGGTGCAGACATGTCATATGGTATGGTTGCCATATTGTATTTTCCATGCATTTTTGACGATATTCAAAGAACTCTGAAACGGCTTATTGCATAGATGTGTATAACGTCATACTAATGTACATTCATTGTTATAAATAAGAAATGTTCTTAATGCATTTACTCTGTTTGAATAGTTGTAAGCTACTGATAGTAAGCATACTCTAAAATTATGCTTTTCAATGTTCATATGATTTCCATTTTCATAAGTCTGAAACCATACTTTGTTGTGCTGTAAATGCTTGGAAGCCGTAAAGTTGCCTGCAACTTATAGTTGTTATTTGTGATGTTGATTATGGGGTCTAAAATCACCTCTGGGGGGGGGGGGGCTGTGTTATTAATATTGAATTAAGGGACAGTTGTATTTAGAGCCAAGCTACCCTCCATTCAGGGCTGATAAATGTATGCACACCTAATTCTGAACATTAAGCTGCCGCTTCAAAAGTTTTCACAGTGGTTCAGGTATTTTGCTAAGTGACTTTATATAGGAATAATCGAAGCACTGCATCCAGTGATGTATAGGATAAGTGTATCTGCAATAGGGCGGAAGCTGGGCGCTAACCAGCAACCTCGCACACAGCTAGCGAGCACCTTAATCACGAAAAAGAGCTGGGCTTGTCTGCATGCATGGCTATAGAGCTTGTCACCTCATCTCCACTCACTGACGGGGTCAGAAACTCTAACGGCGGCCGGTATATAGGCACTCAGGGTATGTGTAATGAACATACAAATGGATACCTCTATAATACACTAGTATATCAACTCTATCAAGATTGTTCAAACTTCAGCAAATCTATTTGCTATTCCCTTTACTTATTGTAGGCTATTACATTGCACAAGTGCATGCATACGATTTGACTACTGCAATAAGTGATGCTGTAAATGGCACTTGCCAAATGTGTTTTTTGTCGCAGTGCTGTGCCCTCAGGTTCTTCACTGCATGATAATTCTGCTGAACAAAAAAAGTAGCTTCTGTGCTGTTAAATATTGCCACCTGAAAATGCAGGAAAAAAATGTGAAAGAATTGTATACTGCCTGTCACAACTTCCATTACTCCCATAAAAATGTTTAGAGTAATGTTTGTTTTGTCGGTTTTAATTGTACTGTTTGTTATTTATTAGACGGCTAACACGGTCCAGAGCACAAACCCGGACAACACTGCACCAATAGTCACGGATAAATTGTATTTCACCACTTGTACGTTAGCACTCACTGTGGACTTGTGATCGTGTGTGTGTCTTGTGTGTGTTTAACACTGTGCTTATTATTTCTGGACTGTCACCCATTGTTTAACAGTGCAATACACATTGCTCTGTATTGCCTGGGATTATTATTTGCGGTCACAAAAGACCTGGAATTACAATAAACCTCCAATCCAAATAAAGTTTGGACATTGAAATCACTTGTTTGTCATTTCTTGTGCACCGCATCACTTTTACACTGCAAACCACTTTGCCACATGCGGCCATTTTCATTAAAGGCTTGCCGCTATTCTAGAGGCAAAACGACAGCACCTTTTCTTCCCTTATTGGTTCACCCCCTTATTTTGAAGGCTGGCTTACCTCCATCCTTCTGTCATGAAGTTTCCTTCCTCCTCCTCTTTTGCAGCTACATCTCCGTTTCAGGGGTCCCATCACCTGGTCTGGTTTAGCTCTCAGAGGTCTCTCCTCTTGTTCCTGGCTACAACTATTCTAACACTCCCTTAAATACATATTCTAATGCTTAACCATGCTGTCTATAATGCATGCATTTCTACTTGGGTTCCAAAAGCAATCATCTGCATTACAAATCAATATTTCACAAGGGGTGTTCTTAGCGGAATTACAGGTTGAGTTATTAACCACTTCAACTCCAGATGTAAAAATGAAATCCCTTTCCACGTACCAGATTTTGAAAATAATAATAATGTTTTCAAACCTGTAATTGCGATAAAATGTTAACATATGATGAATAAAGCACAAATAAATTACCTAAACTGTGTTTTTCATTAACCCTTTATGCTCCTGTGTACTACATACCCATGTTCAATATAGAGATAAAAACACATTTATTTTTTATTTGAACAATGAAAACAAAAACGCTGCTAATAACACTAATAACAATAATAAGCAGTAAACAGTAATTATCAAATAAAAATCAAACAACATCAAAATGTGTGCCATTATCGACTTGCTCTGTGCCATTTATTGAAATGTTCAATACAACAGAACCCGGGGTTGCCTTCGCAACCACTACACATTTTTTTGTGTCCTTTCTTTTGTTTTAATTTTTATAGCAGACCCTGCACCTTTTTTTTCGGTCTCTGCTTCCCTTGTGTTGGAGGGATAGTCACAAATGCGTGTACAGGACTACTTTGTGCAGACATTGTGATGGATCTGGCTGCTGCAGATGCCTGCTTTGTTGCCTTGTACCCAGTACTGTGTTTTGATAGTATTTCGTCACAGCACTGCCATTTCAAACCAAACACCTTCCCGTTTGCAGCTGGCTTACCTGTAAAGTAGCTACATGCTCTTTTGTTTGTACAGTCACAAAAGTAAGTGATTAGCTTTTCGGGAACAAAAGCCAAAAAGCACTCCAATGGAGAACGCAAACTCTCAAGTTCCATGGCGGAGTGCACATCTGTGTAAACAGGTGCAGAATCAAATGATGGAGGACTGGAATCATGGTAGGGATCAGTAATAAACAGTGATAACTAAATATGTAAATTAGAGATTTAAATTGATTAAAATAACAGTAAAGGTACTGTTAATAGTTTCTACTTGCACCTAAACCCGTTAAGCCAGACACTGCTTTAATTGCTTTTAACAAGGATTTCAATTGCATACCTGAGCGTCAACCAGGCTAAAAACTATAACCAAGAATTTTAGTATAAAATCGAACATGATTCTGGGACACTCTACTGGAGCTTCTAAAATGTCAATTTACTCAAAGTAAAACCCTTTACTACAGTGTATTGCTGATTTTATCTGATCGTACAGTCCAGATGTCAATGCCCTCCCATAAGGATAATATTGCATAAATAACATGTGCTTTCATATTTTATTGTCCCTTATACTGGGATATATCATTTAAATTAAGGGGATTTTCAAGACAACAATATTATAACAGGATCCCTACAGTATCTAACGCTTCCCTTTTGATAACCACCACCGGCAAACAACAGCTTGATGAGAATGGATTGCCCACTAGTGTCTATGATTACATCAGCCTGAGAAATGGAAAAGGCTTCACTATCCCTAAAGTAGGTACACCTACTGTCTGAGGAGTGAAAGTAAATTACATTGTCCATCATTGTCAGCTCTACAAGAAACAGCAAAACAGTGGCACATTTCCAGATATTGGATGGCGCGCTGTTTTTACACCAAGAGCAAGCAGATCAATCATGAATGAGCAGGCTAAGGTTGGTCTTATGTATCATCCTGACAAAAGTTATGTCTTTAATGTTGTTTTATTCTTTATTATTCAATTAAAAAAAAAAAAAAAAAAACATCTAGTTGCCCTAATGCAGATACAGGTAAGTTTAGTTTAGGGATCCGTTATCAGGGATTATAAACATGTAATTAATTATGCTAATAATAATTATATAATATGATTAGAAATAATAAGACTGTTTGGTTTAGCTGCGCTGCTTAGTAAACAGTTAGTAAACAGGAAGGCTTGCCCAGAGCTGAGCTGATCGGGAGGTCCTGATTGGCTGGGGGGCGTGCCCGGGGCGCCCACTCCTGTTTAAGAACGCAGCAGCAGCGGCGAGCGAGGCTACTGCAACGCCATGGCTACACAGACGGGCGCTGAGCGAAAGCTTGCTATGTTTACATCGAAGAGAGAGCATCCACTCTGCAGGATAACTACTACGGAACCCTTCAACTGCCCAGCCAGGACTGTCAGAAAGGCTCAGAGTCGCTGGGAGGCCAGGACTTTAGGAGAAAAAGCAGGAGGTTAGTTTAGTAGCTGAGCATATGGGACATGTTTTAAAATGACTTAATGGACCCATTGGCCACACAGCTACAAGTATCATTTTAAAGCTAACTTTCTCCAGATCAAAATTAGCCCTGTTGTACTGTGCCACTGTGGTACCGTTTTTGTAAAAATTGATTTAAACATAAAATTATGCATGGAAAACATGAAAACTGAAGAAATTATAAAAAAAATCTCTGAATTTACCCTTGATCATCCTATTCTTTTAATGTGATGCAATTTACCTTTAAAGAGGTAATTTTGACTATAAAATTAGCAATATGTGGCAACTGTTGAAAAAAATGCTTAATTCAATGTATAAAACTAAATACACAAGTCGTTCTGATCATATGGAAGACACGCTGGGCATATCAGAGTTTCCTTTTAACAGCAGTGTGCCCTTGTATGTCATTTTTCCATTTTGCTTCCCAACATTCCACCCTTCCAGAAGTATGTTCCACTGTACTTAATGCTGCATATTTCCAAAACACAAACACATTGAAAGAAAGTATGAATAACAAAAATATACTGAGATCTACAAATAGTATTTCTCAGTCTCTACTCAGTTCAGTACAGTGAGCTGGATATGACTCACTGGAATGTATACCTGAAGAGGGAAAGCTGGAAGATGATGAGACAGTAAACTCCGAGCATCTGAGGAAGCTGAAGAATGCAGTAAGACACAAGACTTCCATGACTAGATCGTTGAATGGAGAAAAACAGCAATTGTGGAGAATTGAAATTAATCAAAATAATAGGTCCATTGATATGGTTAGCTGAGATGGAGGGAGAGGGGGAAAGCTTCTTGTGATTCCATGGAGTGTCATACGGACTGCGGGTATGGGTAGTCAGGGAGGGTACTGTCAGGAGGCGATACTAGATATAGAGAGCAAAGATCTGCTGAAGCTGTGATCTGAAACAGTGTGCGGTGGATTGGCGTCAGTAGTGTGCAGTGGCCTGCTATAGAGATCAGAGATCTGCTGAAGCAGGGATTGTAACAGTATACGGTGGACTGGCGCCGAGACAGCAGAGATCTGCTGAAGTAAGTGAAAGCATCGGCTAGCCAGGAACCGCGACCAACAATCCTGTTGAATTTGATGGCGTCTGTGAACTTGATATAATGGAGGGAGAATTCGTCATGAGAAATGAAAGAGTTATAATACTGCTAGTAGGGGATCCATGAGGTGCTGAGAGATCAATAATTAATCGCTTCTTGCCTGAAACTTTGTGTGGCGATGCCTATGGGATTGATATGGTAAGAAGTGAAAGGAGGTGCTGGGAATGGACAAAGCCTTTATTCACCGCGGCTTGAATTAGAGAGCTGGTTGTTTTTGAAATACCGGTGGAAAAACCATTCAGAAGACCATTGATGAGATAGGATGTGAAGAGTTTGTCAGGGTGATGCTGTAGGCATGGGTGAGGGCTGGAATGATGACTGAGGTGAATACTGAAAGCATTGCTGAATGTCATTTGGAAGTAACTGGGCAGATGATTCTGGAATGGGTGTCGTCGTAGAAGCTGCAGATGTGGTGGTTTCTGCACAGTTTGGATGAACAGAAGCTGGTGTTGAAATTATTGCCGATTTGTTTGGAACCGGAAAATGTTATGGTGCGGCCATGTCTGTCTTGGATGGTGGAAGATGCAGGAGGGGCTGATGAATGAATAGGATTAGGCACTCAAAAGTGGGTACTGGGAGGTGGCATGCTGCATTGACCTGAACGAAATGAGCTGGAGGCTACTCTCGGGCACAGATGTGTAGAATGCGCTGTGGAGGCGCAAACACAGCAGGCGTTAGCGCATAACCCGCTGAATATTCTGTTGAATAGATCAGGGTCGGGGTGAGACCAATCAGTGATGATGTTATTGGCAGCGAGGATTGAAGCTGCTTTAGAAGAGAAAGATTTGTGATAATCATAAAACACTGTGCCTCCATATTTGACTGATAACTTCACAATATAAAATATATATTAGTCGAGGTTCTGACGGCGATGAGGGTAAGTAGAGCAAAGAACGTCTCAATAGACAGAAAATGCTAGCACAAATTCTCCAAGAGTGAGGTTCTTCAGAAGGCATGGATTGCTGGATTTGAGTGTTACTGAGACATTCCCACAGTCGACAACACAATGCTCTAGAAATTCTGATGTTGCTATTAATATTGAGACTAAATTGACGTCTTTACCTTAAATAATTTGGCGTCTGATGTGGGGAGATAGCGAATGATGTTGCAGAGAACTGACTGCGTGGGAGCCTGAAGTGACTGCTAAAGCAAGGGTGTATTCCGGAACATTGACTGTGGGGACAGAAGAAGGCGGAACCAGAGCAGATGCTGAAACTGAAGCTGAAGCTGGAGCTGGAATGAAAGAGGTAATGGCATCTGACAATGGTCTTGTGTTAGCTTGGTTTTCAAGAACGTAATTGTGAAGATTGAGAACGGGATCTATTGCTGGCAGGGACAGAGCGATGTTCGGAGCAGGGAGAGGGGGCCTGCTTGGAGTGGAGCTCTGAGCTGACTGACGAGACTTGGTAAGCAGGCTAGGTGAAAAACTGGCTCTGCTGCCTTGGACTGGCAAAGGACATTAAAGAGAGGCAGGCGATCGCTTTCTGCTGGGATGTTGATGCCTTTCTTGAAAAGGGATTTAAGCAGCTTGCAGATCGACCAGTTTTTGTAGGACAGACGCTCCTGGGCATGTGAACGCTGGTTGGGCTGCTTGGAGCGACATGGTTGTTGCACGGACAGGCTGCTGGAACCGGATCCCGATGAGCGGAACAGCCTGCAACTTGCTCGGGACAGGTGGGAAATGAAATAAAGTTGACATCGGAGTCGGATGACAAAAAAAGTTCAGCCATAGCTAAAGGGTTGTATGTGTGCTTACAGTCAAAGAAAACTGAGAACACTAGAGAGCGAGGAAGGAGGAAAGTGCTTTAAACAGGAAATAGGTGTTAATTGATAGGAATAAAAGGTAGGCAGAGCCCCAGCTTTCCCCCTGAGAATTCCACATCAAGGTTAACATTTTATTATTAAAATAGTGAGGTATCTATTAATTCGTTTTAATAATTATATATTATTTTTTTAAGAGACTACAAGCACAACTATTTAATTAAGCATTGTATTTAAAAATATAAACTCTACATTTTAAAAATAAGTCAATACATGTATTTAACAAAATAATAGGATGATAAAGCAGCAGTCTTGCTCAGAAGTATTAGGACCCAATGTTCAATATTTGGTATGTACACCTTTAATGCATTTGTAATGCATGTGGCTGGAGCCTAATTATCATCAATTATTCAATTTAGCTCTAGCCACATTCTCACATGTATTTTGGCAGGAATAGGAAATTAACCTCATCACCAAAACACCACAAAACAATATTATTTACAGGCAGGTCCCCAACGCCCTCCCCCCCGAAAGCCATCCACCCTCCCTCAAGTCCCCTATTCTCCTCCTTCTCCCATCCTTGAGGGAGGGTTAGCTGCAGCCCCAGGCAGAGGTGTGATCCCAGGCAACCATGGAGCAATGTCTGGGCTACCAGGGGGAGTGGAGCAGGAGACCAGGCGACCACCTGTGCCTGGTGGTGCCGCGACCTGGGAGTCAGGCCCAGCGACCAGAGGTCCAGACATGCAGCCTGGGTGTCTGGGAGCCCAGACTGGGGGAACCCACCCCCAGGTGCCGGACTGTGGCACAGGAGTGGTGGTCAGGGCTGTGGTGGTGGTGGTCTCCTGACCTTCCCCCTTCTTCGTAGCCAGCAGCTCCCTCTTGTGGGGCTCCAGCCACAGTATTTCCTGCCGTGAAGATCTTTGTCTGCTCTTCATGCCCTCCCTGGATGTGACACAACATCTTCGATGTTTGGAAATGGAAAAAAAAAAAGTTTTCAAAGTAATTCAAGAAAAAGGTCCAGACATGATTAAAGATCTTACATCTCTCAGGGGAGATGATGAGGAAGAAGTTATCTATTCAGCGTGCAAGATCACAGCTATCATCTATGACCCTGAAGATAAGGAAAGCAAAAACCATGAAAATATTAATAAACTGCAAGTTAAACTGTTAACAAAAAAGAATACTGGCCTTGCAAAGCTACCACCATGTGAAGACAGCTTCAAACAGCATGTGGCACGGCATTATGGCAAACTAAAATTTGGATGGCATCCCACGTAGCCAAGCATAATTTAAGATCTCCACTAGACCATGGGAGGAGAATGGAGGATACTAGCATAGAGCCAGTGCTTTTTCTGGGCCTGTGGCGGGGTACGCCTCACCCCTGTGCGTATTTTGTGTTTTGTTATTATTTAATATGTATGGATGTTCACGCGCAATACATATATAGGAATAGGAAACACTTCTTGGGTGTTGCCACCGTCGAGGAGAAAAGACTGCAACTCCCGCAAAATAAAGGTCTATATCCCAAACATATCTTTTCAATTATTCATACTTTATTAATTAAAACAAGATAAAAACAGGTACACTGACGCGTTTCGACATGTTGTCTTCATCAGAGCATATAAAAAGCAGAACTCATTAGATCTATTAAATGCACCCGGTACTCTTTGTCATTTAACACCATTATCCGATTACTAGAAATCTAGCAATCAATGCATTCAATTCACATTCCAGATACTTAACAATCGTATTAAACATTATTGTTGATTCAACATCATGCGATTGTCATATTACACTTAATCGTCCCGGAAGACCTATTGTCGCAGGTATAGGTTCAGTTATTGAACCACTATGTCAATATATAGACTTTTATTTACAACCCTTTGTCTGTAAACTCCCTTCATTTGTTTCTGATGCATGTGATGTTCTTAACCGTATTAATGAAATCAGGGTGCTCCCTGATAATATTCTTGTGTCACTTGATTCAGTAGTTTGTACACCAACATCCCACATACAGGAGGCATTGATGCTGTCACTTTCTATTTAAATTCCAGACCCAATAAGGTTACTCCACCCTCTCAATTAATTATAGATTTACTTGATTTGTGCTTAAATTCCAATTATTTTGTGTTTGAAGGTCAATATTTTTCCCAGATAATGGGTGCAGCAATGGGTGCAGCATTTGCTCCCAATTATGCCAATTTGTATATGGGATTTTGGGAGGAGAAATTAATCTACAATAATGATAACACCTTTTTAACATTTATCTCTCTATGGCTTAGGTACCCGTACATTGATTATGTCTTATTAATACGGCCAGGATCAAAGACTCACCTTGGTCATTTTGTGGAGTATATTAATTCTGCAAATAAAATTTAAATTTAAATATGAATCTGATGTAGATAGAATATATTTTTTAGACTTAGAAATATCTAAAGGTAAAGTAAGCACCTTACAAACTATTGTATTCAATAAACCAATGGATCGGAATTCGTTACTGGCAAAAAGTCAACATCCTCGCTCACTGATAAGAAATTATTATTATTATTATTATTATTATTATTATTATTATTAATTTCTTAGCAGACGCCCTTATCCAGGGTGACTTACTATAGTTACAAGATATCACATCATTTTTTACATACAATTACATTTTTTTTTTTACATACAATTACCCATTTATACAGTTGGATTTTTACTGGAGCAATCTCGGTAAAGTACCTTGCTCAAGGTACTTTACCAAGGTACTATATTATTTATTTATTTATATTTAAAGCAGAAGTTCAATCATGGGTATCGTACAAGAACAAATAACCCTTTTTATGTCAGTATTATATAGGTGATGCTTCAAGCCTCGTATCTCAGAAACCATTTTAGATAGAGAGGCTTAGCTTTAAAATATGCTGTGAATACTATATAATATGTTTTTACAATAAAGGATATACAATTTTGGAAGATCACAACATATTTGTTGCATTTATTCGTCAATGCTCAAGGGTACAGCAGTAGTGTCTACCACCTGGGATTGAACCCACGACCCTCCGGTCAAGAGTCCAGAGCCCTAACCACTACTTCACACTGCTGCCCATAAGAAATATATAGAAAGGTCACAATTTGAAATTAAATCTGAAGAAATGCACTCCAGATTTATTACCAGAGGATATGACGACCGTATTCTTAAAGAAACAAAGCTAAAAATTGTGATTGAGAGATACTTCTAAAAAAAAAGTTAAAAACACTAAAAGTGATCTAACTATGTGTTTTACCTTTTGAATTTAATTATTTGTCTAACGATATAAAGGGAATATTTTTCAAACATTGGCAGGTACTAAAAAGTGATCATTTCTTGAATTTGATAGCAGATAAACTATCTCATATTGATTTAAAACATGCAAAAAACATTAAAGACAAATTGGTTCATTCATTTATTCCAAAGGTGGACAATTACATGGTTATCTAATCCACCAGATGGTACTTTTAAATGTGGCCATTGTGTCCACTGCTCCAGTACTGTAAATACTAAAACTATTAATCACCCATGATTGGGTAAAAAGATAAAAATTCAAGGTTTCCAAAAGATAAAAATTCAAAGTGCCCAAAGGCGGCCGGAGAAAAAATTCAATTCAGCACCCCTAAACAAATAGGGGTGCCAACAAGTACTAGGCCTTAACTAATTAAAGAAAAACTGGTTGAAAAAGGACTGTAAATTAAATATTCAAAACCAAAGGGGAGGTGGTACAGAGCATGCCCCCTAGAGCCCACTGGTTGACAAAAGTGGCCATGTCGCCAGCGGACTCCGCGTGGGCGTGCTCCAACTGAACCCTGGATCGGACGAGGGCCCTGAACATGGCCCCACAGTCAAAGAGACCCTCCCCGGGTAGTTGTAGTAGTCCTATTTAGTGCCAGTAGGGGGACTACACCGCCCACCCAGTGACAGTCAGGTGCACCGGCTGCCTAATGGCAGGCGGACAAAAATTCAGTTTAGCACCCCCTAAATAAACAGGGGTGCTAACAAAAACTGGCAACTAACTAATTTTAACCAAAAAACCAGTAAAAGGACTGTAAATTAAATGTTTAGAACGAAAGGGGAGGTGGTACAGAGCACGCCCCCTAGAGCCCACTGGTCGACAAAAGTGGCCATGTCGCCAGCGGCCTCCGCTAACTGAATCCGGGATCAGACAAGGGCCCTGAACATGGCCCCACAGTCAAAGAGACCCTCCCCGGGTAGTTGTAGTAGTAGTAGTGGATAATACTTTACATTAAGTGTCTTTAATTACTGTGTATCTATATAATAGTTTTATAGTAGATACATGTGTACTTACACATAATTACAATGTTATTATGCATAGTTATAATGTACTTAACGTGTACATCTTTTTGCACATTATATGTAAGTACACAATTGTAAGGGTTAGGGTTAGGTTTAGAGTTAGGGTTTAGAGTGTTTAATACATCCATTATAACATGCTTATAGATGGATTATTGACTGTTTACAATGTACCCAAAGTATGTATTTGTTATTGAGTGTTAAAGGAATGAATGACCCCTGCAATCTCACCTGGAAATCTAGGAGGCAGCTGCTTAGACGGATATTTTTATGATAATAACTGTAACTAGCTAGTTCAAGTTCCTACACAGTAGTTACTAGTGGAATTGGTGTGGAATTACATGGAAACAACCTTTACTTTGGTGTGACCATGCAATTACACAAGGTAACAAAATATGTTAGATAAACACCCTTGGTAATTACTGTGTTACTACAACATCATTACATTGCTATTCATGCCCTGTCTGCTACCAAAATCTATTTTTGAAGCGCTTAACTATTCAGGGATTTCTACATTTTGGGCTACCACTTTACTTTTGAGACAACTTGTTCATTAAAATCATTTGCATAGATTAAAGATGAATATCTATTTTGAATACTAATATATTCAGTGTGCAAATTGTATGACAGGAATATACCAGTACTGTTTAAAAAACTAAAAGGGCACCCTACCCTAAAGGATTTTCTTTTTTTTTTTTTTTTTTTTGCAAATGAAAAGTGGACAGATTTAAATCGACAGAGTCTACTTTTTGTTTTGTAAAATAATTAGCTTAGAGCCCCTTTTTAATAATTGTCAATCAGCTTCACAAAGTCCTCCTCAGTGGCCTGAGAGACCTAAATCTGTGGCCATCTCTAGAGCAGTGTGTTCCCCTTGCAGTGGGCACAGAATGCACAGCACTTGCGGTCTGATTGCTCTCTGCTGAACCACCCAGCAACTGCTGGTGAACCAAGAGTTGGGAATTGGATCTAATGTTTATTAGCTTCTTACTGGGCACCCAAAAGGTATATATAACCCCGGGGCAAGGTTAATAAATTGATTCATTTAAAAGTGCAGACAATAAACAGTGGGCTTTAGAACTTTAGAAAGGATTTTACTGGGCCGATGGTTTTCTTTGACCATCTTAACCAGCTCCTCAACCAGCTCAACGTCTCCTGAACCAGCAGGACTAGCTGAAAACCAGCTAAACACCAGCTCTGACCATCAGACACCAGTGCTGGTCATTGCTGGAGTTCCCCTGGAGGCTGAGCTGTACAGCATACAGTGAGCTGGGGTTGATGGATCGAAATGCTTGCAGTCTGTAGAGCTTTAGACAGAATAGGAGGTGAATTGAGCACTGTGAAAGTGCTCAATTAAAATATTGCCGATATATGGTATCAACAGGAACATGATAACTTTATAGGTAAGAAGAAATCACTATAAGAAACAGGGGCTTTTATAGGATTCTTTATAACCTTTAGCTATTTGTTCCTCCACTGACACACTGTAGGGCTATCCTCAGAACTGGTATAACTGGGCTTTTGTGATTCAATTGCACGATTCAATTACATCCCTTAGGAAAGTGAAGAGTTAAGATACATTTGTTCTTTCTGTTTGCACCCATCTCCATTAAACTGAAGCTATATTAAATGCACATTGTTGTTATAATTACATATTGATCTACCACTGGCACAAAACAACATGAATATAAGACAGAGCTATCATTATGTACACCAGGGGGGAAAATGATTCAGAGATAGGAATTAACTAGTAATTCAGCCTGCCTAAAGCCTGAATTCAGAAACAATTAGACAACACTTTGGATTGCACAGTATTAGATATTTATGAGGCAACCTTCTTTCCTATAAAGGGTTTTTTCAATCAAGAGGTTTTACGATAGTATGGCCACACATATATCTGACTGACACCCCTTATAATCCTGTGTCACTAATTTGAGCTGCTTTATAAATAGCGGTTAATTGAGGTATAATTGTCCTGCATTCCATATGAAATGTGCTGGACAGGCAGCACAAGAGAATGAAGTCCTCACTGTCTAAAGAGCAGGGGTAAGACAGACAGTGGCAATGTGAATATAATAACACCTGGACCTCATTCTTCGTTTGATCATGGTTTTATTGGTGCAGCAGACATAATTATTAGAGAATTGATTCATGTTGCAAAATGTAATAAACCTTGCAAGAAATATATAGTAACCTCCCTAATGCAAACATCATAACTGGAAATCTTTTGTAATCACACGCCCTCCATAACTTAAAATAGCACTGCCATGAGTCAGAGCGGCTCATAAAGGCACAAGCGTGTGGTGTCATACAATTATGCAAAGCTGCTAGTCTTCAATGAGGATTCCACAGGGAGTTGGCACTCTCTCTCCCTGCGTTCCTTTTCGCTCCGATCTGCCGTCTTTCTCCTCGCCCCATTCTCTCCTGGTACCTCGCACTGTTTTCGTAGTGGCGTCTCCTCTAGCTCTCTCCGGATCCATTCTCTGAGCGTGTCGAGCTCATCTCGCTCCATAATATCCTGCTTCTAATCACCAATGTAACAAAAATCCTAGATGTTGTTGCAGCAGGAGTTGGAGACAAGTTCCACCAACAAGTGCCTGGAAGGGGGTTGTCAGACCAAACTACATGGGGAATTGATGGTTGTACATTACTTATATTTGGCTTGTAAACTCTCTGATGAGAAAATAAGCCCTACAGTAGTGCATTTTAAGGAAAAACTGACCATCTAAAGTTTAATGAGGTTTCACATGCTGTGGCATCATAGCAGGGTAAAAGTCCTGCCGGTGCACGGGTGTGTGTGTGTGGGGAGTATTGGGTGGCAGGGAGGGGGGCATATTCTTCCCTGAAAAAACATGTGGGTATGTGGGTGCCAAATGGGGACATCACGTGTGTTGGTATAGGTAGTCTTGGGATGGTGAAGGAACTGTGTGGTTTGTTGTTTTGTTTTGTTTTGTGTTATATAAAATGTTTGTAAATAAATGTGTTAAACTACAGCGTTTGTGGTCTCTGGGTTTCCTTGTCGGCGTGCATCCCTTCACACATGCATATAACAGTGTGGGAAAAACGTAATAAAAGCTTGGTAAAGCATAGGGAAATGGTAAACACAGAACTAATAAAGTACATTGTATTTAAGTGTCTTTCTAATCTACAAAATGATTGTTCAACATTACCATACACAACTTTTTATGGGGAGTTTGAGGGATAATGCTTTAAATATGCCATTCAACTCTGATGTTAAAAAAATAATATTAAACAGTGTGAGAAGAATACCAACAGGGACATTTGGAGCAATCTGTATTCAGATATGCCAAGGGCATTTGAAGGTCACTTCATAAATCCTGCCAGCATTGATGTTTTCTTCAACTATACTATCTTTCCTGGAGAGAACCTTAAACAATATCAAACTTAAAATAGACCAAAGTACCCAAAGGTTTTCTCTTTTTTATAGAGCTTCTTTGTAAAATGAAATTCTGTCAGCCTTTCACCTGTCTCCTATTCTTTCCATAATACAGTGGCAGTATTAGTTTTAATTTATTAATTTGATTATTTTTCCAGAAAGTAAGCCTTGATATGCAAATCAAGGGAGCAATTGAAAGTTCCACATTTGCATCTGTATTACAAATGAATAACATTGTTTTAATTTGAGATTGAAGAAAAAAAAAGAAAACTTAACAGGACTTGGAGTTATGACTTTTTACTACATAAGGCATCACCTACAAGGCACACCGGCAGCAAGCAACTGGGCCCAACTGACAGGCAGAGGGAATGCAGGACGTGGCCAGTCCACACACCAGTTACAGGAGGCGTTTTCAGAGCCAGTGCACTAAACAGCCACCCCAAACTGCCCTGCCTCACCCTCAGCAGCCCGAGCAGGGCCCCTGGAGGCAGGCTGCCTCTGACCGTGCAAAACGGTTACGAGCTTTAGTTCCGATTGGGACCTCCTCCCTTTCGAGGCATCACAAATACTCTTGTGACAGACCCTCTCCAGGCCTCGGTACTTCAGAAGAAAGTGGCCGCCTTGCTGTGCAAGCGAGCCATTTCTCTCGTAGACCCCACCTCCCATGGAGAGGGGTACTACTCAAGGTATTTTCTGGTACCCAAAAAGGATGGCGGCTTTCACCCCATCTTACCCCTGAGGCTCCTCAACGGGTTCTTAAAAGAAGGGAGGTTCCAAATGCTTATGCACCATCACATCCTCCAGTCTGTCTGGTCAGGCGACTGGTTCTCTACCGTGGACTTACGGGACGCATACTTTCACGTTCCCATTGGTCCAGAGCACAGAAATGATCTCCGCTTCTCTTTCAAGGAAGATTTTACGAGTTTGCTGTGCTGCCACTCGGCCTTTCCCTAGCTCCTTGTACATTTTCAAAGTGCGTGAACACTATTCTGGCTACCCTGCGGCTGCAGGGGATCAGAGTAATAAACTATCTTGACGACTGGTTGTTCTGTTCCCAGTCATGAGAGGGAGCAGTGGCCCACACGGTGGTCATGACAGAGCATCTGGCGAGGCTGGGCTTCACCATCAACGATGCAAAGAGTCGGCTTACATCGGTGCAGTGCACTTCGTACTTGGGGCTCTGGCTGGACTCCATTACGATGCGCGCATACCTGTCGGACGACAGAGTTGCAGCTATCCAGGGTTGAATCTCCTTGTTTCAACAGAGATTGCATGTCACCCTCCTATTGTCCCAGAAACTATTGGGTCTGATGGCCATAGCCATATCAGCCATTCATCTGGGTCTGCTTCGCATGCGCCTGCTATAAGCTAGGCTCAATGCGTTCCACCTCAATGTCAAACTGACTGTCTCACGCATGCTCAACAGCCCTACACCCCAACTTCTTACCTGCACGAAGGTGTGCGAATGGGAGTATTGTTGAACAGCCAAGTGGTATCCCTTGCTCTCCACCACTTTCTCCAAGTGCTGAGCGGTACACATGTGTTGATCTGGATAGACAACATGACAGTGGTGGCGTATGTCAACCACCAGGGTGGCCTACGGTCCCCGGGGTTGCATCGCATGTCCTTCAGGCTATTGACATGGGCTCAGAGGAACTTGCTGTCCCTATGAGCGACGCACTTTCCCTGAGCGGTGAGCTGGGCAGCGGACCTCCTCTCCAGGAGCGGCCAGCATCCGTCAGAGTGGCGACTCCACCCTCAGATAGTGGAGCGCATTTGGGAATGGTTCGGGAAGGCGCAGGTCAATCTCTTCGCCTCGGCAGAGACGACGCATTGCCCCCTATGGTACTCTATGGTACTCCCTCCATTCGTGCTCTAGGGCAGTCCACTCGGCGTAGATGCCCTAGCGCACGAATGGCCCAAAATGTTTTTGTACGCTTTCCCGCCTATACCGCTGCTCCTGGCTTTTCTCAAAAAAGCTGTCTGTGCACAGCTCCTGCATGCGTATTTGGGAGGATGGCAGCAGGGTGTCTCTGCGCACCAACCCTGCTTTCCTCCCCAAGGTGATCACAGCCTTCCACGTTAATCAGTCTGTGGAATTGGAGTCCTGTTTGCTTCAACAGAGGATGAGAGATTACATTTCCTCTGCCCAGTGCAGGCATTGAGATGCTACATGCATAGGAAAAGAGCTCTGCGTCAATCTGACCAGCTCTTCGTCTGTCACGGGACACGGACCCTAGGACAGCCCCTCTCTAAGCACATTGGATTGTGCATACAGTCTCGACTACATATAATAGTGCTGGCTTGCCCCCACCTGGTAGGGTAGCCTCACACTTCACTAGAGGGTTGGCTACATCTTGGGCCTTCTTAGAGGTGCCTCAATGTCTGATATTTGTACTGCAGCTAGCTGGGCTATGCCGCATACCTTCTCCAGGTTCTACCTGTGGGTTAGGCAGTGCTTGTGCGTCCCTCACATGCTGCTGTTCCTTCTCCCTCGTGACGGCTCTGGTATATA
This sequence comes from Acipenser ruthenus, assembly GCF_902713425.1. Taxonomy (NCBI): domain Eukaryota; kingdom Metazoa; phylum Chordata; class Actinopteri; order Acipenseriformes; family Acipenseridae; genus Acipenser; species Acipenser ruthenus. Next base: position 7,378,856 of record NC_081216.1, on the reverse strand, counting down.
TTATCCCATTCATAATGTCATTGGTGGTCGTCTTTGAATTGAAGCCTGGTTCCCTGAAAGAGAAGACAACCACCAACCGCGAGGTCGCATCGGTCGCCCTCACAGATTCGATGGAAAAAGAGAAATGGCTTCCTTTGGATGAGAGTTTTATCCCCTCGGTGGGCGGGACCGAGTGCATCACCCAAGGAAGAGGCCTACCGGCAGCTCTGGTATAGAGAGCTCAGCAATACCTACCCAATGGGCAGGCATACCCCATACATAATTGGTGGTAGTCTTCTCTTTCAGGGAACCAGGGTTACGGAAGTAACCTAACATTATCTTTCCTTTACGAATGTTTGAGACCTAGGCTTTTTCTAATAAAATATTTGGACAGATTACATTCTTGTGTAAAACATACTCACTTGTAGTTCTAATATGAGACACCATTTAATGTATTATCAATGCTAGTGATTTTCCTTCTTGTTATATTTCTCAATTTTTGAGCTTCAACACCCACTAAGGTGGTAACCTCAATCTAAATATGTGATTTGTGGATTACTTTTTCTATTTCAATATGCAGACTGACGTATAGCAATTAGGACTCATTGTATATTTGATAGCTGTCTTGGGAACTTAAATGAATGTTCCTGCTTCAAAGGACTTGAAATGTGTGAAGTAATAGATCTTTCATTTCATGGTTTGTGTCCAGTGCTGGTAGATTAAATAATCCCTGCTCTCTGTCTAAATCCAGAGAATTTCTGTCTGTAGTGCTGCCAAAAATCTTCACAGAATGTCTTTCTAGCACCCTTTATAAAAATGTGTCCAAATGTAAAAAACATAGTGGAAACATGATAAAGCACAGACCAGCATAATACATTACAGATATGGGTTGTGAAGAATTAAAGCTGTGCTTTACTAAATGTAGTATAGTAAATGGGCCACCTCACACTAGACACGATACGATTTTTAATTGGGCAACAAGATACTTTGGCAGTGACATGACCATACACACATGAAGCGACAAAGACGCGATGTGACAGATTGGAAAACTGCCAGATCCCATAAGCCTATGTACAAATTATTTTTTAAATACATACTTTTAATGGGCATGATTTCACTTGAAAACAAATATAAAACTATTAGATTTGCTATTGACAAGACTACGATTAAGACTGGTACATATTCGTCAGCATGATGTGAAAATTATGAGAGTCTTCTCTGACGGTATTTTGACATACAGGTATATGTCAATAAATCATCATATATACCAGTCATATTTAGATCCTATATAAATAGACTTCCAAATATTCTCTTTCATCTCTATACCTCATCAAATATTGTGTTTCATCTCTGTATCTTTATAATTGTGATGACCTATATTTTTCCACGGCAAGTATTATTTTTTCTTCCGTCATTTTGGATACTGCTTCACCCTGGTGGACCACATGCATTGAAGCTGTTCTATGATTACTCAATTACCTAGTTGTCCTGCGAAGAAATTGCAAAAAATAAGATTCAATCCTATTTATTTTGCATCACTGACCTTAAGCAGGGAACATTACTGTACAAACTGACTATGGTCAAACTGTTGTTACATTTTAAAGATAACATATCTTACTTTATTCCGAATCTGATCTAAAGTTTGCTCTGAATTTTTCAATCTGTAGGCATATACAGAATTTTTTTAAATGTCTTTTTGCTTACTCTCCTTTAGCTCCTCTTAACCCTTTTACAATCTGTCCTTTACAACGGGTCCCTCGGGATAGCAGGGTTCACACAATCTAACATCCATCCCAATGTAGAATATTGATAATATTTTCCCAGAAACTACAATCAATATTCTACAGTTGTGACTTCAGCCCAGCTATAGGTATATGTGCCTGCTATTGATTGAGAATGTTAACTGTTTCAAACTGTATGGGGACTAATGAAAGTTTTTTTTTTTTTTTTAACTTTTGCTGCATTTCCTGGACTAGGATGTAACACTTATCTAAGATGACCATTCACTTGTCTTTAACAGATGCAGGACTACAGTTATATGTGGAGTGTAGGGTTGTGGTTCAAATTCTTATAATTACAATATTAATTTTGTTATTGTCATTATCAATGATTATCAATAAAGTACATTTAAGACTCTAATGACTCGTAATTGAAACTTAACAAGATTACATGTATTTGATTCCAAAGCACAAACTTACATGTATTACAAACTTACTTCTGTTACACTGATTTATGCAAGTCGGTCACTAGCATCAAACAGCAGATTTTAAGGTCAAGGCCCAGGTTCCCTGTTTCTGCTGGGAGTCATTGGTATATCACTCCTTCAGGTGGTGGATAGGAGATCTGGAGGTGTTCCAATCTCTTATTGCACAAGAAAATAAAAAAAATATCGCACAACTTTAGCAGCCAAAGCTGCACAGGATGATATTTCTTATAACAATAAAAGACACCCTACACACAATGTATTAACATGTAAAAACTGTCACTATTTGACTAATCGACTATTCGGTGCTATCCCTATTCCCTACTGTATAGACGCTTAAAACACGGGTATAAATAGGAATAAGCTATAGATTCACAAGAACATGAAGGCCTGATATATTAAAAATGATATTTGTGCCTTGGTGTCTATCGATTCCTTCAAAAAGCCCCATTTGTTATGAATGTTTGTATGAGCTTGTGAACAGGATGTGAGTGGTGTAAAACACAAGTGAAAGTCCAGACCAGAGTTCTCCCAAAAAGTCAGTGTTTATTTTAAAAACACAAATAATAATAATAATAATAATAATAATAATAATAATAATAAACCACCCCTCTGCCAGCGATGGCATCGGGGGGAACACGGCAGGTTTACAGTCCTGAAACACAAATAATAATAACACTACATTTAGCTGTGCATGCACAATGTCTATATACTTGCACAACGTATTACAGGAATCATACAGTATATGAGACACCACGTGGTACACCGGTGTAGCCCTGTACCCGTCTCTGGATTATTTTATGTCATGAGAATGTTCATCATGGCTCCCGCATAACCAGTAACAACAAAAATATCTTTGTAAGCAACTATTTTAATTAAGTATGAACTCAAGGATTTGAAGAACTGTAAGCAGCACAGAACCCAAGTTTCAATACCTCAAGCAGAGACAATTGACTGGAGCAGGATAGCCTACTTATTCTGAAAGTGTTTTTTTTTTTTTTTTACAGTTTTCAAAACGTTGTAGGTAAGTGAATAAATCTGTACAATTCCAGTTTAGTGTTTCTTATGTTTGATCTGCAACAGTGTATTGCAGTCTTGAATACCACCCCTAGCAATCGTAAGAGGGAAACTAGAGGAGTATCTATATAGCAACTTTGACATGAATTCAGAAAAGGACGGTCCTGTCCGACTAACTTCTTAGACTTCTTTGAAGAGTCACTGCAAGGATAGACACAACAACTTTTACCCCTATCTGGGGCTATGTACTCTGTGCTTGTACCCCTGTTCTTTCTTATCTAAATCAACGACTTAGATAAGGGGATAATTAGCAAACTTGTCAAATCTGCAGATGACAAATGCTTGCTGGAATGAATGGCCAACACACTTTCAGCAACCCAGGAAATCCAAAAAGATTTAGACCACATACAGTACAGAATGAAAGTGTTACATGCCAGTCACAAAATTGTAGGATCCAAATACCAAATGGGATGTGAAGAACTATAACAGGTTCACCAAGAGAAAGACCTGGGTGTAATAGATGTGTCACTGTCAGCAACCAGACAGTGCAAGGAAGCAAGCAAAAAGGCAAACAGATTGCTTGGGCATATAGCCAAAAGTGTAGAGTACAAAGGTTGCATAATGCACAGGTGAGACCACTCTTAGGGTACTGTGTCTAATTCTGGTTGCTACAGTACCAAAGGGACAATGTGGCCCTGGAGAGAGTTCAATGAAGAGCAACCAGACTAATTTCAGGAATAAGCTATGATAAAAGGCTCAAAGAACTGAATCTATTTTTCCTAGAAAAAAGAAGTAGGAGGGACATGATTGAAGTCTTTAAAATCTGACAAGTTGACATAGTTAGCCCTAACCAACACTTTAAGCACAGCACATAAACCAGGACCAGAGGACAGTTGGAAATTAAGTGGAGATAGACTTAGGGCAGAGAGAAGGAGACACTTCTTCGCACAGAGAGTGGTGAGGGAATGGAATGGGTTACCTAGTCATGTTGCTGAGGCTGAATCATTTGTATCCTTTAAGACCCTACTTGACAACTTTTTGATTAGCCAATCAGAAGCGGACAAGCATATACGGGCTGAATGGCCTCCTCTCGTTCATATATTTTCTTCTGTTTTTATGATTCTATAATACACAGTTGGGCCATGTAAATTGGATATACTTTACTGCAGCTGTTCTTAAACTATTTGTAGCCCCACCCTCACCCTCCTTTGAAGTAACTTGGGTCAGACAAAAAAGTAACTACCAGTATATTATAGAAATAAAAATAGGTTACAGTATATACATGAATAAAAGTAGCTCTACAAAGCATTCTGTATTTAAAAAGAAAAATAACAACTGAGTCTGCACGTGATGTGGTTGTTTCACAACCCTCATAATAGACCCCCAAATTTTGCATTGCACGTCCCCACATGTTTAAAATAACATACCTGTCATTTTTCTTTTCATTGTTAACATCCTGACAACCTTTTTACACTTACAACTTTAAAGTCAGTTTCAAAGCTCTTTTCAAAATGTCTGCTCTAGTGCACTGATAGAGTGAGGACTATTGCCCGCATTGTTAAATAGGTAACACAGTGACAATGATCTATGATGTGGTACGGAACAGAAAAGCCAGATAACTTGTTGTAATGGTTTATTTATTTATTTTTTATTGCTCTTCGGGCAGTGATTTAGAGAACAGATCTCAAACCCCAGTGCACTAGAGCGGGCATTTTGAAAAGAGCTTTGAAAAAGTGTAAAAAGGTTGTCAGGATGTTAACGATGAAAAGAAAAATGACGTTATTTGAACAGTTGTAGCAACATGTGGGGACGTGTAACATTATATTTTTTAGAGCCCCCCTACTACTCTTTAAGTAAGTGCTGCTCTTGTAAAAACACATTTCATATTTATGTGGGAGAAAGAAAAAGCAGCTATTTTAAACTAACTGCGAAAAGCAAATTCTCAAAAAAAAGTGACTATTAACATATAGAATGCAAGACTCCCCAGGGAGAAGCTCTTTAGCATTCATAAGATTCCACACAGATTACATTATTAGAGCCAATTGATTTGCACACACAGCATGGATATACAGTAGAGCTGCTGGTTGGCAGGTCAGCTGCAATAGGACCTGGAACACACATGGACTAGATTTGTTCTTATAAAAAAACAAGCACAGATATGACAGTGTTACACAACCACAGGCACAGTCCATTCTCTTTGCTCCTAAATCATCCACATACAGTCCCTCTTCTAATGCATTGACATGACTGACTTTTTGACTGATTATTTTTGCCACACTTTTTGTATGGTTTGCCAAAGGAAGGACAGGATCTGGGACCATGCTTTGTCCCACTTCTACCTAAACCCTTCACTTCGTCCCACTTCTACCCAAACCCTTCACTTCGTCCCACTTCTACCCAAACCCTTCACTTCGTCCCACTTCTACCCAAACCCTTCACTTCGTCCCACTTCTACCCAAACCCTTCACTTCGTCCCACTTCTACCCAAACCCTTCACTTCGTCCCACTTCTACCCAAACCCTTCACTTCGTCCCACTTCTACCCAAACCCTTCACTTCGTCCCACTTCTACCCAAACCCTTCACTTCGTCCCACTTCTACCCAAACCCTTCACTTCGTCCCACTTCTACCTAAACCCTTCACTTCGTCCCACTTCTACCTAAACCCTTCACTTCGTCCCACTTCTACCTAAACCCTTCACTTCAAGCTGAAATGTGGTCTTAAATTTTTTTTATTGCATAAACTGTCCCACTTTCATCTGCATTCTGCTTTATAATCTGTGTTCGAATGGTCTCTGCATCTCTGCACATACTGTATGTATTGTTTTATCCAGTGCTTTATCCAATCTCAGACTGTCCACATTACAAGTGAATGCAAAAATGGATGTTGAAAACTGTTCTGAAACCAGGTTAACTAAACCAGCGCAGTGCACCCACATCAGCATTTCACAGAAAGTAAAACTCAGTTTCCAGACTTATCATTGTTTAAACCTGGTTAGAGGAGTTTATGGAAAATATTTATTCTATTTAGCATAAATATTGTTAACATTTAGACGGATTTCCTTTGCATCATTCTATGCAAATCAAATGCATGTCACATGGAGATGAAAATATGCATAAGCTTTACTGACTGTGTTTAATCTGGGTAGGGTTCTAGATATGGTACCAATGATAACTTGAAAAAATATTTCTAAATGAAGAAATATAAAGATATTAAATACCTTGTTATATATTTTTTTCCTAAACCTTCAATGACGAATAAATGCAACAAATATGTTGTGATCTTCCAAAATTGTATATCCTTTATTGTAAAAACATATTATATAGTATTCACAGCATATTTTAAAGCTAAGCCTCTCTATCTAAAATGGTTTCTGAGATACGAGGCTTGAAGCATCACCTATATAATACTGACATAAAAAGGGTTATTTGTTCTTGTACGATACCCATGATTGAACTTCTGCTTTAAATATAAATAAATAAATAATATAGTACCTTGGTAAAGTACCTTGAGCAAGGTACTTTACCTAGATTGCTCCAATAAAAACCCAACTGTATAAATGGGTAATTGTATGTAAAAATAATGTGATATCTTGTAACAATTGTAAGTCGCCCTGGATAAGGGCGTCTGCTAAGAAATAAATAATAATAATATTAAACATAAACTATCATCATAGTTCATATATTTAACTTTAAGTATGTGGTAGAGTTTTTGTTTTGTGTTCACTGTTTTGAAATCACTTAGACTATTTAAACTATGTGAACCTGTGCATGGGACTCAGCTCATTCACGTGGATCACAGAGTATGCATCTCATTTCAGCCAATAATAGACTGGGAACTGGACAGAAGACTGACGAGCCTGCTAAGATTATCTGTGGGCAGAGAATTGATCTTGAGTAAGACAAATCCATACAAACAAATAATTGAACATATAGAAGACAGTGTAGCAGATAGGAGAGTTAAAAGGGATCACTAGGCTGCAGCACCGAAGCAAAAACCCCATTATTAACAGGGGATAGACATGCTAAGAATACTAAGCTGCAACAGGAGATACAATTGAGGGATGCAGGTTGAAATAAGAGGATTTGAGAAGACAAGCCTAACAGGTGAAACAAGGTAAGATGGGTAGAGCAAATAAATGCCATAATAAAAAGCTGTTCAGATTACTTTGAAAACCTGGCTGCAGTGTTAAAAACCAGGCAGCTATGTGAACTGGCTGAATGTGTATTGTATAAATAGCAGCACTGCTGCCTTCATCCCTGCTTTTGCGATCACTAAGTAATATCTCAGACAAAAATGCTTTATATTTCAATGCTTATCTGCTTGGCCACTTTATTAGGGCCCATCTACCTGAGTGGTACACCCTGTCCCTTCATTATTCTGGAAAGCTGAAGGAATGCCATTATTTACTTAGGATTTGTTGCAGACCGAGACCCCCCAGCAATGCTGCACATGTATCCATCCACCTACCTGTTTACACTGAATCCGTATGAATTAACATCCCTCGAGAGACCTTCCAGCACTTTTTCCACTCCACTTGATATAACGCACAGGTCCAGACAGTGTAGAAGCTGTAGGCCCATCCTTCCTCTAAAATATTACCTGCATAGCAAAAACACCACATGGAGAAAAACGTGACTGCTTACATCTATGTTTTGTGTCCCCTGAGTTCCAGAGGATCTTTGAGGTAACGTTTCTACAGTAGCCCCCTGCTGTTAATTTGAGACACAGACTTCAGTATGACATGATGTACAGGGAATGGAACGTCAACCATGCCTGATATCTGATACAGCACAGAAAGGAGAATTAAAAGGAAAAGATTTACGATCCTCTGTCCCCTTTATGCTATCACACATGACCCTTTGGTAAACGATTGCAGCTGTCTCTACTATCTGCAGCTGCTACGTCGTTTCCCTTCTGGGTCAATAAGTTCCTGCAACAGAGTCTTGCCTGCTTCCAGACTTACCGACTTCCCGGCCCGGGGAAAGAACTGTCAGGCCAGCCCGTCCAAAGCCTTTCCTTTTCGCTGCTTAGCGCCCTCACAGGTCGGGAGGGAGATTTACAACCAAAACGCATTATATTTCTGTCACAGTGCATTATATACAAATGATCAGAGCCATTCATCACTCTGGCAGCCAGAATCAATATTGCTATCCACATTAACAATTACAATACAGTTACAGTATGTTGATCAAATGAAAGGGCACACATACATCAGGAAGAAATATTTGTCTACGTAGAAAAGATTTCGGTCGTTATCTGTGCAATATTTAATATTTTGACAGCTGCTCCTTTCAAAATTACATCCTGTTCAAGTAATGATTATTTATTTAGATGCACCAAGAATCAAAAAGTAATGTTTTAACTTATCCACTAAATAAAAATATATAAAATATTTAGAATGACTGTATACACATATATACATTTCACATAGGCTACAAGCATCCTAAACATGTATTTATAGGCACTATATGCTCTTCCAGGGATGCGCATCAGTAACTTTATAGGCAAAAAACCCCCCCAAAAAACATGCATATTAAAATGATTTCAATTAATTCCAGTCTCTCTCTCTCTCTCTCTCTCTCTCTCTCTCTCTCTCTTGTTGAGAAACTGTGTGTGTATGCCTACTTTATTTTATTAACACAGCAGCACCTTAGTTTGCTGCATTTCTGATGAGCTGATTTTAGCCGCTGAGAATTTACAGATATTCTTTTTTAGAACATCAATAGCCGTTCTATACAAGCTTCTAACGCATGTACACAATGTCACTAAAATGTGATCTGAATTAAGCTGTTTTTCACAGCCTGGGCATGTGTATGTACGGTTTATAAAAAAATAAAAAAAATAAATAAATAAATAAATAAATCAACACAGGTTTATGTCAGCAGCTTTCCCATGAAAATGGGATATCCTGAATTTTGAAGGGGGCATAAAGGGTGCCTGAAAAAGTTAAGGGGGCACAGTAGTTGCACCTATGATCTGAAGTGGTGTCACTCTTCTTACTGGCGGATGACTACTGGCCATTCTGAAGCAGATAGAAAGCAAACTGCTGGAAGTTTAAATTATCTACCACTTTCATCTTTGGAAAATAGGCGCCGATTCTCAGATCATTATATAGTCTGCCAAAGAAAAAGTGTCTGAATAACTAATGAACCAAACTAGCGGATAGGTTATGGAAATTAAATATATATATTTACCTCAATATTTATTTCATAATGTATGTGTTGTAATATTTTTAGCCATATACAAATTACTGCCGTTTTCATATTGTGAAATATAAAGTAATATATATGAGACACTATATTTGTTACATATACAGACGTGCTCAAATTTGTTGGTACCCTTACAGCTCATTGAAATAATGCTTCATTCCTCCTGAAAAGTGATGAAATTAAAAGCTATTTTATCATGTATACTTGCATGCCTTTGGTATGTCATAGAATAAAGCAAAGAAGCTGTGAAAAGAGATGAATTATTGCTTATTCTACAAAGATATTCTAAAATGGCCTGGACACATTTGTTGGTATCCCTTAGAAAAGATAATAAATTATTGGATTATAGTGATATTTCAAACTAATTAGTTTCTTTAATTAGTATCACACATGTCTCCAATCTTGTAATCAGTCATTCAGCCTATTTAAATGGAGAAAAGTAGTCACTGTGCTGTTTGGTATCATTGTGTGCACCACATTGAACATGGACCTGAGAAAGCAAAGGAGAGAGTTGTCTGAGGAGATCAGAAAGAAAATAATAGACAAGCATGGTAAAGGTAAAGGCTACAAGACCATCTCCAAGCAGCTTGATGTTCCTGTGACAACAGTTGCAAATATTATTAAGAAGTTTAAGGTCCATGGAACTGTAGCCAACCTCCCAGGGCGCAGCCGCAAGAGGAAAATCGACCCCAGATTGAACAGAAGGATAGTGCGAATGGTAGAAAAAGAACCAAGGATAACTGCCAAAGAGATACAAGCTGAACTCCAAGGTGAAGGTACGTCAGTTTCTGATCGCACCATCCGTCGCTTTTTGAGCGAAAGTGGGCTCCATGGAAGAAGACCCAGGAGGACTCCACTTTTGAAAGAAAAACATAAAAAAGCCAGACTGAAATTTGCTAAAATGCATATTGACAAGCCACAATCCTTCTGGGAGAATGTCCTTTGGACAGATGAGTCAAAACTGGAGCTTTTTGGCAAGTCACATCAGCTCTATGTTCACAGACAAAAAAATGAAGCTTTCAAAGAAAAGAACACCATATCTACAGTGAAACATGGAGGAGGCTTGGTTATGTTTTGGGGCTGCTTTGCTGCACCTGGCACAGGGTGCCTTGAATCTGTGCAGGGCACAATGAAATCTCAATACTATCAAGGCATTCTGGAGCGAAACATACTGCCCAGTGTCAGAAAGCTCTGTCTCAGTAGCAGGTCATGGGTCCTCCAACAGGATAATGACCCAAAACACACAGCTAAAAGCACCCAAGAATGGATAAGAACAAAACATTGGACTATTCTGAAGTGGCCTTCTATGAGTCCTGGTCTGAATCCTATCGAACATCTATGGAAAGAGCTGAAACTTGCAGTCTGGAGAAGGCACCCATCAAACCTGAGACAGCTGGAGCAGTTTGCTCAGGAAGAGTGGGCCAAACTACCTGTTACCAGGTGCAGAAGTCTCATTGAGAGCTACAGAAAACGTTTGATTGCAGTGATTGCCTCTAAAGGTTGTGCAACAAAATATTAGGTTAGCGGTCCCATCATTTTTGTCCATGCCATTTTCATTTGTTTTCTTATTTACAATATTATGTTGAATAAAAAATCAAAAGCAAAGTCTGATTTCTATTAAATATGGAATAAACAATGGTGGATGCCAATTACTTTTGTCAGTTTCAAGTTATTTCAGAGAAAATTGTGCATTCTTCGTTTTTTGTGGAGGGGTACCAACAAATTTGAGCACGTCTGTATTTATATATGTACTTTATATTCAGAAAAATATACTAATAAATATGTTGTAATATATTGTTAAATATAAGAACATGTATACTATTGATATACTTAGAATATACTGGAAATACATAACCATGTATACTGTAGTAAACCAGGGCACTTTAAAAGTATCATTGTTGGGTTATACTCAGGAATGAGACAGACACACTGGAGTTAAGCTCTAGAATGCTGTTTATTCGCAAGCAAGCAAGCAAGCAACAGCTCCTCAAGTAGAAACATACGCACTGGCTCTACTAACTACAGGAGTGAGCCACTCCCCCCACTCCTGCTGACTGTGACATTACATAAATCCAGGAACAACACTCAATAACACAACACTTACCAATAAAAACACTTGATATAACAATAACAATAACACAATAATTAACAGCAATTTAATAGACAGTATATTATAGTGCCTACAGAAAGTCTACACCCCCTTTCAAAATGTTCACCTTTTGTTGCCTTATAGCCTGGAATTAAAATGCATTAAAATAGTTTTTTCTTTTCATTTATTTACACATTCTAGTGAGTTTAATAAACATTTTGCAGGTTTTCGGGTACATAGTTTAAAATTCAGCCTTCAGCAGAAAGTGATGTTATACTATTTACAAAGATGCGATACCTTTTATTGGACTAACTAAACAATAATTAATCACAAGCTAAAATAAATACAACATATCATACGAATAAATGTTAGTATTCTCCAACAAGATCCCTCTACAGCTCCTATTTTCAATAATCCACCATTGATGTCTTAGAAAAAAGAGACAAAAATCGAAGAGAATATTTAGTCGATAATAACATGCAACCTAGTTGTAACAATCATAAAGGCTCATTTCCATGCAACTGTGCTACTTGTAAATACATCCACAACAACACAGTAATCAAAGGGGCAAAATCTTCATTCACTATTCATGAGACCTTTATTTGCACCAGTAAAGGAATAGTATACTGCATTGTTTGTGTGAAGTATACATCAGACATACAACATGTTTAGCTGATCGCTTTGTGGAACATCTACAAAGTATAAGAATTAATACCTCTACATCTCCTGTTGCCAGACATTTTAACACAAATTACCTCACTGCAGGAGACATCACAATTTGTGGGATAAATCACTGCTTGGGACAAATGCAGCCAGGAAGAAAAAAGAATGTGAATTAATTTTCAAATTAGGCACTTTGGAACTTCTTGGAATAAACATTCTATTCCGAAGTCATAGCGCCCTCAGTAATTTATCCAAGTGAGGCCAATCACGCCTCACTATCATTGGGTTCAGCAGTCTTCGTGCTACAGCGACGGTTACATCCACCTGTTGGTTTTATATACAAACCCTGATGATATTGGAGGTATTGAAAAGCTTCTCTGACTGTGTATGCCTTTATGCCTGTTATTTATAGTATACATGACTGCAATCTGTTTTTGCTATCTTACTAATTATCAATGTAAACTAGCCATTCAGCTGCAACCAACCACTATCTAATCTTTTTTTACAAGTTTACTGTGGTTAATTATTTATCACATGTTAATTTCCCAAACATTTCTGCACATGCTAAGTTACATTAGCAACTGTACTTATAATTTCCAGCAAACTGGTTTAACATTACAAATACATTTTCTCTCATATGATTTTTTTACAAGCACAAATGAGCATCTTAACCACTATGCAAAAGAGCCAGGCTCATCTGATTTCATGGTTATAGAGCTTTTAACCTCTTCTCAGAGACAGCGGTCAGAAATGATAGCACTATGTAACACAATTTTTGTTCCTGGGTAGTAAGTGTTATTTCCTAATTGCTTATGCCTCAAAAGTATAAAAAATGGCTATTATTCCCCACAAACTTTGCTTTTGTGACGAGGACAGTGATATTTTGAAATTTACCTATTTCCAGTGAGAAAACGGGCGAATTTGTGTCTTTTCGTTCACATAAAGTCAGAAAAAAACAACATATGAATCCAAATTAACATGTATTTATACTAAAGTAATACAAAAATGACTACAAAAGATTTAGAAGTGAGTAGTTTTTCGAGATTTACGATTATACTGTAAATCACTTTCACGAATCAGCCCCCAAATGTAGTCTCCCATCATGTTCTTGTTATACTGTCCTTGGTAGCGGCGTTCAAAGTCCAGTATAACCTGGTGGAAGCGCTCGCCTTGCTCCTCCGAGTACGCTCCCATGTTCTCCTTGAATTTATCAAGATGAGCATCAAGGATATGGACTTTGAGGGACATCCTACAGCCAATTGTGCCGTAGTTCTTCACCAGAGTCTCAACCAGCTCCACATAGTTTTCGGCCTTGTGATTGCCCAGGAAGCCCCGAACCACTGCGACAAAGCTGTTCCAAGCCGCTTTCTCCTTACTAGTGAGCTTCTTGGGGAATTCATTGCACTTCTTTATCTGTGGTCCGACGAAGACACCGGCTTTGACCTTTGCCTCAGACAGCTTAGGGAAGAAGTCTTGAAGGTACTTGAAGGCTGCCAACTCCTTATCTAGAGCTCTGACAAATTGTTTCATAAGGCCCAATTTGATGTGCAGTGGTGGCATCAGCACCTTCCGGGGGTCCACCAGTGGCTCCCACTTGACGTTGTTCCTCCCCACAGAGAACTTGGACCGCTTGGAAGGGTCCACCATGCAGAAGTAGCAGTTGCTTGAGTGGTCAGTGGGTTCCCGCCAAATTCTTGGGATAGCGAACTTCATGGCTCTCTTTTCCCCCACAAATTTTATAACATAAAATTCCGAGCAACAATTGTCCATCTTACCTTCCAGAGTTTTTTTGCAGTGCTCGCAGGTGAAATGAGGTGCCCAGGGTTTGTCTTGATCCCCGACAGGCATGCCGAAATATGCCTTGTAGGCCTCACACATCTTAGCAGATGCTTCCACGGAGTACTTTTTCGCTCTTGTCTTGATAAATTGGCCGCAGACATAGCAAAATGCGTCTGCCGGACGCTTGCAGCCTCTTGATGCCATCTCAGAAAAATGCAGATATGTATCCACTTAGGCAGCTGGAACTAAACTGAACTGGTGGGCTTAAGGCCCCTGTATTTATACTACTATTTATATTACTGAAAAGTTCTAGAAAGTTCTAGAAGTTACTCCAAGTTTACTCAGCACTGAATCTATCTGGAATGTTCTGGAAAATAGGTAAATTTCAAAATATCACTGTCCTGGTCACAAAAGCAAAGTTTGTGGGGAATAATAGCCATTTTCTATACTTTTGAGGCATAAGCAATTAGGAAATAACACTTACTACCCAGGAACCAAAAAAAAAAAAAAAAAATTGTTACACGGTGTAGTGCATCATCACACAATACTGCCTGTTACCGTATATCTCTATGAATTTGGATCCAAAGTCATTACTGATAAACCCATCATATTAATAACAGCCCTTATTCATCATCCCCAAAGTGTTACTTTGGAGAGGGGCTCATTGACAACAGAGGATCTGTTAAAAAGCGCAGACATCAGTTTTCTATGTACAGCTCATCATAAGCAGTGGAAGTATAGAATTTGATTTAAGAAACAACAGCCACCCACGTACAGTATGATGAAGTAGGATTTTTATTGAGAACTGTTGTCATACAATTAGCCCGCAGGCTTGTTGATGATGGAACACTGTGCTGCTTCATAACTTTTTACATGACAGGGAAATTGTATTGCTGAAGGAAAATGGACTACCACAGATTCTGAAAAATTGTCCTCATACCCTTCTCTGATAAGGTTACCAGCAGTTGGTCCTTAAAGAAGCATTTTTGACTCTGTAATTACTGTACACCAATCGAGTTTCAAGCACAGTCATCACAGTTTTCTTTTCATTTTGTAATATTAAAAGGATGTATTGCTTATAAATGTAACAAATCTTGTGTGATGTACTATACAAATTCACTCCATGGGTCTCCCACGATTCACACGGGACTAAAAATCAGGTGTTGAACGTAACTGTTGTATTTAATAACAAGAACATGTTTGATGAACCCTGTCTCTGTCAACTCCCTAAATTACTGGTGGCGCACGCACTAACACGTCATGCAGCTGCTGAATGCAAACGTAACCCCGTATGCAAAACAGCACAGTCACATCACACTTTTCATGGAGTCAAGTTATGCAGTGAACTGTTGTAGACTTTTGTGCTTTTTTGCTTTGTCTGTCAAATGTGTTCTAGAGAGCATACTGAGATTTACATTTTTTTTTAATTGCGGTGCACAGAAATACATATTTTTTGTAACTTTACAACTGTCAGATATGCAAGATGTTTTTGAACAATATACTTTAGTAAATTACATTTTACATTATTGCAATGTGCCAGTAAAAGTTGAACCATTTAGGAACTGTTGTGTTTTATTAAAATAATGTTTTAACTATTTCATACCGAAGCCTATTTGATATGTGTTACACACACGGTGCATTTAAATCAACGTGGGTTTTATTTCGCAGGGAGCTCATTCAAGTCACTCATCACGGTAATTTTTTCCTCATAGCTCTCAGTCTCAGATCAGGTGACACAGGTTGAAATGTAATTAAAGAAAATAGTGGGTTATGGCAAAGATGCACCTCACTTTTCTTGTAAAGGTAAAGTAAACAGTTCTGTATTTTGACGTTTCTGTTGTGGGGGGAGGGGGCTAGTGGTAAATTGAGTACATTTCAAATTGAAATCTTATTCAGGGATATATTCAGTAATAAAAATACTATTAACTAAAAGGCTCAAAACTATAGATTGTGTGCGTCCCTTTGTTATCAGCTGCCTGTCTGTTTTTCATTTAACAGTTTCCTTCAGTTTTCTTGACAGTTTTTGTAGATTCGGTATTCGGTTCGGTATTCGGCTGAATCCCCAAAACTTGGATTTGGTGCATCCCTAGTTCAAAGCATCCATTTTTTAAGAGTCTCCAATTAAGTTTTGTATTTCCCAATTTGGTTATGCCCAATTGCTGCGTTTTACTGACGTGTAGAATCTTAGGAGAGATCGTATCAATTTTAATATCATAATATTATCTGGGATAAAAAGAAATGGCACCGATGTCAGTAAAAATTCCCAAACCACCTGTTTAAGTGGTGATTTTTAGTCCTGTGCGAATTGGGCTCAAGACTCACATATAACATTATACATTGCAAACCAGTACAAACTGTGTGATAGGATTTATTCTACTCCTAAGAGATTGTATTCTTTACAGCAATATTATACATATTATGAAAATATGGTAATAATATTACATTTCTGTCCATTACCCTTATAAAAGTTTCCACTAATAAAGACATAGTAAGTTTAATAACACATAATGAAATCATAAAAAAGCATTGCAGCCCAAGAGATGTGTGGTAGGTATTAAATTCCTCCAGTGTATGTAGTTTGTTCTTGAATAACTGGCGCAAATCCAGTATTGAATTAAACTTGTATTTTAATCACCGGCTAATTAAGGAACAAGAACATGTTCCCTCAACTCAGCCACATCTCTGACTAACTCTTAACCCTTGTGGTGTGTGCGTAACTATGTCCCCCCCATATGTAACAGCACATTAGATACATCACAGTATGGTAAAGCATATTGAAAAGGTAAATGCATAGTATAAGTAAGGGATAAACAACAATGTGTTGAATCTTTAAAACAAATTCACTGTTTCGACCAACTAATTCACAAGTAACTGTGGATTATTTTCTTACCAATTCAACACTGAGCTGTGAAAGCCACTTAAAACATTTCTTCTTAATTGATAATTGTTTGATAATGAGATTCAATTTGATTGTTAATTTGGTAATTGAATTTGTTTTTTGCTCTTTTGCCATTAGTTCAAACAGTTAAAATGTTAGTCTCTCATGTTTTGGAGATGTTGTGATCTTGAAATCCCACTTACACAGACAAAAGTGTCTGTTGTAAGTGAAGATAGTAGTGAGGACTGTGTTTTAAATGTAGAACATAAAAGTTGCATTAGAGAAATAAAAATGCAAAAAACAAAGGAAGGTGAACCAGAAACAGAGAGTAAAGTTATTGATGAAGACCTAAATATCATTGCCAGTGATTGCTATCTATAATGTGAAATACTAAATTGCACGCCCTTTTCTAAGTGTTATGTTTGAAGTGTGTTATACTATAATTAAGGCTTCTGATTTTCGGTTTTAACTAATAAAACCTGATAAAACTCCTCAGATACAAAAAAAAATTGAAATTGGTGGATAGCCAATAAACACCGGAAAAACTGTGGAAATGGTTAATCAATTCACATGACTTTACCCTATTCCTATTAAAAACCTACTACAAAAATAATAATAAATATATTTCCCAGTGTTGCTGGGCAATGTCCCACCTTCCTGACTTGAATCTATCATTGCGTCATTCTGAATGTGACAGCACATTCCTACATTTCTATTGGAGACTCCACTTGCGAGATTTAAAACGAGATTACAATCAGGAATGGAGGCGTGTTAGAGGGATTTAAAGATGTATTACACAATTAAGATACAGAGGATTTAAAACAGAATTGTGACGAAATGTAAAAAAATGCCTACACACAAAAACCCCAGAAGAATGTGGCCGTGTCCATGAGGATTTCGTTGTGGAAGACAGCAAAGGAAAGAAGGTACAACTTAAGTGTGCAAGTACTGTCGAGTTACTATACATATTTTGACAGAAAAAAACCCTCAAGCATTTTGGAAAGTAACCGAAAACACTAATTTCATACAGTATATCAAAATTGAAAGCCCCGAAAAAAGCGATTTACATAAAACTAGAAAATAGCTAAAAATAAGCACCGAAAAATAGAATTAATAAAAAATGAAAAACAGAAGCCCTAACTATAATTAACTAATTATTAAAGGTATTCGTTTTTCTGTTGAATTGTTCTGCCTGTGTTTTCATAGATGAATCAACAGTTTTCTGTGGATTCGTACACAAACTGTGGGTTTGTTAATCAACAATACATCTGCCTGTATGCTCAGGAATGATATTCACAAGACAGTTCACGGTGAAAAATCAGCTCTTTATTTGCTGACAAATAATAATACCTGGCTCCACACAACGATGTGTATCACTCAGACAAACCACAGGGTTCAGTCACGAAATAATAATACACTAAATAAGACACACACAACACAACACGGTCACAAGTCCAGAGTGAATGCTCTTAGTGAAAGTGGTGATTTACAGGTTTATTAGTGTACAATGGTGAAGTGGAGTCCGGGTTTAATTGCTGGCGGTTTAGCTACAGCTCCCGGAGGTTAGCCTTCTATAATGACAAGCACAGACAGTTAGAAACAAACAGAACACTTAACACTCACGGTCATTAATTACTTCCGTTTCCCAAACAGGTCCTTTCAGTAACCATAACAAAGGAACAGATTACATCATCACATCCCCTGTTATACCTTTAGTCACACCCCCTGTGATAGCTAGTTCAATCACGTCTCCTCCAATCCATGACTGACACATCATCTACCACATTAGGGCGATGGCTGTGACTCCGCCCCCTTCCTGGATGGTTGGCTTCCGACTGACCCTGGAATGAACTGCCAGACCATCCAGTACGAGGCACACTGTTCCTGTTATACAGCGCCCTCACAGGTCAGGAGGGAAATTGTTGACTAGGATTAATTCGCTCTCTGTCACACTGCCCCATACTTCCCTTCACTACAAAGCCACACAGCCACTTCTAGTTAAAGATTCATAGAATTTATCATTCAAATGATAAAAGAGTGATGTCACAGAAATGATTTAACCATGGAAAATACATGGTTAAGCTGCAAAATTGCCATGGTAAACAACAGTAATATTTAATGGACCCAGGATTTAATTTTGGTTGAAGGGAATGTGTTGCCCTGGCAACAGTCTTGCAAACAGCAATGTTTTTGGTGAAGCAGCAATTCAATATTCAGAGGGAGTTGGAGGGTCAGGGAATCTGCTTTGTAGTTCTTGAAAGAATATCATACGTATTTATTTTTATGTTATTTTACTTTTTTATGTTATTGTGAGACACTCACTGCAGTATAAACAGACAGTTAAACCAACAGATGTTTTCTGAAAAATGTTAAAACCTATTTCTTCTTAGAACAAGTCACCCAAAAGATACAAGCGAAGCACAGTGAACGTGTAATTATACATCTCCAGAGGGGATATACAGGAGTGGAGGTGGTCGTGTCACACATTTATCTAGAGAAACGTTTATCTAATTGTCATGAAACTTGGTACTAACATTATTTAGATATTAAGAATATCAGGTGATATGGGGAAGGGGATGTCTGTACATCCATCCTCCTGTATGTACCACATTTTTTTGCATTCATTTGGAGCATTACTTCACATTTCATTGTCCAATTTTGTACCTCCCTGAATTATAACAGCATTAACAGTGATGCTGAGTAGCACACAGGACTGTTTATTTATAATATTATCTACTACAGAATTCTATATCTACTGTTGTAGTTAAACCACGATATACCATTACTTTACTGCAGTGAAAACATTTAACTATGGTGGTGTGTGTGTGTCATACTGTGGTGACAATGACACCCTGACTCCTTCTCCATAAGTAAGACTGCTGATAAGTATCCCTCAAAACCTTAAACTACAAGTTCTCTCCACTAATCATCTCGGGAGGTTATATTAGCCCCCTGCTTATTCGTGAGATAATTCTCAGTACACAGTGAAGATGAAGAACACAACTGATTCAATTTGGGTTTGGATATTAGGACAGAGGAGGCTATACAGTAGTTACGTTTTTTTAAAAAAAAAGAATTGTTTGTATTTCCGGTATAAACTGTTCATAAAGTAGACAACACATTTTTTATCTTTTATTTGTCTTTTAACCATGAGGTACATGTCCATCCTTGCCTTTCCATTTATTCAAAGGACTGAGATGCCAATTCATTACATTACATAGGGTAAACATGTAATTGGGTGAGTACATGGGTATACGATCATGCAATTTGCAAGCTAGGAATACATACTTTAAAAGATATCATTTAAAAATAAAAATCTGAATAACAGACCTCCCTATGGGTTTACTAAAACCCTCGTCTTTGAAATTTTCCAGTGGTGTATTTAACTCTAAGTAGAATTCTGACCTTAACCTTTTCGATTTGAAAGCCAACATCAATGCATTGTGTTTAGGAAATTAAGTGGGGATAGACTTAGAGGCAAGGAGACACTTCACACAGAGAGTGGTGAAGGGATTGAATGGGCTAACTAGTCATGTTGATGCTGAATCACAAGCATCCTTTAGGACCCAGCTTGATCAATCAGTGACTAGAACCCAGGCGAGCAAAGATGGGCTGAATGGCCTCCTCTCGCTCATACATTTTTTATGTTCTTATGTTAATATTTATATGATTCATTGGACTCCCTGGGCATCTGGGCTAAGCTGGTATTCGGTAATCAGTTTACTGTATATTTTGAATGATTTGGTCTGCTGTGCTTCTTTCTTGTTAAGCTTCTATTTTTCTGTAGAATCCATTATTTAATTATTTGGATCTGGATTTTAAACATCTGCTGAAGGCAGTCATTTGAAGATTTAGAAGTGAAAGGGTGGTTGTGCTGAACAATTTATTTTATTTTAGCCTGACGATGTTCTAACTGTGTTTTACTGGTTTATACTGTAGCATGCATTGCCAATCTAAGCACAGGGCTCCATACAGACAAAATAATAAAACAAATTGAATCACCTTGGATCCTTTAAAAAAAAGAAAAGCAGTTTGCATGCTTTATTTTAGACTAGCTGAGCCAATAAATGTCAACTCACAAAGCTTTCAGTAAATGTGTGGGTTTGCACAGGGGACCATAACAGTTGTCTTTCACAGATGCATCAGCATTGAGGTGTTGCGATGCAGGACAACATCAGATTATATTTGGTCACACTTTAATAGCTGCAAATTCATTTCAGTTTTATAGGTTTGAATAAAGGTAAAAGCTGAATGACTTATTTTGTAATTAATTTCTAGTCCTAAAGATAATTAAAATAACATGGGCACAAACTCATAATGAATTCAAATAGAACACAGTTGGAATAGCAGTTATTCATCGTGAATGTGTGGCCTTTTTATTATTATCATCATGACTAGAAAAATAATTTTATTAACATCGGGGCATAAATAAATTAACAATGTCAGGTATAGCAGTGTGTCTAAAACACCGAAGTACGGTACTGCTCATAAACTATGCAAAGAAAATCAGTGGAAATTATTACAAAATAAAAGCACTGTAATCCAGTATTTGGCAATTTAAGAAAAAACATTCCAAACACAGTTCTTACCGTGCCTTCTCAGTCTATGCCAAAGTAATGCACTGTGCATGTTACCCTGAGACAGAAACAACAACAAACTTTGGCTCTGTCCACACTACATAACCGATCTCGAGAACCATACTCAAACACGTTTCAATTAATCCAGCTCAAAGAGTCAACACTAAAGTACCATTTCATGTTTAGTTGGGCTTAATGCGTACAAACACTATTAAATTAGTTTGGTTACAGTTCCTAGCAGCGCACGGAAGACATAGCCGGCAGGATTTTCAAAAACCAGTGTTATTGTATCGAACTCGTGGTATAGTAACGAGAGTTTTAGTAGCAAGTGATTTTCAGATGAAATGTGTTCATTAAATGAATCCGTTAAAGCTTTGAAATTTCGATGAGGTCGTTAATGGACACATTTCTCGTTAAAAAGCTCAATTGTCGCAGGTCACATACATCACTTCCTGTCTCAACGACTAAGTAAGGGGAACTCGTTAATCAAAATGCATGTTAACGAGATCAAGAAAACTGAATGGAAGCATACTTTGCCGTTATGGAAACTACTAGCGTACAGTGAGACGGCACTCTCACCTGCGAGCAGCAGCCAAATGGAAATGAAATAAAAAATAATGGGAATATTTTGTGTGTCATTTGTAAACTTCATTTAAAATTGTGCATTTTTTCATGCAGAATGTACATTTATATAGATAACTTCACATATACAATGCTGGTTTACGGTTATTTGGCCTGTGGGTAAAAATCGGACGGCACAGATTTTAAAAAAAAAAAAGTCATTTTTTTTATTTTATTCCGGTCACTCCATGATTCACCATTTTACAACAAGCCTCAGAAATTATCTGGTATCCGGTACAGCAGTATTGATAGTCATTCTCAACTCCTTCAGGCACCTGTTCTGAGTACTGTATTTGTAATGTCCACACGCCAAAACATATCAGAGCCACTGCTGACTGCGGACAGGAGTTCCCAGGGGGCAGTGCACAACTGACTGAGCGCCGCCCGGGGGAAGTGGGGGAAGGGGGGGGGGGGGGGGGGGGGGGGGGTTACGGTCAGCCAGGGTGTCCTCGGCTCATCACGCATTAGCGACCTCTGAAGACTTCCCGGGTGCCTGCGGGCCTGCCTGTAAGTTGCCCAGAGCTGCGTGGTCCTCCAACGCTGTAGCTCCGAGGTGGTTGCATGGCGGGCCCGCAGAGTGAAAAGAAGTGGACGACTGACAGCACTCGTTTTCGGAGGACGCGTGTGTCCATCTTCGCCCCCCCGAGTCAGCGCGGGGGTGGCAGCGGTGAGCCGGATTGAAATAAACAATAATTGGGCTTACCAGATTGGGGAGAAAATAAGAAAAATAATTGGCGATTCCAAATTAAAAAAAATAAAATAAACATATCAGAGCCTTTTGGGACATTGGAGGATGCACAAAAAATGTAGTTGGGTATTACATCGTCCACACTTCTGACAAACCGCACTACCTGATGCGATCTAATTTAGAACCGGACTTGAGACGACCCGAGGTGGTCTCGAGTACGGTATTAAACACTGCGTAGTGTAGACGGTAACTGTATTTAGCACTTTTAAGATGGTTTAAAGGCAACCAATATGGTTTAAAGGGATAGTGTGGACAATGCTTTTGAGGTCGTCAAAAAAACTTTTCAACCAAATAATTACACTGATCCCTTGTTTTAGACCGTGACAGAAATATAATGAATCTTGGTTGTAAATCTCCTGTGAGGGTGCTAAGCAGTGAGGACCGAGTTCTTTGGACGGGCTGGCCTGATAGTTCTTTCCCCGGGTCGGGAAGTTGGTCAGTCTGGAAGAAGGCGAGACTCCGTTGCAAGAACGTATTGACCAGGAAGGGAAACAATGTAGCAGCTGCAGATTGTAAAGGAAGCTGCATTCGTTTACCAAAAGGTCATGCGTGACAGCATATAAGGGGGACAGAGAATCGTAATTAGTTCCTTCCCTTTGGTTACGAAACATAACTCAGAAGGACCCGTGCAGCATTTGTAAAATATCGTGAGTGTTTGTTTGTCTTGTGTATAATTAGACGGCTAACACATTCCAGAGCTGTCGCTAAGGGCCAGCATAAAACCCGGAACAGCACTGCACTATTGTCACTCATTAAACTGTATCACCCACCACAAGCACTACAGCACGCACCCAGGACTGGTGACCGTGTATGTATATTGTGGGAGGGACACCTGTGTGTATTGTTTGGGACTGCAACCCGTTATTATTTAACCCTGTGCATTACACATTGCTGTGTATTGCTGGGGATCATTGTTTTGGTCACCAGACCTGGATTATAAAAATAAAAATACCCTTTTCCATACCGGATTACAATCTCTGTCTGTGCTATTTCTGCACTGCATCACCTCTGCACCTGTTCACAATCAACCACTTTGCCATAGACCCATAATCAAATATGCATGGATCAGTTTCCATCTGTACCGTTCATGTGTAAGTGACACACACCAGAGGTCTGTCGGTTAATAGAGGATATCGTATCTGACAGGATTAGATACAACAGACTTGACTGTATTTGTGGAAACTGTCTGAAGGAGAAGCTAGTTCATTGTTATAGAAATATGTTTTAATGATATGTAAATGCTATTTTTAAATACAGCACTCATCTGCCATTCTTTTCAGGATTGTTTCATTATTATTCTGTTTCCAGCTGTAGGTGCTGAACTGTTCCCTGTTCCAATTACAAGTGATATATTAGAAGAAGTTGCATATACATGTAATTATGTATAGTGTTAAGATTCTGTCAGGTACAATTTTAGTTAATGAACAAATCTGTTGCTGAGCCAGGCATCATATTTAGTTTTGCTCTTGACAAGAATTAAGAATACTGTAAGCTTCTCTGATCAACATATAAGATATGTATAAGACATGCTTTATGCATTTTTTGCAGTAATGATGGTAATTGGATTCAAAATTCAAAATTTAGAATGTCCAATCATCCCACAGAAATGACCCCCAACAGCTTGGAAGAACTGAAGGTCAGTTGGTTTCCTCCGATCCCACCAAGCCAATTGCTTTTTTACACCCAGGAAGTTGGGAATGGATATCAGCGAGTTACCTGTGTCAGGAGGGCAAAGGCCAGCCATGCAGGTGTCTGCTTGAACTCACCAGGCTCCTGGCCAGTAGGGTCTGCTGTAGTGCAATGAGGTGTTGCCTCCTTAACCTGCGGGAACATCAGATCCAATTCCACTGTCCCTCAGGAATCCCAGCGACGACTGGCAACTTTGCACAGCCTGGATGCAAACCTGCATTATCCTGACTGTATGAATCACCCTTCACACCACGTGGATGTGCTTTTACCAGGTGAGCCACTCAGGGACCTCAAGGGTAAAATATTTTAAAATTAGGTTTCAAATATTCAGCTTATCAAAATGATCATGAACAACTAACTGTGTAGTTAACAGGATATATGCATCATATATCCTCCTAAAAGTGTTAAACTATAAAACTGTGAACAAAAACAGACAGCCTATTACAATTCAGGTAGTCGCCAGCATTCAGAAGGATCTGTAATATTGATAATGGATTTGTAACCTTTTCCCTGGGGTTACCACCCTTAAAATATATACATAAGAACATAAGACATGTTGTTCAGTCAGGGAACTTATGCAATAGATAAAATATTTATTACAGATTAGATATGATAACACATTTATGCATATTATACGTCCTTGGATAGCACATTTAACACATTTCATGTTTGAGATGTTTGTAATTCCCTGCATTTATAACTCTCAAGGGTAAATGTACTAAGATGTTCCAGTTTGCATTTGCAATTTGCATTTCTGTTGCAACAATTGGCAAAGTATACATTCTGTGGTATGTACTAAGAGAAAATATGTTAATAAAGAGAGCCGCAATATACTAATTGAATTATTTGTTGCGTTATTTTAAGCGAGATCTCTAGCATTGCAAGAGTTATTTTTCAAATAAATAATGAAAAGCAGTTTAATCCCACCTTCACCCCCAAATAAAAAATGTGTTTCTATCAAAAAAGCTTTTTATGATCATACAGTAACCCCTCGCCAAACCAGATATGTTTGTCCGACATAAAAAAAATACAATAACATCGCACACACATACATTTATAGTACTCAATGTACTTTAAATGTATAAATCATTGCGCTGAAATAACACTGATGTGTTTTGGGTAGGCTACACAATACATTATTGTTGTATATTACGTTTGTCCATGCACGCATACCGTAGTGAGGTTATATAGGGGCACTATGGGATATTGAAGGTATCATTGTCAGTTGTTGCGCAGTTCGTAATAAAAGGCAGTAGAATGCATGAACTCCGTGTCCTGTTTCCTCCTTGCAAGTTATGAAGAAACTCTCGAGATATAACAATTATGTACAAATAGAAATCTGTACAGTAGGCCTATACAGTATACAGTACAGTAGTAAAATCAGATTACCTAGCACACTTTCTTTTTACTTCAGTCTGTAGGCTACCGGTAACATAAAATAAATCATGCTGCTGCATTGTACACATTGGTGTACAATGCAAATAAAAGATTAGTAGCCTAGACATTTAATACAACATAGATCATTGTGCCTGTGACAGAGACCGAATGATTCTTGGTGTTAGATCTCCCTCTCGACCTGTGAGGGCACTGTGTAAAAGGAACAAATTACCTTTAATTAAATGGCACGCCAATTTATTCCGTAGGGTAGGTGGAAGTCGGTCGTTTAGGAAAGGGACGGTATCCAAACTCAATGACCCAGACGGTAAACGGCGTGGCATCCGAGGATTGGAGGAGAGGATGTGCTTGTTAACTTAGGGGTCATGAGCGAGGATATAAATAGAGGACATAGCGTACGTGATCTGTTCCTTTTGTAAATAGTTAGAACAACCTAGAAGGAGACCGCTGTTTAAGTGAAAATATAAGTGTTGTGTTTGTTTGTTTGGTCTTAGTAATAACTGTTTGTTTTTGTTTCTAAAGACTACTAAACACTATCAGGAGCTGCAGCCACAGGCCAGCAACAACCTGGACACCAGCACTTCTCTGTTTCACAAACGAACTGTCTTTTCTCCATGAGCACTAGTTTCACGCACTAAATAACACTGTGTTTGTGTTCTGTGTTACGTGTGGGTGAGGAAAGAATGGGACTGTTATTGGTTTCGGGTCAAACCCGAGGATTACAAACAAAGTGATACACGCCGTTGTATCACTTCCATCATTTATTATTTACAGGTGTTCGCCATAAGGCTCTGGACATTGTAAAACAATAAACACACCTGTTAATCATTGTCTGTGTATTTTGTATCCGTTCTGCACTGCACACATCTGTAACCATTCACCACTTTGCCGCATTGACAAGTTATGATACTTACAGGACAGTCAATTCTCGTTAATACAGATTTCAAGGGACCAGCAACAAAATTTGCATTATACCACAAATTTGTATTACCATTAGTAACCTAGAAGCCAAATGTGTACCGTCAGTTTTTATTTGTTAGTCAGAGGTGCAGTGCTAAATTGTGCACAATTACACACCACCTGCACATTAATAGAATAGGTGTGTTTCCTCCTATTACAATAGAGATGTTCAGAATGGAGGGGTCAGTGGCACATGTGTGCAGTCTATTGCTCCCAACACGTCGGGGAAACCAGAAATGTCATAGAAATTAGTTTTCAAGGCTTGTAAGTACACCCTGCTTTTAGGGAAAAATAGGTACTTGGATGTCCGCCTCAAAAATGCATTAAGCACAACTGGCAACACACGAGAAAAAGCAGACTGCTTTCAAAAGTTATTAACAAATGCAATTGTAAGTGTCACAATTGTCGGCAGCTTTAGTACATCTCATTATAATATTTGAGAAACCTTTTTGCGAATTTATGCAGGAACGCCCATAATTACATATTCATCTAAGGCTGAACTGCAAAGAAAAACTGCTGCCACAAAGCATTCCCTAAAAAATTGCTACCAGCATCGCGCATGTTTAGTGCATTTCACCCTAGATTTTCGACTCGTTTGCAACTGGTTTACGACTATTGCGACAGGTGCAACAATTTAGTACATCTACCCCTTTGTGTGTAAAGTACATCCTATCTTGTGTTCAGAACTTAACTGTACTCAGTGTCCATCTCTGCTCACTTGACCTACATGTTTCCACTACCCAATGTTGCCATTTTATGCCTCTTTAGAAATCATATGTTAGGCATGAGAATCATCTCTAAACAAGCTCTTGAGCCACCATTATCAATTAAAAACATACAACTATAGTAGGACTGTGGTTCTGTGCTAATTGGTGGGGAGGCCAGTGCAGAAACATGTATAATTGAATAACCATACATTCACCACAGCATCAACCCTTTAATTGGGAATTGTGCTTTATCTTTATGACATCAAATACATCCAATTTGCCAGGGAGAAAGAGAGACAGAAGCAAGCAGGCGTTAAATAATTTATTTTTTTAATTACAGAATTATTACTGTAACTCTGTGTATTATCGTGTAGAATGTAGTTCTGTACTGAACACTGCAGTTTTGCAACCTGGGAGTTCCACATTTTATGGGTGGATTTGTTGTACTCACAGTATAATAGTAGATTGATTTTGTAATAGAGATAATAGATGTGTTAATAGATATATTCCTTACAGGAATAGTTTATTTCCAAATCTTGACTGAAGAGTTGTATTGAGTAATACTCTAAAAGTAAATTACTCAATTTTCCAATGGAAGAAAATGCCTGTTAATGTTTAAAAAAACTATCAATAATCACAGCAGAGATTTCATTTAAGGCATTTTGCTTAAGTTAGGTTGTTTATTTCTCATTTATTAACTTGAAAGGTGATTCCCTTTTTGAAATAAACAATTGTAATTTACATTTTTAAACAATAAGCTTTGAAAATCATCCCCAATGTCTTTATTGAAGATACTGAGAACTACTTTGGTATTGCAATATGAGATTACCCATACAGTATATACTGCCAGTAATTCTTTAAATTATGAAACTGTCTTTTAATAATTTAAGCATGGGATAGAGCAAAATGTCAGTACCTTAGACTCCATGAAGAAAAAGAAAGCAAACGTATGAATCATGTATGATTGATAGTATTTAATTTGGCATATACTGTATTTGAAAGTTTGAACCTCTGTATGTTGTAGTTATGTTGATGTTAAAAGAATGCTTTCTGGCATTTAAAACATACTAATATAAATAAAAATAAAAAAAAACATCTTCAAGTTCCTGTAAATCAGGAAATTACTTTACTACAAATTTGAATTGTATGGTTCAAGTTTCGTCCAAATAATAGAAAAAAAATTCCTCATACCAAACACACATGTATCATAAAGTAATTGTAGCTAACAAAATAGTCCCATACATTTTCTCTGCCATGCGTATCCATCAGCCAGCTGTTTCCTCTATTCTCTGATATGCTTTTAGCCACTTAACAAGGAAGTAACGCACTTTTCCTGGCAAAGCAAGCAAACTGAGCACCTGTTTCACCAAGTGTAGTGACAGGTGTCTTTTTTAAAATAAAAAAAATCATGTTTGCTATAATATGTATGTCTTTAAAAACTGCACAGTTATCTAGGAATCTATTGGATTGGATTAGCTAGAAGTACTTTAATGTGTATGTACTAAGGCTGTAAATATAGTTTAAAGTATTGGCTTATGCTTTTTGTCCACTTATAGTTCAATCGATTAAACATTCAGTAAGGTAAACTACAGTTGTCTTTATTTTTAATAATATACAGTATGTTACAGGTATTTACGTATGCATAAAGACTTGTAGTCTCAGCTCTGAACTAATGGATTATGCACAGAAGCCCAAACTGAAATTAAAGCACTGTTACTTTCCATGACTTATTCTTGGGTTATGTGTTTGCACTTGCACTTCCTGGGTCATTTCAAAGATAATAAAAAGAAGGATAGGACAGAATGGGCGGGGCTTAGATGGGAGCCCACTCTGCAAAGTCTATTGTAGAAAGAAACATGTTGAATGGGCGTTTCGTATAATGTGTACTGGATTGGTATATTCACTGTCATTTTTAATGGTTGATTTGAATATACGTGTATTACTAAACCAGATTATATTTACAGCGCAGGCTTTGCGTACGTCCAACAAAATTGAGGACTTCATAAAGTCACTGATCTGAACAGGTTGGATGTTGAAGCATTGAAAATGTGGTCATTACTTTTACAATAACATGGCCGCTCCAAACATTTATTTAGCCTAATGCGTGTTATAATATAGTGCTTAAACTTGAAAAAAATTAAGATAAACAGAAAACTTGAACATAAAAAACATTGCATAATACATGATGTTGAATGTTTTATTGAAAAAATCATTCACTGGACAGTAACATTTGGTAATTTGAACCACAATCGCATTTTATCATATACTTTCCATGTGCTCCCATTGACTTCTACACACTAATGGGCTCCAATAATGGCGCCTGTGATTTAAAACGCATAGAATTATGGGTAAACTCGCTCGGAATTATGGGGTGCGTTCACGCCACGCAGACTTTTGCCATTCTGCGCAGATTCTGCACAGAATCAGTGCAAGTAGCCAATGAATTTTCAGAATCTTTGCAGAATCTGCGCAGACTTAGCAAAGTCTGCGTCTCGTGAACGCACCCATAGTCTGTCCGATCCTTCTTTTTATTATTCTTGGGTCATTTCAGGAAGTGGAAGAAGATCATGGCTTGCACCTAGTGTAGCACCAGACATAGGTGCCGGGTTTGTATAATTTTTGGTGGGGCCCAGCAGGGGTCAGAGTTCCGCCCCCTATACTTAAATAAAATAAATAATGTATGGATGGATTGGAAACAGTAAAACGTTTAACAGTTTCTCTATATTGCATAAAATCACTGCCGAAGAACAATTTATTGTGGTTTTACTTAACTATCTATTTTAAGCACACCAACCAACAAAATATGCTTTTTTAAAAGGATCTTTAATACTATTAATCAGGTGATGCTTTGCAATGTGCCTGTGAGTTAAAGACCGTGGATCAGAGGAGGTGTACTATCTCATGGGGTGCACTTTTTCATGCTACACCGGTTTTGGATAGCCCATACATGCTTTCCTATCTATAGTTAATAACAATAGTGACCATATTTGATACCTGTACAAAGTTATAAGCTAATATATTATAACTTACTGAAAATGGTAGCTCCGATTTATGGGCGTGTATCAAAGAGAGAGGAAGTAAAAAAAAAAAAAATTACGGCACATGCAAATTTTCTGTAGGCATGCGTACTTTGTGTAGGTCGCTCATCCTGAACGGTAGCTCAGATTGTCAGAACAGTGGCCTGCTTTTTATTTGTTTTTGTTTGTTTACATCGAACACACAAAGGGGCGTAGTTACACAGCATTTTCAAAACTGATTTGCTGGTAGGATGGGACCAGCAAATCAGATGCTAGTTATTATTATTATTATTATTATTATTATTATTATTATTATTATTATTATTATTATTATTATTATTATTTATTTCTTAGCAGATGCCCTTATCCAGGGCGACTTACAGTTGTTACAAGATATCACATTATTTTTACATACAATTACCCATTTATACATAGTTAACACGAGCAGGAAAATAAGAGCATAAGATAAGAGCATGCCCTCTGCTTCTCTTGCAGAAATATTGTAACTGGCAGGGCGTTTTGGTGCATTTTCATTGATAAACTTAAATAATGTTATTAACTATGCACGTTAAAAAAAATGTAATTATTGAATCGATTATCAAGTATTTATATCGATTTATATAACGAGGAATGGAATCGATCAAAAAATCGATTTTCGATTTAATCGTAGCAGCCTTAGTGCACAATAATTAATTTCAATTATAGTCCCATAAATAAAGCATAAGAATAAAAGCAATACATAACTAATGTATAATAATGTTTTTTTTTGTGTTTTTTTTTTTATATATAAATGTAGTCGTTGCCAATTATTTTTTATTATTTTTTTCTCCCAATTTGGAATGGCCAATTACTTTTAGGCTCAGCTCACCGCTACCACCCCTGTGCTGACTCGGGAGGGCGAAGACGAACACACGCTGTCCTCCAAAGCATGTGCCGTCAGCCGACCGCTTTTTGTCACACTGCGGACTCGCCATGCAGACACCCAAGAGCTACAGCATCGGAGGACAAAGCAGCTCTCGGGCATCTTACAGGCAAGCCCGCAGGCGCCCGGCCAGACTACAGGGGTTGCTGGTGTGCGGTGAGCCGAGGACACCCTGGCCTACCTAACCCTCCCTCCCCCAGGGCGGCACTCGGCCAATTGAGCGTTGCCTGTCCTTGGTCGGCAAAGGAATAGCCTGGACTCGAACTCACAACGTCCAGACTATAGGACACATCCTGTTATAAAACAATAAAGAATATTTTAAAACACTACCGTATTGTACATATTTTATATTAAACAATTTAAACAATTTATTTTTAAAGACTAGGAAATAATCAAGTGTAGTCTGGTGTTCAACACAATCACACCTCAAACTAGCTGAGGTTGCGTGATTTTCTTCCTTAGGCACTCCTATGGATGCCTTTCAAATGAAGACGGATCAGGGCCTCGTTTTCTAAAGAGATGCAACGGCACAGAGTGATTTTTTTCAAGCTTTTATTTCAAGCCTTTAAAAATTAGGCCCTCAGTCACAAGCAACAACTCCCAAAAGCTTAATCACACCCCCAAGCTGACATTTAGCAGACATCTGTCAATAGGAATATTGTTCACATCAAAATGTATGTAAACTATAAGCTCAAACATTGGTGGAGCCCACATTCCTGAATATTGGTGGGGCATGGGCACCACGGGCCCATATAACTCGCTGCCTATGGCACCAGATATGTTTTAAAATGAAAATACATGACTGCTATATTTAGTTCAAAACTGCAAATTTGGGACCTATATTATAGATGAATGTGCATGGCAACTATTGCATGCAACTATTTTGCTTAATTTACTTTAAATACCACACTATTTTACTGTCCCCTTGCCTTTTTATGAGGTTTACAATCATTCTGTGAGGTTATAATGCAATTGCTCAAATACAAAAGACAACATTCCTCCGCCCAGGAGAGCAACCACCAAGAAAAGGTGTTAAAACCAATCCTCGCCCAGGACAACTGGAAGCTGCTAAACCTCTGGGTAGGAGAGGATCCCTCATGTCCTTTGTGTTCATCACCTGCAACATTAAGGCACATTTTGACAGGATGTAAGGTGGCTCTTAGCCAAGGACGGTTTACTTGGCGCCATGACCAGGTGCTGCGATGTTTGGCCTTAGCATTGGAAGACAAGCGTAACATGACCAATAAGTTGCCACCTGTTCCATCAAAACATTACACACAAAAGACAACATTCCTCCGCCCAGGAGAGCAACCACCAAGAAAAGGTGTTAAAACCAATCCTCGCCCAGGACAACTGGAAGCTGCTAGAGACTGGAATATGCTGGCAGATGTTGGTCAACGGCTTATTTTTCCACCTGAGATTGCCACCACTAACCTTCGACCAGATATTGTCTTGTGGTCTGGATCAGCACGCCTTGTTCACCTGGTAGAGTTAACAGTGCCATGGGAGGATGCTGTAGATGAGGCGTATGAGAGGAAGAAACTGCGGTATGCTCAACTAGCCACTGAAGCGGAACAGCGAGGATGGAGAGTTCGGGTTTACCCAGTGGAAGTGGGTTGTCGCGGATTTGTGGCACACTCTACAACCCGGTTTCTCAGAGATGTCGGATTCAGTGGCCAAGAGTTGCGTCGCACAGTGAAGAACTTATCTGAAGCAGCAGAGAGGAGCAGCAACTGGCTGTGGTTGAGACGGAAAGATTCTGGCTGGGGATCTCAAGCACAATAGAAAGAAAGAAACGCTGATGTACAGGTAAGTAAGCTGGGCTGAGTTTGGGGGACGGAGGGGGGTGATGCTGGGACGCCAGAATCACCGTCGAGCCCTCTTGAGGTGTCGTGGGCTAGTCGACGAAACACTGAGGATGGAAGGTGCCCACTTGAAAACCCCAGAGATGTACCCTACTTAGCTCAATCCAGACGGTTGTCATGCTGATGCGCTGGGGAGGCCACACTGTGGTTGATCCCCAGAGCCAGCATCGCAGCCGTTGTGTTTGCTGATGCGCCAGGGAGGCAAAATAAGCTGATCCCTGGAGCCAGCATTACACTTCAGCCATTAACACCAGACAGAAGGATATCTACATCATCATATGGAAGGAAACGTAAATGGATGGAGACACATATGGATCACATTAGTTTACTGTAAAGCTATGTCTTAGTTGGTGCTTATCTTGGCGAGAGCCGGGTTCAAATCAGCATGAAGTTTTAACATCTACTCTCGTGTAATGGAAATCTGCTATATTGAGGTGTTGATATCTGAGTCCTTGGTTCAGGGGCTGCTTTTCAGTTCTAGTTGCCTGTCATAGATATATGTAACCTACGCTAGATCAGTCAGTGTCTTGATAGAATTAAGAGCCAGTGCCATCTAGTGATCTGACTCTGGAAACAAGTTTCCTTAAGATTTGTTGGAGTTACACTGTTGTTCACTAGATGGTGCTGGTGCTAACTAATAAGAATGGTAGAATTGGTGCA
This sequence comes from Acipenser ruthenus, assembly GCF_902713425.1. NCBI lineage: Eukaryota > Metazoa > Chordata > Actinopteri > Acipenseriformes > Acipenseridae > Acipenser > Acipenser ruthenus. The sequence goes on along the minus strand of NC_081216.1, from coordinate 7,344,876 downwards.
GAACATACTGGTGACAATGAAGATTCTGAGGAAAGAGCTTTGAGAATGAAATCCAAAACATCTTCACTTTGCTGTCTTACTGATAGCTGTTGATGTTTGTGGTGTAATGTACTGACGCTAATATTTCCACTTGTGGTTTCGAGATGCCAAATGCTGTCAGTGCTAGTTCCACAAATGCATTTCTATCTTCATCGTGTCTCAGGAATTCGTTGACTCCTTCAGCAGAAAGCTTCTTGGTGCCTGCTTCTATAATCTTGCAAACTGATTAAGGATGCTCATTACTAACTTGACAACTGCCCTCTCTAATCTTTTCTAGGAAAACAGCTAAGGGTGTGTATGAAACCGAACCCATGCCAAACATGTGTTTCTTAAAGGAATGGTAAAAACTGCTTAAAATCCACTTCATTTATAACCAAACACCAGTCTAAGGCAACACTTATAAGAAACTTATGTCAAGCAGAAACATGTTTACTAGACTTTTTATTATTCTAAGTTTTACTTTTAAAACCTATGCCTTCCCTCTTTCTAATAGTAACAACACTGACAGATCCTATTATCTTTGTGCTAAAATGTTTCAAATTAGCAGAGGATTACTGCCTACAATGTATTATTATTATTGCTGTTTTGTTTGTTTACAATCATATACATAACAATAATAATTATTAGTATTTCTACTACTATTATGTACATGTTTGTAAGCAGCATAATAATAATAGGACTGTGACTACGACTACTAATAATAATAATGTAGCGATCTCGGTTAACGCAGGCAGGCGCATCACACAAGGCGAGGCAATCCAGACAGATGGAGGGCGGGCGCAAACCCGGGATCTCTCGCACTAAAGCATACCGCTGATACCACTGTACAAAAGAGCCTTTGCAAGGAGCGTATATCGGGTTTATGTCTTTGTGTGTGATTAAGTCACCTATCAGCCCTGCTGCTGCCTTCCCCCGTGCACGCTACAATAATAATAATAATAATAATAATAATAACAATAATAATAATAATAATAATAATAATAATAATAATAATAATAATAATAATAATAATAAATCACTGTAGCACAACTATTAACCTCAAGTGATAATTGAGATTCAGAACTGATGTTATGTGGTGTAATGTTACAGCATATTGAGTATTATTTGGGGTCACAAGATGAGATTAGATCATTAGCAGTAATCTACAGGGAGCCATGCAAGTGTCCTTTCCCTAATGTAACACAATTAACTAATTCATGTATTTATTTATTGAATTGTCTGTAATGGATTGTATTTAATTAAAGGTGACATTTATTGGCCTGATGCAGTTTATATTATGAAGACAGAAAATGAAAATCTGTGTTTTTAGAGAGTTTTTATACAGGAGTTTATAATAACATATACCTGAGAAGTACTGTCTGATATGTAAACAATCAAGACTTTGACTTACATGCCTGTACTTGAAAATAAAATTGAACATTTGTTTTATTTCTTCATTGTAGCATTTTGGATATAAATAACAATTTCAATCTAAAATAGAAATGAAACGAAGGACTCTACAGCAGATGTTATTACAGTCACACATTTTTTTTTTTATTTTGGACAATTTGAAGGGCCATATGCAAAATCTATTAAAGTGAATTTACATGGCTCTGTTAAATCGTGTTGTTTTGTTATAGTTTCAGCTATTGAACTTAACTTTGCAAACAGATCTGACTGAATTAAGTGGTAATAATACATGAGGACCCATTTTATTTTATCTGTGCTGAAGTATAAAAGCCTGACAAGCTGTTCAACTTATCCCTTTGTTTCAAAACACAGCAGTAAACATCACCAGGGGCAGATGTAAATTACATTGCCATTGTCATGAATACAGTCATTTTAAATCCAATTCTACAACTCATTATTTTTAGTGCAATATATATACTTCCTGTTCCAATAGTCTCAAACCATTCAGCAATGCCTGATAAAACATGTAGGCCTACCGGTAGTAAGATTTGTTTAAGGTCATCATGTTGACGCCTCTTTTAATGTTCCTTGAACTTCAAAGAAAGCAAGGTTGCTAGGATGCCCAGTAACTATATGTCCAATATAAATTACAGTAATAGGAATATTTTAGAAGAAAAGGTGATTATTTACAAACAAAAAAGGCCATTTAGCTCATCAGTGTTTGTCCTGTTCCAAGTGGCTGGTTGATCTCAACACTATCAAGTCATAAAAGATCAGAAAGATTCTTCCTTAGAGGCATGGCTGGGCGTGGGAACTAGGGGTCCTGGTTTGAAGTACAGAGGTGCTGTGTTGCTGTCAGAATCTGCTGCAATGATAAATCAACCTGCTGTTGTTGTCAGAAGCTGCTGTAATGATAAATCACACTAGTTTTGTAAATCTTAAGAGAAGTGTGTGTCTACATTGCTTTTGAACACAAGTGATAACAGACCAATCAGCGCTGACTGCCACACGTGGGGGCAGGATATTTTATAAATCGTACAGTTGCTCTCTCAGTTAGCAGTTGGAACGCATTAGACACGTGTATACAGTAGAATGGTTATTGAAAATGTCAAAATGTAAATTATTCAGCGGCACCACCTGATAAAATCAGCTCGTCACAAATGCAGCTAACTGAAGGTGCTGCTTTGTGGAGCAATACTAAAAACACACATACAGAGTGACATTCTGGACACACTAGATGTCCATTCCTTCTTGAAAAAGTTAATCAGCAAGTCAACCTTTGAAGCCTTCTGACTGTCTTTGGTAGAGTGGCTGGGTGCCTAAGGTAGCCAGGCATAAAAGGAGACTCAGGACTTAAGGACTGCAGGTTTATTTTATAAATCAAAAAGTAACAACAAAACACAGCTCACGGAGCCAAAATAAAAAAGGTTAAACAAAAACAAATCATGAACACAAAAATGAAACAAAAATCCTGTACTCAAGTCTGGCACTATCATGGCGTAGTTTAAATAAAAATACAGGAGGCTCTCTCTCGCTCGCTCTCTCTCTCTCTCTCTCTCTCGCTCTCGCTCTCTCTCTCTCTCTCTCTCTCTCTCTCTCTCTCTCTCTCTCTCTCTCTCTCTCTCCTTTTATAGCATGTGGCTGCTCCCAATTATCACCAATTATTCTATTTGGGAGCAACCACATTCTCACATGTTTTTGACAGGGGCAGGAATTAACCCCATCCCTGCCAACCACCACTAAAACACACACAAAACAATTTACAGGCAGAGCTCTCGCTCTTGCTCTTGGGGGGGGAGGGGGATGCGCGTCACCGCAGAAGCTTGGCTGCGCAGAATGAAGCATTGAAATTATTACATACTTAAATGCCTCCTGAGTATTTAATTGAGCGGCCCATTATATCCTTAACAGTGGAAGTAGCTGGAGGGGCTGATAAATGGATAGTGAATGGCTCCGAGATGCGGCTCTTGGGAGCTGGTAATGGAGAATTCGAAGATGATGAAGAGGTGGCGGCCTTGGGACAGAAGAGATGCAGAGTGGGCGGTGGCAGCACATATGGTACAAGAGTTTGCTCTAAAGCCACCGTAAAATCTATTGAACAGATCTTGATTGGGTTGAGACTAGTCTATGAATGCATTATCTAATGCTAGACGGGATGTTGCTTTGGCTGAGAATGCTTTGTGGTATTGAAAAAAAATTGTTCCTCCATATCTGACTGACAGGTCTACTATGTTGGACATATAAGAGTCCAGTCCAGGGGTAAACTTCATATAGAACATCTCTATTACAAATTTGCCCAAAGTTAGATTATTATGAAGACGCAGATCCCTGGATTTTAGTGTAACAGACAGATCGCCACATTCAATGACGCAGAGGTCTAAAAATTGTGAAGATGCTATTAGAAGTGAACCCAAGTTAACGTCTTTATCTTCAATGGTGTTGTATCTGAGCTGTGGAAATAGTGTATGTCTATGGATCCCTGAAGCAGTGGAAGGGCCGAGAGCAGTAGATGATGCGAGCGTGAAGATTGGCAGGTGAACTTCAGGGGCGGGCTGAGCTGGGGAGATGTGCTCGGCTGTCATGGTGGATGCTTGGAGGAGGGGAGCTGCTGGTTCCAGTCAAGAAATCCTGTTCTCTAGTGTATTCATCCAGTTGCAGACTGAAGAAACGGCGGAGTTGCAGGTCGAAAAAAGAGTCGAGAGGAGCCGCTGGTTCTGGAAGAATGGCAGGTAGAGAGAGGGGAGAAGCTTGAGCTGGCTCTGTAATTGTTACAGCAGGGGTGGAGCGATGGCTGGTGCTTTTGGGTCTCGTGGCTGTTGAGAAGCTTATGGATGGCCAGTCTTTTAGAAAAAGAAGAACTGGAGAAGTATCTCTAGAATGCAGGTGTTTATGCATAATAACCTTGTAATTATGTGTACGTACACATGTATTTATTATGTAACTACTATGTAAATACACAGTAATTAGAGACACAATGTAAAGTGAAAAGTATATACACCTAAGGAAAAAAAACATAGCAGTGGTTTAGAAGGTAATAGCTGAAAACCAAACACATGTTATACTGGGAAAAGAAAGAAAAATATGGGGAAAATTTGAATAGACACTCTGAACGATTGTATGCACCACAAAAATTGGTAAATGCAAATGCCATGCATGTGCCGGGGGAAATGAAACATGAACAATACTTGTATCACATTGAACATTCTGTTCTCCCTATGGTATGGAGCTTGAACCATAGTAAAAATCTGAGTTTGTTGATAACATTTACTTTGAATCCCCCAAATGGAATCCTGAAATTACATTTTGCTTTGATATTGAACCAAATAATCCCCTGTATCCTAAACGAAGTAATATTGTATTTACCAGCAGTAACAAGAAGGATGCTGTTTACCATGTGCCCATAATATTGACTTATTTGTATGCATGCTGTGTCTTTGCTTAGTTGATAGCCTGCTTGTTTGGATCCTAGGTAGAGTTTGGGTTTAGAGATATGGTGCACAATTTGTGCTAAATGTCCTGGGAAATAAAACGCATCAATTTGCAGTCATTGACTGCATAAAATTTTAATCTCCAGAGTTACTAGTGGTTCAACGATACAATAGTGTAACAGAATGATACATACCATGATTTGCAGGTCGCAATACAATACATGTGATGGTCCCGGTGGGATACTTGTATGATCTAATGATATTTTGTTAAAAGACAAAAAAAAAATGAATGAGATAGGAACACTTATTTATCATTCAAGACCTATTTGGTGAACTACAATGCTTTTGATCACGATACAAACGCAGGGATGAAAATAAGACACTGCATAGTTTGATCCATTCCTGATTGTACTATGAGTTTAATAAGCTTGTGTGGCAGGATGGCTTGCAGTGGTGAGGTGTGGTGACGTCATGGACCAGGAAGTAACAGAACCAAAACAGTGGATGGGCAGGTGAAAGCTGAAACGCTAGAGCGTTCAGCTGCTTTTATTAACTGAATAAACCAAAATATTTAAACAAACAAAACACAAGAAAACAAAAGGGCACGTTGGCCAAACAAATAGAAATAAACAAATAAGCGTGCTGGTTTTACCCCAGCACGATACTTAGCAGTTGTTTCTCTTATTCGCCTCGCCCTCTCCGCTCCCCGTACTCTCTTCTGTACACTCTCTCCTCGCAGCACGGACAGCTGCCGGTTTTTATACTCTGGCCGAGGGGTTAACTAGCTGTTAATTATCTTATTACCCTTCTGCCACATTCTGCACGAGTTTAGTAAGGATGCGTGACTGTCAGCTAGTTAAATAATCAGTAGCTGATCAGCCACGCATCCTCACGAGGTTTTTAAAATATAAATAACAAATAACAAAATCGGCTTTTGCCATAATAAACAAATCATAATAAATAAATAAACAAGGGTGGGACACTCCGCCACACATGCCCCCCCTTGTGTGCAGCACACATGGCCTTTTCAGCTACCTCCCCCCTTAGTCCCTAAAGTCCCGGCTAGCAGTCCCGGCCCAGGAACAGGGGAAGCAAGGTGTCTCCGGGGGCGGCCACGGCGGGATGTCCTCCTCCCACCCCAACAACTGTAGCGTCCCAGTGGACCACGGACAGGCCGGCTCCTCCAGCCAAAAAAATTTTGGGGGTGGTCTCCAGACCTGCCCCCCCTTCTTCATGGCCAGCAGCTCCCCTCCATGGGACTCCGGCCACCCTTTCTCCTGCAGCGAAATTGCTGCGGGGGGAGCTGGTCTCCTGACCTCCCCCCCCTTCTTCATGGCTGGTAGCTTCCCTCCGTGGGGCTCTGGCCACCCGTTCTCCCGCAGCGAAATTGCTGCGGGGGAAGCTTGTCTCCTGACCTCCCCCCCTTCTTCATGGCTGGCAGCTGCCCTTCATGGGGCTCCAGCCACAGTATTTCCTGCCACGAAAGTGCGGCTGGGGGAGCTGGTCTTCTGACCTCCCCCCCTTCTTCGTGGCCGGCAGGTGCCCTTCATGGGGCTCCAGCCACAGTATTTCCTGCCGCGACAGTGCGGCTGGGGGAGCTGGTCTCCTGACCTCCCCCCCCTTTTCCGTGGCCGGCAGCTCCCCTTTATGGGGTTCCAGTCACAGTATTTCCTGCCGCATGGCAGGACTGGTAGCGACCCCAGGCAAAACAGGACCCTCAGGAGGTGACAGCAGCAGCTGCGGACCCTCGGCAGGCGACGGTATCAGCAGCGGACCCTCGGGAGGCGACAGCAGCAGCAGCGGACCCTCGGGAGGCGACGGCAGCAGCAGCAGCAGCGGACCCTCGGGAGGCGACGGCAGCAGCAGCGGACCCTCCAGAGGCGAACTCGGGAGGTGAGCCCCTGGCCATGGAGGCGGCAGCGGGCGCTCCACTTCTCCCTCGTACCCTGTAACTGGTGGCTATCCAGGCAATGCGGAGAAACAGGCAGCCCCAGGCGATGCAGAGCAACAGGCAGCCCCAGGCGATGCAGAGCAACAGGCAGCCCCAGGCGATGCGGAGCAAAAGGCAGCCCCAGGCGGTGCGAAGCAGGCATCCTTGGGCGGTGCGAAGCAGGCATCCTTGGGCGGTGCAAGACAGGCATCCTTGGGTGGTGCGAGGCAGGCATCCTTGGGCGGTGAGAGGCAGGGCAGGAGCAGTCCTTCCCATGACGGTGGATGTGGAACCAGCAGGTATTCACCCTCTGCTGGTGGAGGTAGAGATGGAACCAGCAGGTATTCACCCTCTGCTGCTGGAGGCCTGGGCGCTGGATGCACAGGCTCCCCCCCTCTGGGTGCTGGATGCACGGGCTCCCCCCTCTGGGTGCTTGATGCACGGGCTCCCCCCCTCTGGGCGCTGGATGCACGGGCTCCTCCCCTCTGGGCAATGTGCGTTAATCAACTTGAATGAATACTATGTGACCATTACCATATTAGATCACTGACTAAATAAAGACAATCGATTAGTCATCTGTTAAATAATCTGAATATTCATTCACATTAATTAAGACCTCATCATAATCATTTTATTTAATGACGTGTATAAGATCGAGGAATTACAATGAACACACAAAACACCCTCAACCACAACAAGGTAGGTTAAAATATCATAGCAGTTTATTACATAAAAATGCTAATGGTACAGAAAGGAAAAACTTAGAAAATCATCATGAGGGAACAGTTCACATACACACCAAATGCAGCACCAGTAAACACGTATCCCTTGAATGTATAAGCGTCTATATATGTTATTTCTCAATAATGCATTTAAACTACAATACAAATGGAATCCTATTGCTTTCCTAACATCCAGTATAGGCAACACATTTCATTCTAACACAGTACATTAACTCCTCTGTCTCAGTCTCAGTCCAGGCTGCGCGGATCTGCTGGCAGGTGATGACGTCACTCTGCTGACAGTTCCCTCAGCTCAACTACACAGACAGTGGCCCTGTGTCTACCGCTCACAGGCAATATAACTCTAGTTAAACACAAGCATTTATCATTTAAATGCAACATAAACCTTGTTCAATTACAATTCTTCTAATAACATATCACAGCTAAGGCTGAACTACAATTGTTTGATAACAATTACACAAGTATACTTTCAAACAAGCACTTCATATGACAACATGAGTTAAGCAGCTTTGTTACTTTTTAACAAGGTTCAAACGCACATTAAAAGTGCAATTTAAGATAACTATTTTATCAACTTCTATGTGTTGTAATTACAATTAATTACTCTAGTTCCACAAGGGAAAGGTAATGAAATTATACTCAACGGTTCCTTGAAGAAGACCCAAAAGTCTGCAGAATAAATCTTCTGTTTTAGTTAAATTTTCACTTTGTTGCAACAAATCTTCAAACCAAAGTTAGGGCTCCTTTATCTTTAAAACCTAAGTGGGGGTTTCACACACGTCTTGTGTGTTTTCTTTTTTTCTTGAATGCTTTGTCTCAAAGGCAGACACAGTCATTATGCTGTGGTTATGACTGGAAAGAGAAGCTTGTATCCGAGCCAGGAATGGTTCTTTTCGACGCGTAGATAAACTGACTCGCAGACGTCTCTTTTTCCTATCAGCAGGAGTCTGAGCACGGAGCTTTCTTCGACGTTCATTTATTGCAGGGTACATAATCTTCTTGCAGTCAAGAGGTATAAAGCTTAACACTATCTTCTCTTATGGAGCCATGTTAGACTCGGAAACCAATTCGGAAACCAATTCAAAGTTCTGGCTGCAAGTTGCCAGTTCTTATAGGACTTTCACATAAAGACCTATACATTACCCCTACAACTGTCTTCCATTGTGTTGGACAATGGGTTGCTTCACCCTGCATGTGATAAATACATTATCTAATTATGACTTCCATCTGCTGTCTCTAGCTTTCGTTTCCTCCATAAATTCTGATTGGGTGCTCCGATCTATTTACGATCCTGTAGAGCCCCTTTGTGTCGGGTTCAGTTAAAGTCCACTGGTCAGAGAGCTCGCTCCCCCCTCCTTGGTGCTGGGTGCTCGGAAGTTGCTCCAGTCAATAGTTCACATGCTACCCTGCATACTGTGTGCTCAAGAATGAATCCAAAAGATTTGTTGAGAGATGTACTTGTATCAAAAATAGTTATTAATTCCAGGCAATTGTGCCAACACCTGGAACCCTAAATAGAACACATACACTCAAGTAACTTCTAATGTTGGTGAATGAGAGACTTGCTGCTTGAGCAACTGTTGCCACTTCCTTTAAAGGCTCTTACTTATGGAAAGGGCAACACCATATTGTATGACTGCCCAGGAAATTACTTGAAGTAGAATTTAATGCCTTGCTGGCCTTGCAGTAAGTCATTAGTTTAATCAAAGCAACACCTGCCTAATTAGTTACTTAAACAAAATGTAAATTAATACAGAATTAATGCCAGAACACAAACTCATAAAAACAAAATAATGTATGAGTTCATACCAATATGTCTGGTTCACCATGTTTATTTGCATCCCAAACTAATTACTGGATTTCCGCATTATACATTTGCACGGTAGTATGTGTATCATGCTGGAAGCACGATTCATAAGTTGGCTACTGGAGACATTTCAACATTTACATTAGTGCCAGAGAGAAGTCAGAGAAGTCAGATATGCTATAACAACAATGTGGTGTACAGTGAAAGCAAACATACTAATAAAAAAATAAAATAAAACAGTACCAGTCTTGAAATAGTGATTAGTAATGTGTGGATTGCATGCATTAAACTAATGTTGTTTGTAATATGTGTAATTAATCAGTACACCACAAATAATAATAATAATAATAATAATAATAATAATAATAATAATAATAATAATAATAATAATTCAGAATCAACTAGTTTGAATGCCAAAGGCATGACTTTATAATATATTAAAAATAAAACACACATAATGATGATGGAAATTAAACTAAATCTCACTACATATTTATAAAAAATAAGCTGCTCTGCCTAAGTGAATGTCCAACATAATGTTCGCAATCCAACACAGTGTTGTACTTGGCAGACCCAAAGCTATTTCTCATCTCGCAGGTGGCTACAGACATTATTATTATTATTATTATTATTATTATTATTATTATTATTATTATTATTATTATTATTATTATTATTTGTTTATTTAGCAGACGCCTTTATCCAAGGCGACTTACAGAGACTAGGGTGTGTGAACTATGCATCAGCTGCAGAGTCACTTACAATTACGTCTCACCCGAAAGACGGAGCACAAGGAGGTTAAGTGACTTGCTCAGGGTCACACAATGAGTCAGTGGCTGAGGTGGGATTTAAACTGGGGACCTCCTGATTACAAGCCCTTTTCTTTAACCACTGGATCACACAGCCTCCAAACCTTTCCAGACAATCATGCATCCATCTACTGTTGCCAGCATTGTGTGCTAATGGTTTGGTCTTTCAGGGCAATAAATCATCTCAAGCTGGAGCACACTTTGCTAAAATGGATAAACATCTTCCACTTTTTGGGTGATCAATTTCCACCATAGATCAATATTTCAGAGCCTAGCTGCAGCACAAGATAATACATTTCTGTCATCCCTAAATTCGTCTCGCTCTCTGCTACAAGATATGGGAGTTCAAGTACGTTCTAAAGGGAAAGTGTCACTAATACAACTAGCTCTGCCAGTCACATGTCACAGTCACATTTTTCTTCCACCTTTATCTAAAATAGGCATTATTATAGTAAGTGGAATACTTGTCAAAAACATACAGCTGCTGTCATTGACTAAAGCACTTGATAAATGGTAGCCTAATATACACAACAGAGAACTGTAAAGTTCAGTATGTTAACACACAGTGCAATCGAATATAAGATTGAAAGGGACCTCAGTTAGCACCTTGTGGTGTTTTGAAAGTTTGTGGCAAGCCACAGATAGACAGTATAGAAATGTGCACATTTTCATGTAAAATGGTACAGCTGTGGGCACAGTGGTTATAAACGTATGTAACTGCATCTCAGCTCTTACGCATCTAGAACAAAACAGTTGGTTTATAGCCCATAATGGAAAACAAAGATGTTTCTTTGTGTTGTTTTAGTCTGTGATTCGGCAGACCACTTGACCTATATCTTTGTGCTTGGCCAGTGGAAAAAAATCTGTTGTGAATTGATTAATTATGTATCTGGGGAATATGATTGAAAGTATATTGAAGTACACAGTGCTAACACAATAATTCCAGCAAATCTTACCTAACATGCATTGCCATACTTTTTCAGGTCTCAGATTTCCCTATATGAAAAATGCACACATTATGATAAAGTTGAATTAGATTTTTTTCTTTAAAGGTAATTTATTTGAAGCTGTTAGTGAAGAATGTTTATCGAAGATGTCTTGCATATACTTCAATGCCTCATTTCCAGTCATCCTCGTGAAGTTGCATGGAGAAATTAAGTCAACATTGAAAACATGCCAGTCATACGAAAACCAGGGATTGGTTCTTAACCCTTTGATGCCTAGCGGAATGACCATATATGGGCATGAATATGACCCCTTTGTATTTTAGCGCTTGTAATTTGGCAACCTTAAATCAGAAATTAAAACTCAATATATCCACAGAAAGGCTTTACCTAGCTGTTTCCAATTATATAATGTATTTTGTTGTGGAATGCTTTTTTTTTATATAAGCCACGCCCCTCAAAACATCATAACAACATTTATAATATTAAATAGTATTTTAAAAACTGACAATTTCGACCCCTTTCTAAGTTAGATATAGAAAAAAATATTAGAATGTTATAGTTGCAAAATTTTTATGAGGATTTGAAATAACAAATCAGATTTTAAATATCTTCTGCCGTTGAGAAACTACAAGATTTTGTCCGAGCCATGGTCTGTACGACAAAACGGCCCTATTTACAGGCACTGTCAGCTATTTCATGGAAGTAGTCCAGAATAAGCAAAATATCACAAAGTACATCGCCAAATCATATGTGAAACCTTTTAACAATGAAATATATGAATAAATACAATTAAAAAATGCAGTTGTTATTATTCAATTACTCAATAATTTTGCATAATGAAGAGAAAAATCATATTTCTATACACACGTTATAGAATTCAATATATCCACAAATAGCATTTTTTTAAAAAGTCTATAAAAAAAAACTTACTATAACAACAACAACAAAAAGTATATAGAAAAAGGAACTATAGTATAAATGGCGACAAAGCAGTAAACCTAACAATATTGGGCTACTGCAATAAATGAGGTCACCACTGTAAAGCAAACAAATAAATAAATGCATTTCACTTTTGGCATATAAACATAATGTACTGTATATTTCTTGACTTTCAATAATTTTGCATTATGAAGAGAAAATCATATTTATATACAAAAGTTCATTCATTAGAACCATGAACAGCAAATCAACAATAACAAAAACAAGTTAAAAAAAAAAAAAAAAGTACAAGCCTGCTCTCGATCTTGTCTTCTTCTTCCACTTCAAAATATGCGCTGGTAGACATGTTTCCTGTGTATGCTTTTTTTAAGTGTATCATCAAAACTGGTATGTAGGGATACCATTTTTTTGTTCCTATTGCCTAGCCTTATTCAATGACAAAGCTCAGAAAGACTGATTTGATTGCTCCATACATGACTTATTTGGTCCATCCTGGAAAAGAGATTCAACAACATTACTGGGGAGTTGGTTCCAGACCCTCACAATTCTCTGTGTAAAAAAGTGCCTCCTATTTTCTGTTCTGATTGCCCCTTTAGTCTAATCTCCATTTGTGACCCCTGGTCCTTGTTTCTTTGTTCAGGTCGAAAAAGTCCCCTGGCTCGACATTGTCAATACCTTTTAGAATTTTGAATGCTTGAGTCAGATCTCCGCATAGTCTTCTTTGTTCAAGACTGAATAGATTCAATTATTTTAGCCTGTCTGCATACGACATGCCTTTTAAACCCGGGATAATTCTGGTCGCTCTTCTTTATTATTATTATTATTATTATTATTTATTTCTTAGCAGACGCCCTTATCCAGGGCGACTTACAATCGTAAGCAAATACATTTCAAGTGTTACAATACAAGTAATACAGCAGCAATATCCTTTTTGTAACGAGGTGAGCAGAACTGAACACAATATTCTACATGAGGTCTTACTAATGCATTGTAAAGTTTTAACATTACTTCCCTTGATTTGAATTCAACACTTCTCACAATATATCCGAGCACCTTGTTGGCCTTTTTTATAGCTTCCCCACATTGTCTAGATCCTGGGTGGGCAAACTTTTTGGCTCAAGGGCCACATTGAGCTTTTGAAACCAAGTGAAGGGCCACATACTATATGCGTGACAAAACATGTGAAGCCTTTGTTCTTTTTCACGTTGACACACAACTACTAGTGTACTGTAGGTGTACATATGCTTGCAGAACAATTCTGTCACTGTACCATCTCTACCCTTGTAAAGTACAATCAAAGTCACAGCCACAAAAAGTAAGTGCAAACTTTAAAAAAAAGTATGTTTATATGACTGGAGACATAAAAATAGGCATATATGACATACTGTATATGACAGCAGATGTCTGATATACAGCACTGTAAAAACCACCTCCATTCTAAAAGTACAATCTGAGTGACACAAATAGTAAGAGCAAAAAGCATATCATTTGGTTCATATTGAACGGCCTGTTTATGACAGCATATTAAGGAACAATTCTCATTTCACCTCCATTGTGAGCCATATTTACAGTTCTCAAATCATCTCAGCCCACATAAAGTACCACAATCTGAGCCATTGTAATAAGTGTTCATTGTCAGATGAATGGGGACAAAAGGCCTGTATCCAAGTGCATTGCTGGATAGTTCTCACTGCAATAACCATCACCATAAAAAAAAAGCCTAAGACTGTTGAAAACAGAGAAAGAAAGCATAAGCCTTGCCTACCCATCTTGATGATTTGGGTCTTAATGTGAGCAATGGGTCTGGTCACCTCTCTTGGCAAGGGCATCAAAGTCTGGTGTCATTTTTGAGGTAGAGATCCTCAGAACAGCTGACAAGTGGTCATTTGTTAAATTTGACCTGTGATGGGATTTGTTGTAGTTCATGACTGAGAACGTTTGTTCACACACATATGTGGACCCGAATAAAACCAGCGTCCTCTGGGCGTGCTTTTTCATGTTTGGAAACTTTGTTTCATTCAGTGAGCCATAAAACTGGTCTATTGTAGCTGTTTTGTACTTCTCCTTCAAAGCACTGTCACACTGGATGCCGATGAGCTCCAGTTGTGTGTCTGGTGGTGCTTTCTCACTGTCGAAAGATAGGGGGCATGATACAAGCTCCAGCTCAGTCTCAATCTTGCTAAAGTCTGAGAAGCGGCGGGAGAACTCGGCATGCAGGTCGATCAAAGTGCTACTGTATGTCACTGTATGATGTATGCTACTGTATGATGGGGGCGCGTTCAGTGCTGCCAGTGTCGGGAAATGAGCGAGAGACCTGCTGCTCATTTGTCTGGAGAACAACAGAAGTTTGGCCTTGAACACTTTCACGCTGGAATACAGTTCATGCACAAAAACACCCTTTCCCTGAAGCTTCATGTTTAGATCGTTCAGATGCCCCAGTATGTCCACACCGAAAGCAAAGTCGGCCAGCCAGTCTGTGTCTTGTAACTCGGGGAAGTTGTCAGCTTTACCAACCGTATCCAGGAACATACCAATCTCCCCTCTCAGCTCCCACACACGGCGAAAGACTTTCCCCAGGCTTAGCCAGCACACATTTGAATGATATAACAAGTCCTGGTGCTCTGCCTCTGTGTCATTGAGCAGCTGAATGAACTGACGATGGTTAAGCCCCCTTGCCCGTATAAAGTTTACAAGTTTCACGACCACTTTGACAACATGTTCGAGCTTCAACACACTTTTACACAGGGCTTCCTGATGAATAATACAGTGAAGAAATATCAATTCCTCCGAGTTTGGGCTTTCTTCTTTTACTTTGTCGTAATCTTTTTAGTAGGCCAATGTTCTTACCGGTTAGATTTGGGGATCCATCTGTTGTGACGTTTGTCAGTTTACGCCATGGTAGATTCATTTTTTCCAAGCAGGCAAACACACTGTCATATAAGTCAGAGCCCCTGGTTGTCCCCATCATCGATTCCATTGCAAGAAGTTCCTCTGTTATTTCAAAGTTATCATTAATTCCTCTGACAAAAATTAAAAGTTGAGCGGTGTCTTTGATGTCAGTACTCTCATCCAATGCGACAGAAAAAAGATTGAAACCATCTGCTTTCTTTTTCAGCTCGGAGGTTAGCTCATCTCCTATTACTTCCACACGCCTGGTGATGGTTCGGCGTGATAAGCTAATTTTCTCGAATTGGCTTTTAGTATCAGGACAAAGTATGCTAGCAGTCTCCACCATACAGTCTTTCACAAACTCCCCTTCAGCAAAAGGCTTGCTATGCTTTGCAATTTTATGTGCCACTATGTAGCTTGCCTTAGTTACTGATTCTTGAGTAGAGGTCTGTTTAGTAAAAATATTTTGTTTGGCTTTTAAGTTCGTGGCAAGTTTAGAGGCCTTGCTTGCCTTTTCCTGAGAGGACAGCGTAGTTAGCATGCTTGCTTGAAAAATGACGACTGAGACTGTATTCCTTAAAAACTGCAATACTTTCTTGGCATATCAGACAATACCACCTTCTGTCCAACATTAGTGAAAAAGTATTTTGGTGTCCATTCTTCCTTGAACACACGACATTCAGAGTCCACTTTTCTCTTTTTCGCCGCATTCATTTTTCATGTCAACGTCGTCAAGCATGGAGGTGACCGTGAGCGCATTCAGATTGACTGAATGTAGGCCTAATACCAGCAGCTGCTAGGCTACAGCGCCATCTATTGGAGTTTGTTTGTATAGCATGGAAGAAGTCATTTTTAGGCCAAAAATCGCAACTCAAATATAATGACATTTAATTAGTTTCAAAAATGGCTTGCGATTGAAGTGCCCCGCGGGCCGGATTGAAGTGCCCCGTGGGCCAGACTCGGCCCGCGGGCCGTACTTTGCCCCCCACTGGTCTAGATGAAGATATTTCTGAGTCAACATAAACTCCTAGGGCTTTTTCATAGATTCAGTCTTCAATTTCAGTATCTCCCATATGATATTTATAACGCACATTTTTATTGCCTGCGTGCAGTACCTTACACTTTTCTCTATTGAATGTAATTTGCCATGTGTCGGTCCAGTTCTGAATGCTATCTAGATCATTTTTAATGACCTTTGCTGCTGCAAAAGTGTTTGCCACTCCTCCTATTTTTGTGTCGTCTGCAAATTTAACAAGTTTGCTTACTATACCAGAATCTAAATCATTAATGTAGATTAGGAATAGCAGAGGACCTAATACTGATCCCTGTGGTACTTACCTCGCTCCATTTTGAGGTTTCTCCTCTAATCAGTACATTCATATGCTTTGCAATTATCCATTGTCGATGTTTGTAAATATCTTCTTTCATTTCTTTGAGTACTATTGGGAGGATCTCACCCGGCACAGGGGATTTGTTTATTTTAAGAGCTCCTAGTCCCTTTAACACTTCTGCCTCTGTTATGCTAAAGTTATTTCAAACTGGATAGGAACAGGTCGACATGTGGGGCATGTTGTCCGTATCCTCCTTTGTAAAAACCTGTGAAAAGTAATCATTTAATATATTTGCTATTTTTTTTTCTTCATCTATGATTTTGCCATTTGTATCTTTTATACATTTAACCTCCTCTTTGAATGTTCTCTTGCTGTTATAATATTGGAAAAACATTTTGGAATTGGTTTTAGCCCCCTTAGCAATGTTCATTTCTATCTCTCTCTTGGCCTTTCTAACTTCCTTTTCGACTTGCGTTTGCAGTTCCAAGTAATCTTTCTGTGTACTTTTTGGTCCCTTTTAAACACTCTTCAGTCTTTTTCACTGAATAATTGATCTATTAAACCATTTTGGCCATTTTGTTTTAGATTTAGATTTGTCTACTTTTGGGATGTAATTGTTTTGCGCCTCTAGCACTACATTTTTTAAAAAACAGCCATCCTTTTTGTGTGGATGTTTTCTCTATTTTACTCCAATCTACTTCTGTTAGTCTCTTTTTCATACCTTCATAGTTTGCTTTTCTAAAATTGTAAACCTTAGCTTTAGTCATTACTTTTTGGGTTTTAAAAATCACTTCAAATGAGACCATGTTGTGGTCTGAATTTGCCAATGGCTCTCTGACCTCTGTTTTAGTTATTCTGTCTTTGTTATTTGAAAAGACTATTTTGAAAAGCGCAGGATCTGTGTGATTTGTGCCAGCACTTAGACTTTGTAAACGATTGTAAATGAAGCCCATTCTGTTCAAATTTGTATTTATTCATGTCATTTCGATTATAGTATGTCTGTGTACAAACGCATAGCTTCAGTTGTGTATATGCACTTTATGTAGGCAATATAAACCCATTTATTAAAAAAAATGTTGATACTTATTTACACCGTTTCAGTTGTGCAGTTTTGTATGTATATGATATACCAGTATATCATATACAGTATATACCAGTTCCATATCGCCTTTTCTGTACAGAACAAAAACCAGTGTCAGCAGTATTATCTTTTTAATTGACAGATACCAGTAAGCCATGGATACCTTTAATAATTTATATTTTGGAAGTGGCGAGTATATCCCTTCCCATCCTGTGTTGGTTTGGTTATTTGTGGTATATACCTCCCTTTTTTAACAATCGACAATTTTTTCTGAGAAAGTTCTTATTGAAAATGGATTCGTAACCAAATTGACAACGATGTCACAGTTTTTACAATAAATAAATAAACCAAACAAAAGCCTAACTCCTGAACGGAGCGTTAACTAAACTTTTCTGTAAAGGCACTAACTAACATGCTGGATGGCTATCAGGGATGGACTGGGACTAAAAAACGCCCCTGGACTTTAACCCAGACCGGCCCACCACAACCGGCCCGCGGATACTCCACCGTCCCTGCCCCGCCGACGCACACACGTTCACACAACAGCCCCTAATACCACCACCTAGCTGCATCACAGCTATTGTTGTACACTAATGCAGTACTATTTTCAGAGTGCTACAGAACACACACACTCTATACACTGTTATAAGAGTTCTACAGAACACATACTGAATTGTCATGATTGAACAACATCCCATCTTTATCTGAAGCCTAGTATAAAACAGAGATGGTATAATAGCTAGGATACTCACTGAGACATAGAACACTGTCTGGCTGCTTCTCAGGGAGGGCTGGCTGGCTTTAAGTAAAGGGACTACACAGGCTGCAAAAGATGGCTGAACACCTCCAACAATAGAAGGCAGCCTGTAAGAGAGACAACACAAGCCATCATGAGTCATGACTGAAAATCATCCCATCATCTGAAGCCTAGAATAAAACAGAGATGGTATAATAGCTAGAATACTCACTGAGACATTGAACACTGTCTGGCTGCTTCTCAGGGAGGGCTGACTGGCTACACTCTGTCAAAGTAGTAGACAGTTCTAAGTCACACACAGTAGACAGCACTACTACAGACAGCACAGTGAACCAGGAAAAATAGACACCAGAAATGTGGGAGTAAAGAAAATGGTAAATAAGCAAGTTATAGAAAAATATGTCCTGGCTACCTTATTGGAGGAGCAGTTTTCTCAACAGCTCACTTTTCTCTGCAACTCTATCGATCACCATGTCAGTATCCAGGGCCATTAGGATGTCCTTCTCAGTGGCCATCAGCATGAAGGCCTCTAGGTGTTCTTGTGAGAGGGTGCTCCTGAGTCTGCTCTTGATATACTTCAAGGTAGAGAAACTTCGCTCACAAGCTACCTGGGTGACTGAGAGGATGAGTAGAAACCTGTATCCAAGGCCAAGGATATGGTATGCATCAGTCAGCAAGTTATACCGTCTCAGTATCTGGTAACAACACAGTGGACACTCTTTGCAGGATGAGCAGCTTTTATTTATCATTTCCACCTCATCTTCTTTTCCATCAGGTCCATCCTCCACTGCCCTGGTCATGTATTCCTCCAATCCTGAAGTTTTCAGTCTCTCCCACTGTTCAGCAAGGCTCCTCAGCTCACACTGCAAATTGTCAACAGTTGCTGTGCTGTCAATTCTAAGCAAACATTTGCTGAGCTTTTGAAGGGCTGTCTGGGGCAGACCACTGGATGTGACTTGGGAGACGTTTCTGGTTTCCAGAAGGGCTAGGTCAGCATATAGAGTGCCATGAGTTAGAAATCGCCTGTGGATACTCTCTGTGACTGTATCCATGATTTGTATAAATATAGCAACACAGTGGAAACAATAGCTTATAGTCAGGCTGAATCATCATGAATTTAATTAATAAAAGGCGGCTGTGCTGTGTCAAGGACTGACTAATGTAAATAGTAGGGCTTCAAACAAACATTAACCTGTTGAATGTAATGTAAAAATGCAGATTTCCGCCTAAACAGACATACCCAAAAGTAATTATTTATCATGAGAGGGCCATACACAATAACTAGTAATGCTGCACACTCCAAGTTGAGGAATAGGGCTTGAAAATGACTGTTATGGCTGGCATGTACATTAATCAACAAAATGTCTGGCTGGAATCATGATACTGGTACAGTTAGTTAGCCTAGTTAGCTAGCACAATATTGATGTTGTGTTATCTGTCTCCCTCCCTGCCCTGGCTGCCCATTGCCTACCACTTCGGCTGCAGCCTCTGCACTGACTTTGCTTGTGCTAGACTCACAATTGTCGTCGGCTATGCTGTCGCTGTCTCCTTCTGCTACTACTGTAGTTTGAACCGGGGCTGTGGCATCCTCCTCGGCATGGACTACTACATGCACGTTGTTGGAATTGGCATTGGCACTACTTGCAGCACTACTACCGAATAAATTGGTTAACTTCCTACATTTGGCTGCATCTGACTCAAGGGACTTTACTTTTTCTCCCGTAACTTTTCAGCCCCACCTTTGAGTTTTTGACTGTGTTGCTTTTCCATGATGTTTTCCAAAATTGAAGCGGACTTCCCTCGATAGCTAGCTACATCAACGTCTCGTGGCTATGTCACTGTCAGTGGGTGTGTATGTGAGGGATGGGGACGGGGTTAAGGGCTGCAGCCGCTTCACAGAGGGAGAAATGGACCAAAGGTCCGGGGCCAGGGGGGGGGGATTGGTGGACCAGTGGGCCGGCCCGCATCGCTCAACTTTCTAGCCCCCCCATTAATTGGACCATTGGGCTGGCCCGGTCGATCAGCCTGAGCCGAGAGATATATATATTTTGTATTGGGCCCGCGGCCCACTGACCCACAGGTCGACCAGCCCACCAGCCAGTCCGCTACTGATGGCTATGCCATTTACCAGCAATAAAACAATTGTACACACAGTACACAAACGCAAGAACACACCGTACCTTTCTCTGGGACTACACAGGTGTCCAGACATGCAGCTTCACAGCTTGGCACACAGCCCTGACTGCAGGGTTTCCAACCCTTTTATGCAGGGGCCTCATTAATTCAATTGGAGCCAGGTGTTCCTCTCTGGCTCCACCCCCTACTCTGCCACAACAGACACACAACAAGAGTTGAGAGGTCCAGCAATGGTTTCATTTTCATTTTTTTTAAATCGAACAACACGACGACTGGGCGGATTGCACTGTTCCACATTACACCAAGTCCTATCAGATACAAAGCCTGATCTAAGGAAAGTCATTCTACAAATTATGCTTGATTAAGATTTAAGCGTACTTTATTTTCCATTCATGGAGTGCTTGGGTTATTCGTTCTTCCCTTATTTGTACTTCACCCCGTCCATGATGGATCCTCTATATACTGCAGGGGCGTAGCTAGGTATAGATTTTTACTGAGGCAAAAATAGAACCCTGCATATCCTGTTCATGTTACAAAGGAGAAAGTTATCTTCTTATAAACCCTGGAGACTATTAAGTCGCTAACTCTTTTTAGCCAGTGACCCACCTTGGATGATGTTTGAAATTTCATGACCCATATTTTTTAAAACAAATTGTCTCCCAACAATACCACACCAACCTAAAACTACCCTGTCAGAAGTATGTGATATTAAAAGGACAAGAACAATAGAACTTAAATATGGATAAGCAGATGGGTTTATACCTTCATCCGTTTGGTTCACTGCTACTAGAGTTAATGTCGTGACTGGTGACACTGATGCTACAACTGGAAATGGTAAGACTGGTGCTGCTGCTGCTGGTTAATTCACCTTAGCAGTGTCTTTGTGGTCAAAGCCTGTCACTCGTTGCATGATGTTTGCACAGTATGTCACTCATTGCACAGTATGTTTGCTGTGCTTTTTCAAAACTGCATTTGTCAGACTTACCTAGTGAATAGAATTAAGATATATGGAATCATTTCATTTGCTATAACAACATTAAGCATGCTTGTAAGTTTAGTATTTGATTTAGGAGGGTGATGTATTTCACTATTATATAACTTTTTCCATAGCTAATAAACATGTAATAGTGTTGGAACATTTGAAGACATTAAAAATACTTCTATTAAAACATTTATCATCAAATTTATTACGTTTCTTTTTGGATTTATATATTAGAATTAGATTTGTTGCAAGACAAAGTATTCTAAGTCATATGTTCTCTGTGAGAGCCAGAGTGCTTCCTAATGTTCTAAACTTGCTTTAACTCAGTTTCCATTTATGCCCTCTTGTTCTACTCTCTGGATTTGAAGTAGTGTCTTGTGTAAACTTTCTCTATGCCATTTATGATTCAATCAAGTCCCCTCTTTCGCTTCTTTTTTTCAAGGCTGAAGAGATGTAATTCTTTTAAACTTTCTTCATCGCTCATGGCCTTAAGCACAACCTCCCTCTTCCAAATCCATGCTGTCTATCCCCTATAATATAGCTGCTGTATAAATAAGTCTTCAAGCTTACCTCTTAATATTGCTTCCATCATTTTGCCTGTTACAGAAGTTAAACTGACAGGTGTATAATTACCTGTCTTATCCCCCATTTTAAATATTGGCACAGTTCAAGTCTTCAGGGACCTCACCTGTCTCTATAGAACTATTCATGATAGTAGCCAGTGGTCTACTTATTTATACCCTTGTGTCCTTAAGCACCCTTGTATAAATCTCATCTGGGCCTGGTGATTTATTATTGTTTAGCTCCTGTAGCTTATTTAATTCCTCTGCATCACTGATGCTGAAATCTTTAAGAACTGTGTGCGCACAAACTGGCTGCACTGGCGCCATATTGTTTGTATTCTCTGTTTATTATTAATATTTATTAATATTCATGTTATGAAGGGGTGTGGTCCGGTGGTTAAAGAGAAGGGCTTGTAACCAGGAGGTCCCCGGTTCAAATCCCACCTCAGCCACTGACTCATTTTATGACCCTGAGCAAGTCACCTAACCTCCGTCTTTCGGGTGAGACGTAGTTGTAAGTGACTCTGCAGCTGATGCATAGTTCGCACACCCTAGTCTCTGTAAGTCGCCTTGGATAAAGGCGTCTGCTAAATAAACAAATAATAATAATAATAATTTATTTATTTGGCAGACAACTTTATCCAAGGCGACCTACAGGTGTTTCAGGACAATACACTGTTACAATGCAAGCTTAATATATAACAGTATAGTTTATAGTAATTGCAAATAATACTACTAAAATACAATATGAACAAAGATGCAGCAAGTTTGGATTACAACAAGTTATATTGACAAAGACATAATAGTAGAGCTATAGTGCAAGGACAGTGCATTAGCTGAGGATCCAGTAACGTGGTGCGTAGATCAGGTAAGTCCAGTGCCTAGTAGGAGGGGCAGATCAAGAGATCTACAAGTGCAGTCTAAACAGATGGGTCTTGAGGAGGTGGCGGAAGGCAGTGAGAGATGGAGCAGTCCTGAGGTTCAGCAGTGACTGGTTCCACCACTGAGAGGCTAGGGAAGAGAAGGAGCAGGCACGTGAGGGAGGAGGAGCGGAGAGGGGGGTATAGGGAGATACTTGAAATTGGAGGTAGGAGGAGGCAGAGTGGTGAAGAGAGCGGCAGGCAAGAACAAGGGTCTTGAATTGGAACAGATCACTTAGCCACGTCACCTTTTGTACCGTCAGTCATGTCCCCTCGGTTAGCGAGTGCAACCGTTTTTCCTCCAATCCGTGGCTGCCACATCGCTTCCCGTCTGGGGCAATGACTTCGCTTCGCCCCCTTTCTAGATGGTTGACTTTCCCTGGAATTAATTGTCAGACCATCCAATCAGGGGCACACTGTTCCTTTTACACAGCATCCTCACAGAAAGGGAGCAAAAACAAAGTACACAGAAAGAGTACTTGGAACTGCAAACGCAAGTCAAAAAGGAAGTTAGAAAGGCCAAGAGAGAGATAGAAATGAACATTGCTAAGGAGGCTAAAACCAATTCCAAAATGTTTTTCCAATATTATAACAGCAAGAGAACATTCAAAGAGGAGGTTAAATGTATAAGAGATACAAATGGCAAAATCATAGATGAGGAAAAAAAATAGCAAATATATTAAATGATTACTTTTCACAGGTTTTTACAAAGGAGGATATGGACAACATGCCCCACATGTCGACCTGTTCCTATCCAGTTTTAAATAACTTTAGCATAACAGAGGCAGAAGTGTTAAAGGGACTAGGAGCACTTAAAATAAACAAATCCCCTGTGCCGGATGAGATCCTCCCAATAGTACTCAAAGAAATGAAAGAAGTTATTTACAAAACGCTAACCAAGATCATGCAACAGTCTCTTGACACAGGGGTTGTACCGACAGACTGGAAAATTGCAGACATAATACCGATCCACAAAAAGGGAGACAAAACCAAAACAGGTAACTACAGACCAATAAGCCTGACTTCTATTATATGTAAACTTATGGAAACTATAATAAGATCCAAAATGGAAAATTACCTATATGGTAACGGTATCCTGGGAGACAGTCAGTATAGTTTTAGGAAAGGGAGATCGTGTCTAACTAACCTGCTTGATTTTTTTGAGGATGCAACATCGACAATAGATAATTGCAAAGCATACAACATGGTTTATTTAGATTTCCAGAAAGCTTTTGATAAGGGAAGTAATGTTAAAACTTTACAATGCATTAGTGTGACAGGATCTTATGTCACGTGTGTGGATAGCTGCTACTTAAACAATACAGAGAGACATTGGAGGTGGAGTTGAAACACCGGCACAGGCGCACAGGATTTATTAATACAAAACAGAAAGTAAATAAAGGTGGTCATGTGACATTACCAGCCATGGTAACGCACAGAGGACACACACAGCAAGCTGTACAAAAATACAAAATAAAACACAGTATAAAAACTACAAATAAAAGGTGCCCCAGAGGGCGAGCGCTAGCCTTAAAACAAGGCGTCCCGCTCCAAGAACCAGCTACACTATGTAACACTCGCTATACATCACATGGGATCACTATCCCCTAAACTAACCTACTGATGAACCGGTATTCATACAACGACTCCTGCTTCTTCATACGGCTTTTGCTGGGCATTGCCTTCACAAGCACTGCTTGCAGTCTCAGGGTCCCGAACGGACCCTCTCCTCCCGAGTATATGCCGCTCCGCTCTGGCATGGCGTTGCAGTCGCCCCAAGCCATCTCCCGCGGATGTTTTTAAACTGATGGACACTCGGTCAAGACCCGCCCACCTGCTGATTGAGGTCCAGCTCAGCCAATCACTTGCTGCCCTTCCCCTCAACCAAGCCTAGCAGGCAGCAAGTCTCAATCGAGCGCCCGTCTGTAAACAATAATTCAATCATACAAATCAACTCCAAAACGATACACAATAAACCCATTTCCCCATACAAATTATACCAACACTAATTTACACATGAGCAGGGCAATCGCCCTGCTACAATTAGTAAGACCTTGCCTAGAATATTGTGTTCAGTTCTGGTCATCTCAAGGAGGCTGTGTGGTCCAGTGGTTAAAGAAAAGGGCTTGTAACCAGGAGGTCCCCGGTTCAAATCCCACCTCAGCCACTGACTCATTGTGTGACCCTGAGCAAGTCACTTAACCTCCTTGTGCTCCATCTTTCAGGTGAGACGTAATTGTAAGTGCTGCAGCTGATGCATAGTTCACACACCCTATTCTCTGTAAGTCGCCTTGGATAAAGGCGTCTCCTAAATAAACAAATAATAATAATAATAATTACAAAAAGGATATTGTTGCTCTAGAAAGAGTGCAAAGAAGAGCGACCAGAATTATCCCGGGTTTAAAAGTCATGTCGTATGCAGACAGGCTAAAATAATTGAATCTGTCCAGTCTTGAACAAAGAAGACTATGCGGTGATCAGTTTCAAGCATTCAAAATTCTAAAAGGTATTGACAATTTTTGACCTGAAAAAAGAAACAAGGACCAGGGGTCGCAAATGGAGATTAGATAAAGGGGCATTCAGAACAGAAAATAGGAGACACTTTTTTACACAGAGGATTGTGAGGGTCTGGAATCAACTCCCCAGTAATGTTGTTGAAGCTGACCCTGGGATCCTTCAAGAATCTGCTTGATGAGATTCTGGGATCAATAAGCTACTAACAATGAAACAAGCAAGATGGGCCAAATGGCCTCTTCTCGTTTCTTATGTTATGTTTTTATGTTCTTATCAGGAGGGAGATTTGTAACCAAGATGTATTCTTTCTCTGTCACAGGTGGCAATGGATTTCCACTAGTACCAGTGCAGACAGACAGCCTGGCGCCGTGAGCTGTCAAGGCTGATTGAGGGGCTATCAGAGGCTCATTGAAATAATAGCAATGTAAACAGACAGCTCACTTGAGATATGCAGACTGATATAATCAAACTTTAATACGGCTGCAATTCCCGACTGATAAACACAAATAATACCGCAACATCTAATTGTTAAAATATGTATTGGTCAATTTGACTGCGTCTGGTCAGAATAGGCATGATAGTATTTTATCTCCCTAATTTTTGCAGCTATGCGATTCTTTCTTTGTCAGGGGAATTAGTACATATATTTAGGAAAAGCCAGGAAAGCACAGCTCCATATCTTAAACACACGCACAACAATTTAAATTTAAATTCCAAAAACAGTCAAAATGACCGCCTTGGTTGTTCTAGTGTTAAACAATCAATTATACATATTTACAGGCAGCTTTTATAATGGATACTAGATGCCCATATAACAAACATGAACAGCCCGGATTAAATATAAACAAAATAGGTAAATGTAACAAATGTATGCACTTATTCGTCACGCAGGATTTCTGATTCTGTCACCATTTTTCTGATACTAAGCCCAGCTCTTCAATGTTACAATTTATCTGAATATCCGTCATGGCCCGCTTTTTTTTTTTTCTCTGCATGCCAAATTAGTCTGTCTTGTATTGTGTAGTTACAAAGCACCTCCTCCAGTTTCACCTAACAAAAATGCCGCCAAAGCAAAGAGACAAGCTGCGGAATGTAACAGTTCATCATTAACCAGTTTTAGATACTGTGATGTATTTTTTTTTTAATCTGTGATCTTTAGTTGTTTTTGTGTATTTTCATTTGCAAGTGACTGTGACATTAGGGCCTTGTCTTATTTTGCTGTTGGGTCGTTAACATGGAATTTTACATACTGCTACAATACGTACCGGATTTAAAAGTATGTACTGTATTACAGTCCACGTGTCATCTCTTTTGGCAGGTGATATTTTCAGAATCATATCGTTCTGAATTAAAATACTTCTGTTGAAAATATAGAACTGTACCAACAAAACCAATACGGTACATCTAAATGGAAGCCTACTTATTTTAAAACACGTCGTTTCAGATATGTATTTTTGATATTGTATCTTTTGTATCAAGGGTTGGAACGGGCCAAAATGAAATAATCGGATATGCGTCACGCTCGGTTAACCGTCGCTGAAGTCAAAATTTTATGGGGTCAGATATGTGAGTGCTGACTGTAGTACGAAAAAAACGTATTTTATTTTTTAAATATATTTTGAGAGGCCTAAAAATTCGATTCCATTAAATTTTGTGAGAAACCTGGTTTCCAGTGGTGCCAACCTTGTTTTTGTTTCACCCTTGTCTCAGTTTTCCCCAGGCACAGCATGCCAAACTACAACCAGAACTCACTCTACCACTGAACAATGGGTCCAGTGGGACCGACAGGAATAAAAGCTAGCAGGCAGCAACATCTGTCACACAGAGAAGGATTAAACAATTCTCTGATATGCCTTAGCAGATGTATATTCTGTTTGCAGCAGGAGAGTATGAAGTTGTGTCATAAACTCTTTATGAAATGGTTACAAAACGGTGAATATTGTTATTTAATGTAGACGTTTGGTAGAGTAAATCCTTCAGTACTGTCCTATTTTGTTTTCTTTTGTATTTGGCTATACATCCAATTAACAATGTCGATCTTTACATGCATTGATAATTATTAAATACAATGACAATTCAAAGGAGTCCTTGAGGGGCTCACCTGGTAAAGGTATGCCTTTATGGTGTGTAGAGTAGAGTCATACAGTCAGGGGAGTGCAATCTTTTTTTATCAGACTAATTGAGTACTGGTTGGGTAAATAGGAATATAAGATTGGTTTAGGTCTGCCGCCTGTCCACGACACTTTAAGACAGTTCTTTAACTCACCTCTCTAAACCACAAATCAATTGGTTTTAATCAACATGCAAAGTGAGCGTGAATTGCATGAGCTGCTTTATTAAATGTATTTAATTGTTTAGTTACGGTGGTGATTCAACCCGGAGAGCAACAACATGGATATGGGAATAAATATGTATTAAAATAGTGCAATTATGCCATTATAGAGATGTTTGCATTAGCCCACGCTCTCATTTTCTCTTTGTGGTCAAGTTTCTGTTTAATATTTCTTCCTGCTTCACACAGACCCACAAACAAACACATAAAGCAAATCAGCAAGCTGTAGAGGCTGATTGATGGAAACGATCCTCGCAGGAAGTAATCCCGCCACAGGCAGTTGTGTGCTTTTAGAAGCTAGCAATTAAAACAATTAATTTAACGAGGCAATTAACATTCAATTGACTCATTGATTGAATTTGTGGTTTAGAGAGCTGAGTTAAAAAAAGCTGTCTTAAAGTGTCCCATATTCATGGGGCCGGGTAGCAACCATGGGTGTTGTCCTGATGAAACAGAATAATGTATTAGTCATTGTGCCAGATTGGCCAATAGCAAGTAAAAGCAGATTAGGGAAAGCAAGCCCCGTTTGGGCAATGTCATTTCTAAATAAATTAACACTGAAACAAAACATAACTAAAAAACAAAAGTATCCTATGCACAAGTTGTCTTTAAAAAAGCACATAGTTTTAAAGTTTCTGAGAAGACCCAAATTCCTGTCCTCTGCCCATCTGCAGTTCCTCTCTGAACTGCCTTGCTGACTGATCCTGGTGTTTTCATACGCAGGGCAGGTTATATTGCCACTTAATACCCAATTTAAACTGACCACAATGTTAATGTGCAGGGTCTTCATCCTGTCAGGATGAATCGACGATGTGCATGTTTAAACCTTTTAGATCAATATGATGCACCCTCTTGGGTTTCCCTTATAAAAGTTTACCATAGTAAAAGCCTAGCAGCATGTAATAAAGCAAAATGAAACTATGGTAAAGCAATGTGAAATTCAAAGATGTATGGTACAGAATTTTAAAAAGCATGGCAAACCTTGGTAAACTATGATACGTAGATAGTATAACCATGGGAAAACTGCAAATATACTGTGTAAATTTACAGTAGGAAACAAATACAAGGGTAGAGAGATGAATAGTACAGCACTAGCATGTTTATAAGTTGACCTTGACTTCTTAAGCATTCATTGCTTAGTCTTGTCCCTCCAGCAATAACATTAGAGCCTGAGTGGCTTTTGGCTTGTTTTAGTTTATTGTATGTGTCTATTAACTGCTCTTAAACTTGAAAACCACCTGGTTTAAATGTAATTGGCCCTGAATGCAAAGGTATGAAAGCAATATGAGCATTAATTACTTGCAGACCGTCAGGCCTAATTCCGATTAAATGTCAGTATGTAATAATTTCGTTAAAATTGAATAATTTATCTCAGTGTATGTGATGTAGCTACAACATTTCCCCAAATATTAGTAACTTAGCTAGCTAGCTACCTATTGGTGATGAAAGTAATAACATCATCCAAGCAACATTTTATACTAATTCGCTCACAATATTTATGTCATCATACACTGTAGATGATGCAAACGTTCAAATGTTAATAAGCAACAAATTATATTTTGTAATGTAATTGCTTGATCTGGAATCAAACTAATTTAGGCTACTTGCGCTAGCTATGTATATATTGTTTTAAAATTTAACTGTGTTGGTGAGAGAAAAAATCGTTATGAAACTTACCCGAGTGCCTGTAAATGATAATCCGCTTCTTGCGTTGTGCATCATTTCTCACCCAATCATATTTCGATGCGATAATTGGCCACTTCTTACATTGGCCGTAATTTCACAGCCAATCATGTTTCAGTACAACCACAGGGTCATTCACATGACGTAAACACCAAATACGTCACGTTACGTAGTGGGTGGGGAGGCGAGGCGAGGCAGCGCAGGAACCTTGCAGAGCCTGTTCCGCTAAAACAAACCTGAAAACTAACAGCATGCGCTACCATTTTGTAGTTTCTTAGATTGCATGATGTTAAATAAAATCAAGTTCATATAGGATTTTTTTAAATTATGTCTGCATCATAATATTTTACTAGGTGATGCAAAACATTTGGGCATAATGTAAATTACATTCAAGTGCATAGCCTACGGTGTTGTACTGACAACTACTGTACTGTACCATTCAATTTTTCTATATTGTAAGAAAAGTCAGTCACATGTTGCATATCGCACCTGTGTGTCCGGGTGCAGACTAGTGGTATCGCATAGTGAAAATGCCCAGCGGTGCCGCACTGCGCCTGTCTGTCCTGGGCTTTATGGCTATAGTGATTTATATTTATAATACTGTAGCATACATGGGGGTTGGGGTTGGGGTCAGGGCTGGTAGATGACGCAATCTAAACATGAAGACATAAGCCCGATATCAGCCCAGCTCTTTAGTACAGCACTATTGGCGCTATCCTTCAAAGTGGAAGGTCCCAGGTTTGTGTCCCACCTCTGCCTATGAGAAGCACCTGCTTGCGGGAACCGAGGTTCACCACAATCATGGCCGTAACTAGCTATGAGGACACCGAGGTAGTGTCCTCACTTGTTTTTTGCATCATCAATGCTGATGCTCATGTAAAGAGTCTTGTAGGTTGAATAGTAAATACCAAGCAGTCAAATAAATACTGCCAGCTAGAGCTTGAAAACCAAGTTTGACCTCCGTAGAATGTCAGCTCTGGTTACAACGCTGGCCACAATATATTAAAAAAATAATTTTCTCTAGACAAGTATCTACCATGAGCTAATAATGCCCTTCCATTCAAACCTATTGTGTTATTATTATTATTATTATTATTTATTTCTTAGCAGACGCCCTTATCCAGGGCGACTTACAATTGTTACAAGATATCACATTATACATTATTTCACATTATACAGATATCACATTATTTTTACATACAATTACCCATTTATACAGTTGGGTTTTTACTGGAGCAATCTAGGTAAAGTACCTTGCTCAAGGGTACAACAGCAGTGTCCCCCACTGGGGACTGAACCCACAACCCTCCGGTCAGGAGTCCAGAGCCCTAACCACTACTCCACACTGCTGCCCTATTCTACTTTGTTCTATTCAGCTCAAAGATTCTTGTCCAAAAGTTCCTCAGTATTGTGTTATACAGTACCGCTTATCAATTTTAAAATTAAAAACATCTGGTAAAGTTAACATCTGGTAAAGCTGCATGGATCTTTTTGCAATAGAGCTATAGTATTGTACCAGTGAGGCAATAGCCTGCTGAGCCAATGTCTATAAATTGTCAGATACATCTGTCACAGATTTATATCTACTCTGTCAATAACTTTGTTATTCTTGATTCTTGTTCATGTCCTGTGTAATTTTATCAGCTTTGCACAGCAGTGTTATGCAGTTATGGTAGAACTTGTGTTTGACAGGATCAACACAACAGGTTGTCATCAGTGCCACTGATTGTCATAAAAATCCTTGAGTGAAGCCAAATGCATCTTTGTTTTTTTATGCTGAGAGATATAGCATGATATTGTCCAAACTGATTATTTGGCTAGATCTTGTAATTGAGCAGTACATCCAAGCTTGGTAGCGGGATGCATGCACATGTTTAATGCAAGAATTAGTCATTATTATTATTATTATTATTATTATTATTATTATTATTATTATTATTATTATTATTTAAATATAACATTAAAAAAAGCTAACAGATACTGATTTAGTTGGAATAACTGCATTTTACCATAAAAAGTGGGCATGTTTGTTTTTCTTGTGTCTTTATGTTCGAAAGTGCTTATCTTAATTATCTTAATATAACAAGCATTCCATGTATTGTGCGCACGACTTAGCAGTTTCATATAGCATCGCTTGTATAATGCTCACCCCTTTGGTATGCTGAAAACAGAGGGGTAAGTAAAGCACTTATAGGATAGGATCAGTCATACTTAAATCTGTGTTATATACTATATCACCAACGTATATCAATTAAGCATAAACTGTAGCCTTTGCTGACAGCTGCAAGAAAAACTAGTATTCATGTAAGTTGTGATTTATGATATACATGTAATCTGCACTGAAGTATAATGTGCACCTCATACTGTCATACTGTATATAACACACATCGCTGCAATGCTTCTAAAATGTGTAAAAGGAAGCACGTTGAGAATTTGAGAATTACGGTAGCTCTATTTAACAAAAACTTGTAACTTTGTTGTTGCACACTTATGAAAACGGTACAAGGTTATCATAGACCCTGATTAGCTCTAATCTTGGACTACCTAATATTACTTCAGGTAAGCTAGCCCACTGGGTCTGTGTAACCAGTCATAAGAGGTTAAACAAATAATCCACAAAATCCACGGCATCTGTCTGTCTGTCTGTCTGTCAACATGTTTATATGTGCATACACTGTATGCTGGTCATGGTAATCTTTATATCATGTCAGTGACATTTGTATTTACAACTGCAACATGGGGTGAATTCCAGTTCTGGAATTACTTTGAAAAAGCTTGAAGCATATATTGCCTTCGAAACTGTGGCGGATTTAGGTTCATTCACGTTTCATAAACCAATATTTCTACTCAATACAGTTAATATTATTTCCTACAGCTGTGGACCTCGTAATTTCAAGATTAATCTACTAAAAAGAAAGATAATTGATTTTTTTCTGTCCCAACTCTAATGTGGCTTAATTTCAATTAAGTAGAGAAGATGAAGGTTCAGATTTTTAAAAATCCGTAACACAGGTGTCTCACCTGGTAAAGACATGACCGTGTGGTGTGCAGGGTAAGAGAAGTGCAGGTTGGTTTGCTGGAAGTGGATTGAAATGAATGGTGTTTGGACCATTGTTTTTTCTCCAAATTGAACTGAAATACCTTTAAAACATAAGAAACTTTACGAATGAGAGGAGGCCTTTTGGATGATCTGTGCTGTCCAGTTCCTAGTAGCTGATTGATCTTTTTAAATCCATTCAAAATGTTTATAAAATGATCAGTTAAATATTATAAGATCATGGGTAAATAAGCAGATAAGTAATGTTTGTTACAAAAGCTTCTTTGCACATATGCTTCAGTTTTTTAAGCTAGTGCATCTACATTACATTTAACAAAAGTATCTCTGTACTTACCTGATTTAAGCAATGTATAACACTTGAGTACTGCAACACAAATTAAGAAATCTGGTACAATTCTGTTTATGTATTCCATGTATATGTAGCATGCTCAGCTAGAAGACGTGGACAATGCTTTAGGGCAAAGTTAAACCACTTAACAGTTTATTGTAGTTATACATAATACAGGTAATTCCATAACCAACTGAATACTGACTCTGTCGTTACATCTTCATGAATAAAAACTCACAAATACATCCAGGTGTCTAAATGTTGTTCCTTAACCCCGACGAGCCGAACACCGTTGACGTGATCTCTCTTTTGAGACGTCTCACGGCAACAAGCCGTGGGGCAATCAAATCAGTCGTTGAGCATTGTCATTGAATAAAGCTAGGCACTAGGAACAAAAGCATGTATCCCTACATGCAAATTTTGATGTTACACTTCAAAAACTTCATAAACAGGAAATGCATCTACCAGCGTGTATTTTGAAGTACAAAACTACAAGGTCGAGAAGAGACTTGTATGTGACAGTACATACACCACTTATTTATGTATTTATTTATTTACAGTGGTGGCATTTATTGCATCACCCTATATTTTTACGATTACTGTTTTATGATCACCATATAGTTAGTTTATCTATAGACTTTTTTTGTTATTGTTGATTTGCTATTTGTGGTTATAAGTCTATAAACAATAATAATAAATAAATATGCTTTTCTCTTCATAATGCATAATTATTAAATGTCAGGAAATATACAGTACATTGTGTTGATATGCCAAAAATTCAATGCATGTATTTATTTGTTTGTGTTTGCTTACAGCGGTGGCCATGTTTATTGCAGTACCTCAGTATAGTTGGGGTTACTGCTTTGTCACCATTTATAGTTTGTTATTATTTAATGTTATTTTAGTTAAGGTAGTCAACGTTTTAGAATACATGCAGAGTTTACGAGAAACACATTACGTTACCTTTGCTGTGTTCCGTGTTGTCCGTATCACAAGGTATGTGTCACAGATCAACCGGGAAATATATTTCTCAACATTTATTCAGGATCAGGGCGAGCATAAACTGGACACACTGCAATATTTAGCAGAAAAAACATCTCTTTCTTCTGGCCAAAAGTTGAAAAAAACATTTCTTTAGTGTGTTTACTGATGATGTGTGAATAAATAAAAATCTAAACAAATCGCCAATATTGACAACACAGGACACAGCAAATGTAAAGTAATATGTTTCTTGTAAACACTGCAGGAGGTTCTAACACTTTTCCCACGGCTTGGATAAAGAGTCCCAGAATAAAGCAAATGTTTTGCAAAAAAATAAATAAATAGACAAATGGATAAAAAAAACTCTGGTTTGTTTTCAACTGAACAACTGCGTGGGGCCCATGTAGAGAAATGTGATAATCATGAAAACCAAGTGGACCAGCCACTCGAGTGAGGGAGTTGTATAGGTCTAAGTAAAGAACCATTGGGAATTAGTGGGAGTTTGAATTATGTGCTCAGTAAACTATGTATAAAAAGTAAAAATGTCAAGTAGAATGTCATTCGACTTTATTCTGTAGGGTGATGCAAAACCTTTGGTCATTGCTGTAGTTATACACCCCTTTTTGGGAAGTTTGGAAATGGGCCCAGGCTATTTTCATAAGTAAAATTCAGCTTTGAAGCAATTAAACTTTATGGCCTGGAAAATTATGACTAACTGCCAGCAAAAGGTACAAAATAAATCGTATTTTCCCCTGCCTCCAGAGCCCGCTCCTTCTCCACCCTTGCTCCGCAGTGGTGGAATGACCTTCCTACAGATGTCAGGACTGCCCAGTCCCTGACCACATTCCGGCGCCTCCTCAAGACTCACTTCTTCAAAGAGCACCTGTAGAACTCCTCTGTTTGTATCCTGGGACACTATCACCCTTCATGTAAATGTGCTTTATTTTGCTCTTATCTGCCCCCTATTTTACTGCATTTAATCCTGTACTTCAGAATACTGTAATCTGCCAAGTGTTTAACCTGTAGTACTTTGTATTTAATCACATCCTGATGTAACTATCACTATTTAATCATATCCTGATGTAACTATCACTATTATCTGCTGTATTATTGAATTGTGGTTTGTCACACTTGTACTTTGCTTGAACAAAAGTTATTGTATTTCTTGCTCTTATTGTATTACTTGTATTGTAACACTTGAAATGTATTTGCTTACGATTGTAAGTCGCCCTGGATAAGGGCGTCTGCTAAGAAATAAATAATAATAATAATAATAATAATATTTTATGTTTCCCCTTTTCATGAAATCGCAGGGTTGAACTTTGATTGGTTACTCAGCTCGAAGGTTTTTCTTCTTGATCCCATCTGCTTGTGAGATTTGAAATATATTATAAATACTGGCCCTGAAGTATTGTCTTTAGACATCAGTTTATAGAAGCAGAATTTGATTCACAGTGCTGTGCATTTGCCTTTCTGGTGGACGGAATACCTAATAGGGCTCTTAGTATTAAATAAACACTTCTGGCTGGCAGCAAAATGCAAATTGTTTTAACTTCATATCTGAGCATCACAAATGAGCTATACTGTATATATATATATATATATATATATATATATATATATATATATATATATATATATATATATATATATATATATTCCAGTCTTCAGCTGAAAAGAAGTAATCATAAAATCAGTATCATTTTCCAAGTGATTTAGTTTTGGTTTAAATGAAGATTAATTTGATTAAATTATACCTGAATAAAAATGAGATTAACTTCAACTATATTAAACATGGTATTACTGTGGGGAAGTTACTGATATATATAATAATGCAGTGGAATGGTAATTTGATTCCTATGTAATGAGTTAGCATGCATTACCATACTTATTACAGCACCTTCATTAATAAATGAATGTGTATATGGCTGTTTTGACCATGAATTGATATTGTGTTTCTGTAGTTACATTCCCACTGGATTAAAATGAAATAATGTATGTGTGCAAATTAAGAATGGTGGATTGTGAGATGAGATTGAAGGTCGATTTTTCCAATCCACAACAGCCCTCCTCAATTTGCTGATAGCACATTATTTGTGCGTGATTATAGAACTCATTTGGTTTATAACTTACCTTCTTTGTGTTTTTATATCCATTGCTGACATTCTATAGGTTACTTCACTGCTGTCAGCTTGTGGACTGTACCTGTAGCGTTCTTCGAACTAGCATTGATATTATGACCCTGCTATCATTGGCTCCTAAGAGGAAATTGTAAAATGTATGCATTGGTTGTTGTTTGGTTTATCTCGAGAGGGTGTGCTCAATCTAGCTGAGTATAAGTGTATAAGGGGCAGCCATGCAGAGGGCAATATTTTTTCCATGATCGAATCCCAGAAAGTTTGCCTAAAAACCTAATAGGAGTTTTGACAACTTTGAGTTTATAACATTGATGGGAAATCCATGCTTAATATATCCAAAAAATACTTTGTGAGTGAAATGATGCAGTAAATCTGCATGTGTTCCTGCATGCTTAGATATGTAAAGTTCATGAAGTACATTTTCATGTTCCTCCATATAAGAATCTTCTTCACGTTTTCTCTTCAACATTTACCTGGCTACAACTAAGCAGTTTTTAGATGGTCGGCCCAATATTCACATTTTATGAGCCCAGAAAAGTTTTATGAAACTTTGGGTTTTAACAGCTACTGGGTTACAGGAATGAGATATACAGTTTCGATCTGGTAAATGCCTACAAAAGGATCTTTCATAGTTACTTGTCATCAGAGATGGGGTAACTCGTTACTGTAATAATATTACTTTTGTCAATAACGAGATAATATAACACGTTTTAATGGGTGTAATAATATTAAAGTAACTTTCCCCCAAAAATAAACAAACATGTCTTGTTACCTTTTCTCTATAAAGGCATAACAGAGTTCCAGACAGATTCATAAACAGCTTCTTCTTCATTAACCTGAGCTCCTTTTGGGCACACACAAGGCTGAGTGAACAATCTGCAATTAGTGCAAACTACAATACACAATACTTAAACATAACAAAAACCTTTATAGGGGATGGTCTGTCACGACAGTTATTGGACACCCCTGAGAAGTAACTATTTGTAATTGCAACTAGTTACAAGTTTTTCAAACTAATAAGTTATTGTAATTACAATTTTGTTCAATTGACTTGCAACTGTAACATTACATTTTAAAAGTGACTTCCCCAACACTGGATGCATGTAAGTGCTTTTTGCTGCCTAGCTAAGCTTTTTTAAATTTGGAATTCCCAATCTAGATTTGCCCCCTATTCCCCCATCCAAGTGTCATCTCATGGCTGCTTCTGAAATGTATCTGTAAGTCTGTTTTGATGGGTTTACTTTGTCATGTTTATATTGTTTGTATTCTTCACTTTATTTTTATACCAACTTGATGATGGCATATGAAATATGCAGCTTGCTGTTATCCATAACAAATTGAATAAATCAATTGAAATCTTAGTTTGAATGACATCTTACCCCGTTCAGGTGCTTCGAAATGGACACCATGTTCATGCTCTAGCTTTATTAGCTTTCCTTAGCTTTGTATGTACCAGATAACATGTTTTATAAAAACATGTTTGCTATAACATTTCACAGGATGAACTTCAGGCTGCGAGTGGAGAGTGTGGCACAGGGTAAGATACTAACCCCTGTGGTGTAAATGAGGTGATGCAAGCAAAGGAAAACAAAAAGGATTTTAAGAGTGTTTAGAGTGCAATGCACTGGCTTGTGCCTAGTCTCTGATTGTTTAATGTGTTGCCTCCTCCTGACGATCTCCTCTTAACAAGCACAGAAAACCCTGCTGAAACCCATTTACACAACAATATGACAAGTGGAACTGCTCTATCAGTCACTTTCACTGGAATGCCTAATCTTGTTCTCCAGGGAACTGTATGATTTTGAAAAACAGATGTCACAAAGTCTCCCATTTACACCTCAGCACAGCAAATGTGAAATTACACTTGACATTTAGCAAAGCGGTGGTTCACGCAGGGAACTCACTTTTAAGGCTGTGTGGTCCAGCGGTTAAAGAAAAGGGCTTGTAACCAGGAGGTCCCCAGTTCAAATCCCACCTCAGCCACTGACTCATTGTGTGACCCTGAGCAAGTCACTTAACCTCCCTGTGCTCTGTCTTTCGGGTGAGACGTAATTGTAAGTGACTCTGCAACTGATGCATAGTTCACACACCCTAGTCTCTGTAAGTCGCCTTGGGCTTTATATTTTACCTCAATCCATTCGTCCCCGCTGTATGTCAGAGTTCACATCCACCTGTTGTTTGGCTTGGAGGAGGGCAGCTATCCTGTCCCCCTGCCCATGGCTTCCCTACAGTCAGCCTCTCTACTAAATTCTGGGCTGGGATACCTTGAAGGACGGGGCCAAAGGCAAAAGAAAATATGTATAATGTAGAATTTGTTGTCTAAGCTATAATAAACATTGTTTGCACGAGTTTTACTGACTGAACAGTACAGCTTTTAAATGTTTTTTTTTTCTGTGTAAT
Source organism: Acipenser ruthenus (assembly GCF_902713425.1). Classification (NCBI taxonomy): domain Eukaryota; kingdom Metazoa; phylum Chordata; class Actinopteri; order Acipenseriformes; family Acipenseridae; genus Acipenser; species Acipenser ruthenus. Next base: position 7,306,752 of record NC_081216.1, on the reverse strand, counting down.
TGTTGCTTGTCTTTGCCTAATAAGCAATAAATTAAGTAATTCACTTAAATTAACCTTTTCATTATGTTGTGCAAAATAACTTTTGGACAACATGAAATCCAATTACCTCAAAAAACAAGATGTCAGAAGCCTGCTTGACATGTCAGTTGTGTGTTTTCGGGTGTCGAGCAAATGCCATAGTCTTGAGTTTTCTCTTTTATTGCCTTGAGCAGATATCTGATGTGACACAACCTTCAACAAGCAGTGCTAATCAAGCATATTGCCCAGTGAAGAAATCACTTTGCATTAGTGTTTTACAATGACAGGATGGAAAACACTGTTTGGACACAAATCCTTGTGCAGAATGTAGCTGGAGCTTAATTGATTAACTGAAGACCAGTTAAGCACAGCCACATGCTATAAAGGGGGAGAAAGCCTTTGTTTGGTAGAGTTTTGAAGAGGGAGGAGGAGGAGGAGGAGGAGGGGGGGGAGGATGTGTTTGTGTTTGTGGGGGGGGGGGAAACCAATTCAGTTTATTTTGTGTGAACCTTTTGTTTTGGCCCTTGTGCCGCCTTCTTTGTGAATTTGTTCATAAATGCACAATAGTGCTTTAAACTACAGTTTTCTGAGTCTTCCTCCTGCTTGTAACGGGCCTTGTCAGTGACACTACCCTGTCACAGTGTGTAAAACAACATAATATGAATCTGCCTTATCTTTTAAAGGTAGAATGAAAAGGGTTTTTAAATACAATCACTATACTGCAATTATACAATTTCTCTTTTCCTTAAATAATAATAATTTAAAAGCCCTTTTGGGATTCTGAACCCAGGCTACATGAAGTGCTTTTCAGCAGCTAGCTAGGCCTAACCTTGCTGAGCTTAAAAAATAAGTTTCAGTAATGTAATGAAAAAAAGAAGTTACAAATTGGAAACCCTTGCCATTCAGCTTTTAAAATGGATTGTTTCCCCCCAAACTGAATTTAATTTGCTTGCTTTTAATGTAAAAACACAAAAGAGACTTTCAAACTGCATAGAATATTTCTCATTGTCCTTGTTCTTCTCCGTGGTGACTGTCTCATTATGAAGAAATTGTGCTGGACGTTTTCCGTGACTTGTCACTTGTACTCTTTCCAGTTGGATGGTGACAGAAAACACTGTGTTTGTCTTAAACTTTTCCAGGCCATGATTAACAATAGACATTTTGTTGGCCGGTTATGTACTTGTGTCTTTGTTAATCTTGGCAGTTTTTTTTTTTTATTGTCACATGTGATGGGAAGTTGAACCTAGCTTTTTCTGCTGTGCCTTGCATGCTTAAGCTTTGATCTGGTTGTGATCTGGTTTTATATCCATTTCTGGACAATGACTACATTGACTTGCATTTTAAAAATAGCCAGTATCATGTATATCTATGTTAAAACAATACCTGTGAGATCTACCAATCTTGCTGTTTCCTTTCAAGTACGAAATGTGTTCCATTACACAATGGGTTAACCTATTACACTCGATTCAACTGAACACTCTACCAAAGCTGCGTCTTACACCCGCGACGTCAGCAGCCTCTCTGCCCCCACAGGAGACAAAACTGCGTGCAGGACGGCGCTCGGCGCCATTTTCTAATTCAGCCTTTTCAGCTTACACAGTGACCCAGCATTCGAGAGAGTGAAAATTCGCTATCTTCAACCAGAAGCTGTCAGATAAGCCTGTCTTATTTTATTTCTGCTTGTTTATTCCCCTTGGGATAAACCGCTGAGGCAAAAAAAATTCTTTAAATAATATTGTGTTTTTTACCGTGAGTCTGTTTTCGCGGCCTTCTGGCCAGTGGCAACAGTGGGCTATCAGGAGCTTTGTTCACAAATAGGATCACTTGCCACCCACTGCGTCTCTAACTACTGTGGATAATTGTCACTTCTTAGGGGAACCTTTCAATAGAGGTGAGCAGCAATATGTTGCAGAGTTTCTCACCAAATTGTCTGAAATTTGTCCTGAAGTATCGCGCATGGTTTCAGTCACAATAAGTCATGACATTCTATGTACTATATGTAACTACTGCTCATCAAACCGAGAGGTGTTGCACATTTATCCTCTACATGTACCTGCTGGTACAGATTCCATGTGTTTGGAAGAACTCATTTATAGAAATGACAAATGGGCAACGATTCCTGGTAGCAAATGTAGGCAATGCAAAACTTCTCCAATCATGAAACGTGAACTTATTCAATCAGCAGGGAGACTGATTGCAGTCCAACTTATGCTTTGGGAAACCAAACCAGACGGGACCGTTACAAAGTGACACAATGCTAAGTTTACTGCTGTGCAGAAGAGCACAATTACTGTGGACAACAGGAATTACCAATTAGATTCCATTATCATACACCAAGGACAGGGTGTTACTTCAGGACACTATGTGTCTGTTGTTGCTGTGGGTGCTACTGGAAAATGGGTGCATGCAAATGATGCACTTATTGAAGTCAAACCATGATCAAGAAATGCAAACGAAATGTATATGGCCTTTTATGAAGAGATCTAATGCTTTACAAATGCCTTAGCCTAAGTTCATAACACCACTATATCAAGGAGAATAATGTTTTTTTCCAGCATTAAAATGTGTTAGTATACTACCCTTTAGCACGGACATGCATATGTACCTTTTGAACCATTTATAACATTGTAATTTTGTACCTACGTAAATATCAATATATCAATACCTACCAAAATAGACATTGTTTTCACCACTCATGCAACTATAAGAATACAATGTGCATACAAAGAGCATTTCAAGTGGTTTGAACTGCAACATCACGTTCTTTAAGAGCACACAACCTTAGCCCGCTGCACAACTGTGCATTTCAAGTGGAACGATAAAGTGGAGTGAAGCGATCAAAAAAAGGCGCCAAGTTAGAAGCAAGAATTGTGTGAATCTTGGGCCCCAGCACCTTTCCAATTGTGCCTATTTGCTTGATGCTTGACAAGATTGGCCAATTGTTCTCCTAACTTGGACTTTTGTGTTTGATATCACCCCTTTAAACGGCTGTTGCGTTTTTCTAACTTGTTTTTTTAAATTGACAATATTTTTGTTATAGATAAAAAATGCAACAAATAAATGCTATAGTGTGAATAGCCCTTAAAGTTCATGTTTCTCAATAGCACACACACACAGATAAAATGATCTATTATAGAGACAGGGTCCAGTAAGAAAAATCAAATGTGTCTGTGTCAATAGTAAGAGAAAGATTCAGAAATAAAACAGCTGCATTAGCTTTAGAAAAACAGAGGCATGAATCATTGTTGGTCTTCCAGTTTAACAAAGAAGATTTTAAAACTCACTATCCAATTCATGCAAAAAAAAAAAAAAAAACATGTTTGGCTTCACTCTTAATCATTACAGAATTACCAGTAAACTTCAATGTATTATTTTTTTAAACAGCATAACATTTATGTATAATTATACTCTAAAGTTAGACAGTGTAATGTGTACTTTCTTTCCATATTACTAGTAATATGGAAAGCCATATTACTTCTGTGCATTGAGAAAGAAAAACTAAATCAATAGCGAAAAACATTGTGACAGTCAAAATTACATGCAACTTCCTTTCTAGCTGATTTCCAGTGCCCTAATATCCAAATTAATCACATTTAGGTTCTGCCCAATGTTAAAAATCCCAACCTGGCCCTTTAACACTACAACTGCTGGAACGTGGGTCATTTTGACCCATACATTTCTAAACTGCTTCATTATGAAAATGAAAGACATGGATACAACTCAAAAGTTTTATTCATGAACATCATAGCTAACATTTGCAACACAGAAACACAGTATTTAAATGGAACATTTAACATAAAAGGCTTTATTTTCAAAATGAGCGCATATACAGCATGACTGCAAACAGTGAAAAAATAAAATAAAATATACATTTCAAAAGAAACAGGTATGTACATATACCCATTTACAGGTGCACATACAAAGCTGTAAAACCGAAATCATTGTTTCTAATACTACATAAAAAGAAAATATAACTCTACATCCAGTATGACGGCTGCATTGTACTCTATGGAGCGTAAGCATCTGCCTGCTGGCTCTGTGCCTGCATCCGGGATCTGTGTTGTAAGTTCCATTGAACACTATTATGTAAACTGGTACATACAAACCTGTAAAACCGAAAAAAAAAAATTTCTAAAAGTAATATATAAAAAAAGAATATATAACATACGTTTCATATTAGGCACATAAATTGTTACCTGTCATTTCATTTTGCTGTATGCAGTTTGCTGTATGCGAGTGCAGCTTGCCATATTCCAATCAAAATAGAAGAAGACGTATGGGCAAATCCACACCAGACAGAGAATGTCAGCAGCAACTGTTGGGAGATGTTGCATGCTTGCCTTTTAACAAATGACAGACCTCTGTTTTAGTAAAGAAGCAAATACCATTATTTTTAGGCTTTTATAGTGCTTTGAAATATTAGGTGTATTTAATGTTTAAACAGGTCCGCGAAATGTTTGTGAAATCCTAATTATAACCCTAATTCTAATTGGATGACTTGACCGTGGGCATATGACTGAATCCATTTTTTTCCCCACCGTGTTCGGTACTTGCACTTTTTTGCTTTTTACTGACAGGCTCGTCAACAACACCAGCCATCATGACACTTTGCCAGGTAAAACCTGATGCACAGGTGCACGCACCAAGAACACACATTACGCTTTCACATTCACATTTTACGCCTGGGTTTTCAACGTTTACTCCAAAAATCAGGACAAATGGCGTCCCGACAGTACCTCGTCGAGATGCAGGACAAAGCCCCTAATATCGGGATGATCCCGATTTTATCGTGACGTCTGGTCACCCTAGATGCACAAGACAAGAGCTGTTAGGGTTATGTTGCCATGGTTTTTCTTCTAAAAAGCGTCTCTCTTTTTCTGTGGTTTTTGTTATCTGTATTGAACAGGGTGAGTTTCAGGCTATTTCACTTTTTTTATGGAAGCCTAGTGTGTGCACATGCATTTCATGTATGACATGTATCTGTAACCTTTGTAGTTAAAGAGCTATACCCACAAATCTAACAACAGTAAAAAAAAAAAAAAACAAGCGAAAATAGCTCATACTCTAAAGGGTTATTAATATACCTTCCATTTTTCATGTAATCTGCAATCCAAATATTCTTGATTCATGGATAACTCTTAAATCCACCCGTGCCTTAAACGTAAAACTCACACACAAACAAACACACTTAATTCACAGCGTTAGTCCTGTATGTGTAGGGAAGTGGAGTAGTTAGAATAAGGGTAAGGGAGTGCTGTTGTTCTGGGAAGGGCTGCACATCAGCATGTTGTGCATTTGCAAGGGAAAGGGGATCCTTTGGCTGTAGGGCAGCAGTAGGATAAATGGGGGCCAGGGAAGTGTAGGGTGTTCCAGGGCAGCTTCTTTGGCCAGTGCTGTCTGTAATCGATAGTTAAACAGTCCGGTTTCTTGAGTGGCCAGATGGGAAAATGTACTGAGGTGAGACATGGGCTGATAACACCCTGTTGCAGCAACAAGTCCACCATGCTTTGCACTTAAGACCTTGCTTTATTTGGATACTAATATTACTTGTATGAGGATGGGTCTTTTCCCAGAATCTCAACCTGGTATTTCGTGTTAGTGAGTAGCAAATGTCATTACTTGTTGCAGGAGCAGACTGGTATAGGGTTGCAGGGAAGCAAAAAACAAAGCCTGTAAATCATATCCCTCAACTTTCTTGATAGCATATACTTAGGGCTTCTGTTTTTCGGGTATTATTAATTGTATTTTGCGGTGCTTATTTTTAGCAATTTTCAAGTTTTATTTAAATCGTTTTTTTTCAGGGGCTTTCGTTTTTGATATACTGTATGAAATTAGTGTTTTCGCTTACTTTCCAAAATGCTTGAGCTTTTTTTTTTCTGTCAAAATTTGTAGAGTAGTAACTCGATGGTACTTGCACACATAAGTTGTAACTTCTTTCCTTTGCTGTCTTCCACAACGAAATTCCTATGGTCACAGGCAAATTCTTCTGGGGTTTTTGTGTGTAAGCATTTTTGTACATTTCGCCACAATTCTGTTTTAAATCCTCTGTATCTTAACTGTAATACAGCTTTTAATCCCACTAACAAGCCTACATCCTGATTGTAATCTCGTTTTAAATCTCGCAAGCGGAGTCTCCAATAGAAATGTAGGAATGTGCTGTCACTTAGTAGTCGGAGCGGGTTTAAAGTATTCAGAACGAATCAATGAATCAGAAAGGCGGGACATTGCCCAGCAGCACTGGGAAATGTATTTATTATTATTTTTGTAGTAGGTTTTATAGGTTTTGTAGTAGTTGATTTTTCTCTTGTCAACAGTCCAGATGGCAACTGACGTATGAGGGGAGCTGAGAATCATTACATTCTTTCTCGACTTGCACTTGTAAATAGTTAGCATAGCACAGTCATTTGTGTTTCAAAATTGTACAGGGGTACAGCTGTGGTTGCATGTTTTGTGCAGATGGTGGAAGCCCTCTTCTTGCTTGTTTACTGTTCCAACCAGGCTGTTTCTTTTTTTCTTCAACTGTTTTGCTAATTACAGTGAAATTTAAAAAAAATTGTCATTGGTAACATATATCCCTTTTCCTAAGCATGGTTACATCAGCCTAAGTACCACATTGTCACCCAGTCTCTGACCAGCTGGGCGAGTTTCATCTTTGCACAGGTAGGGGTAGGGTCTGCTGCCAGCCAAAACTTGATCCCAAATTTGACAGGTTTGTTTGACATGTATTGTGTCCAGCGACACCGTGCTTTTGTCGGAAACAGCTGCTTGTCCATGTAATGTTTTATGTTTAGACAGTTATATCTGTAGTTGCTCTCAAATCAAAATGCAAAAATATCAAGCTTTCTTGAAAAATTCTTGTAATAGTAATATTATATGCTCACGTAGACAGCCAGACAGCAGTTCTCCAAGGAATTGATAGGATTACAATAGATATTTGGATAACACATATCTAGACTTCAAGAGAAATATTCTATTCAAATACAACTTTTTTTATTTTTGTGATTCTGACTTTCAAACACTGTCAGGGTATTTAATACATGTATTTAGGAAAAGTCAAGAACAAAAAAAACGTGAATCTTTAATACACGCAGAGTAATTTAAATTTTAAAAGTGAAAACCGTCAAAATGACTGCCTTGGCAGTTCTAGTGTTAATAAATAGTAACTATGCATAATAACATTGTAATTATGTTTAAGTACACATGTATTTACTAAGTAACTGCTATGTACATCCACAATAATTAGAGACACTTAATGCAAAGTATTACCAATCTATTTATAAATTACACCTTAATAAATGTTATTTAAATAACTGTTTAATTAATGATAGATTTGGTTTCATTTTCTGAAGTTTTTGGGCTCCAAGTCAAAGGATTTAAACAGCATCTTTATGTACAAAATAATCTCAGGAAATTTGTATTACCATCACTTTATAGATCTCACATTTTCCTATATGACAGATGCACACATGAAGGTACAGCTGTATTGTACTCTTTACCAGGCTGCACTCCCCATAGAAGGAACGCAGCCAAGCTCTTGCAGGAAGATTATTAAGATGTTTTAAACAAATACTCATCCTGAGTTATTGTTCAAAAGAGCACATTCTAAATGTTTACCATTTATTTTCGTTAAAGCTTGAACTCCCATAAGCTTCACAAATGTCTTGTTTTTGAGTTCCGATGACTGTCATGCCTTATCAAAGTTCACTGGAAGTGTAGCATTAAAGTATCTGCAAGGAGCAATCAATACATTTTCATCACTAACAGCTTCCAATAAATTACTATTAAAATAATCAAATTCACATTTATCATAATGTGCACGTTTTATGTAGTGTTACCGAAGTTGCTAACACCTAATGAACAGTAAAACTTTCTGTAGCAATTGATGAACTGTTAACATAGTGTGTACCAAAAATGGTTCTGAAGATCGAAATAGACCTCTGTTAATCTGTATTAAGAGCAAGTGGACTTAATGAGTTTCTTTATGTATACAATGAAAATGCTAAAATCGGCCCTCATTTATCACTTCATTATAGATAAGATTTACCATGTCGTCATTGATTGATGCGCTCCTCGGTCACGCTCATTTGTAAATGCATCTGGATGAAGGCCACCTTGCCCAATCACTAAGCTGTCATTACGCCCAAGATGCATGGCACCTTTACGTAACAGAACACAACCCCAGTGATAATTAACCTTGGTGCTGAAGAGAATAATCTCATCATCTCCTCTTATTTCTTTGTTAAAAGACAATTTCTTCCCATAAGGTAATGTCCTTGGATTTGTACATTTTGTCTAACAGATGACAGCCGTGTCAAACCTAGCTGCTTGAATTTCACTTCCCTTTGAATTCATTTCCCTCCGGCACAGCCAAAACTGAATGTGTCCAGAATGCAAAATCACCAGCTGCCCAGATCACTGGAAAAAGGCAATTTATTACCAACAAGCTAATTATTTCTGTACAACAACATCCACCTTGTACAAAATACCTAGACTAAAATGAGAACCACTGCAGGCTCTATTCACAAAACATTAAAGGCTGCTTTAAGGAATGTTTTGTTAAAGATTGTTTTTTTAAAGCCTGTTTTGTATTCATGTATTCATCTTTAACTGCTTTCAACTGTTTTACTGGAGGTTTGTTAGTGTTTAATCTAAGGGAATGTTAAAAAAAAAAACAACAGTCCTTAAATGTTTTGTGAATAGTGCCTTCAGTGTTAAAAATATAGAGTTTTAACTAAATCAGGTTTATAGTTAACCAATTCTTTTTTCAACTGTTTTATAAAAGGTTAAAGTTATTCTCAGTTTTCATAACCAATGTTAAAAAAAAACAGTACTGAGAAAAGCGTTACTTAATGTTTTGTGAATAGTTACAAGGAACTTCATATGCTTAAATAGCAACTTCGGATGGGTATGATCTAACCTGATTAATTCTTCTTTTTGTCTAGTTGGAAGCCTCAATGTGGACTAATAGAATTTTCAAAATATTGTAGTGTTATCTGGAAATGAAGCAGGCTCACAGGTTTTGCAGGTTCTCGAATTCAGTGGTTTATTAAGCTGGGACTCTACACTTGACAGTGGTACAACTAAAGCTGAACAGCGTAGTGCTACTCAGACTGTGAAAAATAAGAAAAGAAAAGAAAAGAAAGTCCACAGCATACTGTTTTGGCCGTGTGCTACAGCCAACCAAATGCAGTAAAAACACTTTTTTTCCCACAAACTTTTTTTATTATGAGTACAGACAATAGACAAGAGCACTGAACTGAAAAAGATGCAGAGCTGCCACCACCTTGTTTTTTGCTTTTAATTTATTATAATAAAAGCATACAGGATTTTACCTAAGGAGTGGATACTATTCACAAAACATTACGTTGTTGTTTTATATGCATTAAGCTGTTCTTTAACAGCTTCAGGAATATCAAACTTGATTTTATTTATAAAAACTGACTTTGAAAAGGCATTCTTGCAATACCTCATGAGTTAAAGCTTTGTGAATAGAGTTCTGGGGCCCGTTTCATAAAAGTCCTGCGATTGCGATGTGGTTGCCATGAGGTTGCGAGGACGCAGAGGTCGTCGCTGCGTGCGTTTCATAAAACAGTTTCCAAGTGCAGTCGCTTGCACTCACTCTTGCGATCTGCGCTCAAAAAAATCAGTAACTCGGTAATCTACTTTAAAGCCTAGTGACCGATTAGGTAATTACACAATGGCAAGGTGCGAAGGAAAAAAAAAATAAAGAAGAAATTGACACAATTATAGAAATGGTTGGCCGACACAAATCTGTTCTATTTGGCAAGTTGTTGTTTAACTAACATAGACAAGAAAACGTAATCACGGATGCAGTAAATGCTCTAGGGGTGGAGCAGAGAACGGTACCTGAAATAAGAAAAAAATGGATAGATCTAGCAAGTAGAACAAAATTAAAAGAAGAGAGAACAAGAAGGGAGATGAAAATTTATTTATTTATTTATTTATTTATTTATTTATTTATTTATTAGCAAACACCCTTATCCAGGAGGAACAAATTGTCTAAATATAATTAGTGAAGTAGCTGTTGCTGGTGGTATTGAGAGCAAGAAAAAAAAGAAAAGTAGACAGAAGCTCTTCCTGCTGCCTTTAACAACGTACGTAAACACATCCTTTTTTATCCATCTAAGTAAGCAATAATGAAAATAACTTGTTAATAAAATGCATTATTATTATTATTACACTATGTAACACAATTTTTGTTCCTGGGTAGTAAGTGTTATTTCCTAATTGCTTATGCCTCAAAAGTATAGAAAATGGCTATTATTCCCCACAAACTTTGCTTTTGTGACCAGCACAGTGATATTTTGAAATGTACCTATTTCCAATGAGAAAAAGGGCAAATTTGTGTCTTTTCGTTCACATAAAGTCAGAAAAATACTATTTATTTATACTAAAGTAATACAAAAATGACTACAAAAGATTTAGAAGTGAGTAGTTTTTCGAGATTTATGATTATACTGTAAATCACTTTCACGAATCAGCCCCCAAATGTAGTCTCCCATCATGTTCTCGTTATACTGTCCTTGGTAGCGGCATTCAAAGTCCAGTATATCCTGGTGGAAGCGCTCGCCTTGCTCCTCCGAGTACGCTCCCATGTTCTCCCTGAATTTATCAAGATGAGCATCAATGATATGGACTTTGAGGGACATCCTACAGCCCATTGTGCCGTAGTTCTTCACCAGAGTCTCAACCAGCTCCACATAGTTTTCGGTCTTGTGATTGCCCAGGAAGCCCCGAACCACTGCGACAAAGCTGTTCCAATCCGCTTTCTCCTTACTAGTGAGCTTCTTAGGGAATTCATTGCACTCCAGGGTCTTCTTTATCTGTGGTCCGACGAAGACACCGGCTTTGACCTTTGCCTCAGACAGCTTAGGGAAGAAGTCTTGAAGGTACTTGAAGGCTGCCAACTCCTTATCTAGAGCTCTGACAAATTGTTTCATAAGGCCCAATTTGATGTGCAGTGGTGGCATCAGCACCTTTCGGGGGTCCACCAGTGGCTCCCACTTGACGTTGTTCCTCCCCACAGAGAACTCGGACCGCTTGGAAGGGTCCACCATGCAGAAGTAGCAGTTGCTTGAGTGGTCAGTGGGTTCCCGCCAAATTCTTGGGATAGCGAACTTCATGGCTCTCTTTTCCCCTCTGTACCATCCTACAAAAATACATTTATTTCACCCATGACTAATGTGTAAGAGATTCTCGCAACATTTTTCATATATGATATATTTTTTCAATAACATTGAAAATTGTAAAACATTTTAAAATTAAAAACTTTTACAATTTTAAAAATTTTAACAAATTTTATAACATAAAATTCCGAGCAACAATTGTCCATCTTACCTTCCAGAGTTTTTTTGCAGTGCTCGCAGGTGAAATGAGGTGCCCAGGGTTTGTCTTGATCCCCGACAGGCATGCCGAAATATGCCTTGTAGGCCTCACACATCTTAGCAGATGCTTCCACGGAGTACTTTTTCGCTCTTGTCTTGATAAATTGGCCGCAGACATAGCAAAATGCGTCTGCCGGATGCTTGCAGCCTCTTGATGCCATCTCAGAAAAATGCAGATATGTATCCACTTAGGCAGCTGGAACTAAACTGAACTGGTGGGCTTAAGGCCCCTGTATTTATACTACTATTTATATTACTGGAAAGTTCTAGAAGTTACTCCAAGTTTACTCAGCACTGAATCTATCTGGAATGTTCTGGAAAATAGGTAAATTTCAAAATATCACTGTTCTGGTGTGATGGGGTGCTAGCTCGCCCCTATAGGGGCAAGCTAGCACCCCATCACACCTGGTCACAAAAGCAAAGCCATTTTCTATACTTTTGAGGCATAAGCAATTAGGAAATAACACTTACTACCCAGGAACAAAAAAAAAAAAAAATACACAGTGTTATTATTATTATTATTATCATCTTACCCACTTTCTCCCAATATCTCCGCTGGCAAAAGGGTATTTATGAGTATCAATCAAAACAGTTTATTCAGGAATAAAATAGAGCATATCAAATGTGATACATGCAGTATGCACAAGGTATCAGTAAGGTGGTATTCTGAGCTGTCCTGGTACAGAGATTCACAACAGAGCTACAGGTCAATTTACAGGCCTTGATTGGTGGTATGGTGGTCTGTGCCCCGATATCTAAATACCAAGCATTCTTATACTAAACATAGAGGAAGTGGAAAGCTACATCATTTGGTGTGTTCTGCCAATAAACACCTGCCACTGCCCTTGATTAATTCAATGACAAGTGCTGTAAGGTTCTAACACCTTTTTGGGTATTCACAAGCATATATATCAGTAACCAATCAGCGATATTCACATTATGTCTTTCAACTTTAACGAGGCAAACAATTAAGTTTGAGGTTACATTGATGTTTTAGTCATAATGAATGTCACTTGCGTTTACAGCCTGATAAACCCACACTCGCCACAGCTCAATTGGTTTGAAGCCAACAAAGAACTCCCTGTTTCTTGTGGCTGCTTGCGAGCTATTTCCAAAATTGCACGAAGCACCAGAAGAAAGTTATGCAAAGGCAGTTATAAATTGTGTACATGCAAAGTTGAAAAGTCTTACATTAAACAGGGGGAAATCACACAATGTTTAGAGACAGTTTCAATGATTTTGTTACCACTTAAAGGGGCACATAAGCAAAAGTTTGCATATGGAAAGGAACAAATGGCTGATGAAACAATAAGTGCTTGTGAAATTTAACTGGAACAGAACAATGTGTACACCGCCCCACACAGGGTACGTGTTTGTCAGAAAAAGCCTACGTGTTCAATTTCTATGATGTGTTATTTCTTACAAAAGCAATCGGCAAATATCACAATTTGCCCAAATGAAACTGCCGTTTGTATTCCCAGGGTATCGAATGACAGCATCTAACACAGACATTTTGGCATACGAGATGGCTGAATATTAACGGAATTAAAACCTTTTCCTGTATATTATTATTATTTGTTTATTTAGCAGACGCCTTTATCCAAGGTGACTTACAGAGACTAGGGCGCATCAGCTACAGAGTCACTTACAATTACGTCTCACCCGAAAGACAGAGCACAAGGAGGTTAAGTGACTTGCTCAGGGTCACACAATGAGTCAGTGGTTGAGTTGGGATTTGAACCGGGGACCTCCTGGTTACAAGCCCTTTTCTTAACCACTGGACCACACAGGTGCTCATTCACAACAGGGGACAAAATTGGTAATTGGTACTGGCAAATTTTTTGATCTAACAAATCGCACAGATTACAAAATGCAGCAAATGTACATTTTTTATTAGAATTGTCATGTTATATATATATATATATATATATATATATATATATATATATATATATATATATATATATATATATATATTGAGCGGGTTAATGGTTTAAAAAATGTTTTTGTTTTAAATATCTTTAAGTTAGGTTAAAACTGATTAATAATCCATTTAGATTTGTTTCTGTTTAAATCTAAAATACATTTGACTACCCTAAGATTAGTTATCTCCCTTCTTGGCAATCGGTACTTTGATATAAATTCTGAGTCTGTATATGCATCAAGAAGATGTGACTAGTAGTTTTGGCTAGTAGTATGAGCACCATGTTCAATCAGAATCTGCAATTAAAATTGCCACTTGCAGCTGCTGTCTGGCTGTCGCAGGTTTCTGGTGAAAATCAGCGATGATGCAGCCCTGCGAAAGTTTTATGAAAGCCAATTTTTTATTTGCGAGGTGCTTATGATTGCGAATCATTGCATATCGCTTTTATGAAACAGGCCTCAAATGGTTTAGTAGTCGTAGTCGCAGAAGATGTAGCTGCCCTCAAGGGGAGGCTTAATAATTATACCTAGCAGTGGCTACAGAAACCTGAATTTTGCAACCCCCAAGTTAAACGTGGTTGTTTCTGTGTTTTTGACCCATATGCTAGAAAATGTCAATAGGAATAAAAAGGATCTTTTTAATTTTTTTATTTTGAATTCAACTTTAATCTCTCCATGGTTAAAATGCATTTATACACATAAAAGACAAAACATTATTGAAGTTGATACCAGAAATAAACAGACCATTTAATCCAAATTGAGAATATTTAATTACATGCCAAACTGAGTTAAGAAGCCAACAGCGCACAATTAGTACAGAATGAACCAAGAAATTAATGCAGCTCATGAAGGGAAATAGATTTGGAAAATCGGATTATAAATGATAGAACCCTCAGGCCCTCCATCCTCCAATACAGAGCTTCAGTTAACTTTCTGAAAGGTAGTTATGTGTTGTTTAGACTTAATAAAACAAAAGAAAAGTAGGGTTTAATCTGATCAACCTACACTCCACTTATTCCATGGTTATCCTGGAATGACCCTTAACCAGTACACACACCTACAGTGGGTTCATATTATAACTGCGTAATAATCGCACAGTACCTGGAAGGTAAAAAACATTTGTATACAATAGTGAGTTTATCAGAGTACAGCAAAATATTGCACCAAAACAGCTTTCAGAGGCTAGGAGTATGATACAAGTTTAGTGAAGACTGGTGCAAAATCAAGGCAGTTAACATTTTCACCACGTAGAGAATGACAAATGGACAGGTGAACATGAGTAGCACGTAAAGGTCCCTGTTTTTTTTAATGAAGACCCTAAAAACAATGGATGATGCAGGGGGGGGGGGGGGGGTAGGTTCCTTTTGCTTTAAAATGCTCTAAAAATCCAGATGTGGTTTATCCTGGAATTTACAGATTGATCAAATCAATGATTTTGTCTAAATGAGTTGATTTGATTGTAAACACATTCTCTAAATGCATTGTTGAAGTGACAGAAGCATTAATTAAAAGAATGTCAAACTCTATCCAGTTAAAAAGCGACAGAAGAACCATGCAGATTTATTAGCAGAAAATGTAAAAATGAAGCATTAAAAAATCACAAGAAATCCAATTCTTAATATGCGAGTTACAGAGTTCAAAGAGAAATCCACTGCCGAAATCTGACAGTTGGGTAACATTCATTTAATTAATTTAAAAACAAATAAAATGGATTAAAAACACAGTATGTTTACTGACGTATAGACACTTATAATTTTTATTATTATTATATCACTGTAATATTAAGCTGGTATTACATTATTTTCTCATGTGGGACAGCATTTAAGAAGCCCCAACACAAATGCACTTAAAAAGATTGCTGAATGTTAATATGTATACTTAATCTGTATTGTGCTATGTGTTTTAGTAGTAACTTAATCATCAGAAACTACATATTCGGCCTTTTTAATGAACAGATTGTGTATAGCACAACTCATACACATTCATTTCTGTGAGCTACACAACGATGTTTCTAATTTCAAGGACACGTATATAATGTGAAAGACGCATACTGGAACATGGCTTTATTCAAGTGGAAGTGGAACTTAGAAGGACCAGCCCAGGGCTTTGTTTATTTATTATTAAAAATAAATCAGTGAGCAGATGACCCTGTCTGTGGCGCATTAAAGCTTGATAAATAAATTGATGAGTTTAGCGTGAGGCCATTCCAAAACTGCAGTGACACAGATGCCCTGCTTAACTGCACTTTGGCACAGCACATTTTGATAAAGGTTTAACACGGATTTGAGGGTAAGGTGAGATAATTGTGTTTACCAGGCAAAGACTGCAGGCTCAACAAGGCAGACAGGAAGTCAGTGCTGAAGCAAGGGTACGCATATTCCTCGTGGAACCTTAGATCACTGTGCAAAATATGTTTATTCTGATCAAGAGAAAAGGGGGAAAAAATGTAATATTAAAAAATTATGCAACAGTCACATTCAGTCCATTAAGTTTCATTTCACGGTAATGGTCGGGTTTTTTATTCTAAATTGCTCAAATGTAGAGCTGAAATGTGATTTCAAGGTTCAAATTCGTTTTCAGAATATAAATTCTGGTTGAATTCCAGAATTGCAAAAAACCATTAGCGACTGCATTTGAATGGTTTCTGATGTATTTTCATATGGCATTCAACATATTGATTTAAAACAATCATAATTTACCATATTTTAAGTTGTAAGGGACACAACTTCACCCGGATGGCATGTGAGGGCCTATCCTTTCTAGGATTTGAAACACAGTATATCCAAAGACTAGCAAACGCTGAGAGAAAGCCTACTAGCAAGTGAAGTTACATTTTAAAAGGCAACGTAGGAGAAGGGAAGGCGAGGATGGAAAACTATTTAATATTCTTCCACCAATGCTTTCACTATGCTATGTTTTTACATGGGGAAACTGTAGCTCCAGTACTGATAAAGATACCCACACAATGTCTAATGTACATATAAATAATGTATAAAAGTAAACTGGTAATCATTTAGAGATTACTACTGCCTGTTCAAACATATATCCTTTCTTATAGATCTTTGCAAAGAATTTGCATGGCATTTAAATTTCATTTGAATTTGTTCATGATTAGATAGTGTTTTTCAAACTAAAGTGAATCAAAATGTTCTGCAAAGCAAAGTTCTGTATGTTTTCCTGCAGTGAAATCAGGTGATATTTTATTGAGGAATTTATTTAATTAATTTTGCTGTTATTATTCGGTATTCAAAAATACCTGGCTAGCACTAACCTTGGACTACCCAATGTTAATTTAGATAAGGTAATTCAAGATTAGTGCTTATTGGGGGGAATTACGTTGAGTGGTTCAGCTTGTAAGGCACGGTCTCGTGGTGTGCAGGGTCAAGGGGACCACAGGTTTGTTTCCCGGCTGTGTGAAGTTGCTATTCTTTGTTGGGGAATGGCCAGGCAGGACCTGTTTCTCTTCATCACACTACAGCGGACCCTACTAGCCAGGCGCCTGTTGAGTTCAGACGGACACCTGCAAGGCTGGCGATTGTTTTGGTGTTGGGATCGGAGGATTCCCACTGTCCTGAGCTGTTGTGGGGAATTGCTTCTAAACTGGGGACACAAATCTGGGTAAAATAATTGGGCATAATAAGCAACATGTCTAACTGCACAATCATTTAAAAGTAAAGCAGTAAAAAAACTGTACAGAAGCTATGGCTATTTTTCAATTACATTATTTTTTACCCTACAATGGCCGTGGCAAACTTGATTAGTCCAATTGAATCTAATGAAATGATATGACAACTGTGACTGACAAAGGGTAGCTTTGGCAAGGTTTGATAATTCAAGCCCGACGTGATGTCTTCTGAAGAGATTACATTTGAGTTGTCTTTCAAATGGCAGCACCTCACACGAGTGATGGAGTGAACTCTTAATTTTAATTAATGCAGACCTGTCAACTCTCCCTTATTTGCCGGGACCGCCCCATGTTTTGAACACTTCTCCCAGACAACTCCCGGGACAGATTTTCTCCAGTATTTTGCTAAAAAGTCTACTATTAAACCCCACTGTTTGTGATCACAACAAATTACATAAATCTGACAGGAAACTGGCAGTATCAAAACCCCACATGGAGCCTCGAGGCACAATCGATATGCAGATAGTATTTAGGATCATTACTGGTGCCTGGTGCAGATGCAGTCATTTACTTAACAGTTTTCATTTGCAGGCTGCCAGCAGCTCTCATATGTGTAGCCCATCGAGTTGAGGACCTAACAAACAGGATTAAATATTACAAACTGTGCTCTGATCTTTTAATCACAGCAGTGCCTATTATTATTATTTGTTTATTTAGCGGACGCCTTTATCCAAGGCGACTTACAGAGACTAGGGTATGTGAACTATGCTACTATAGGTATAGCTATGTTTTCGGGTCTTACATCACGTGCGTGGATAGCCGCTGTTTACAAGTACAGAGAGACAACTGGGGGTGGAGTTGAAACGCCGGCACAGGCGCTCAGGATTTATTAATACAAACAGAAATGAAAGTAAAGGTGGTCATGTGACGTTACCAGCCATGGTAACGCACAGAGGACACATACAGCAAGCTGAACAAAAGGCAAAATAAAACACAGTACAAAAACTACAAATAAAAGGTGCCCCAGAGGGCGAGCGCTAGCCTTAAAACAAGGCGTCCCGCTCCAGGCACCGGCTACACTACGTAACCCTCGCTATACATCACATGGGATCACTATCCCCTAACTAACCTACTCATGAGCCGGTATTCATACAACGACTTGTGCTGCTTCATACGGCCTTGGCTGGGCATTGCCTTCACAAGCACCACTTGCAGTCTCAGGGTGCGTAGCTGTCGTTCCTGCAGAACGGACCCTCTCCTCCCGAGTATACGCCGCTCCCCTCTGGCATGGTGTTACAGTCGCCTCGAACCATCTCCCGCGGATGCTTTTGAACTGACGGACACTCGGTCAAGACCCGCCCACCTGCTGCTTGAGGTCCAGCACAGCCAATCACTTGCTGCCCTTCCCCTCAACCAAGCCTAGCAGGCAGCAAGTCTCAATCGAGCGCCCGTCTGTAAAACAATAATTCAATTAAACAAATCAACTCCAAAACGACACACAAACCCATTTCCCCATACAAATTATATCCACACTAAATATACACGTGCAGGGCAATCGCCCTGCCACAAGCTATTATAGGTATTTCATTTTATTGTTATGTATTAATGAGGATATAATCATAATATATATTTTTACCAAAAACACTACTTTTTACTTTTATTCTTCTGGTGTGTATATATATATATATATATATATATATATATATATATATATATATATATATATATATATAAATATAAAGTATTACAATAAATCATAGTTTTGTAGTATACCTGAGGTTTATTAATCTAAACATGATCTAAATACTGCCATCATTGCGTACTAAACCTCTACACCTCCTACTTAAAATGTACTACATCTTTAAAATAAGATTTTACCGTCATCTCTTTTTTTAACCACATCACTATTACGGTGGCTGAGAAGTACAAAGAGATAGCAAATCTATACAGAAATGTAGCTGCAACCGGTTTTTGGGATGGAACCGCATTTACAGTCTCGCGTTTTGATTGGTCCATGTCTGTTACATAAATATGTCGTCACACGAGTGGAAAAGCTTGCAGGCATTTTTAACATTGTGATCAGAGAGAGAGAGTGATCTGCTTTCCACAACCTTACCATTAAAATATAATGTGGTATTACGCTGTACTGATATAACAAACTATGGGTAATTACTTTATATAAATTATCATGTTATGCACGAATGTAAGAATTGGCTTTCTGTGGTGGTGTACTTTTTTCTTTCAAGTAGCAAATATCTATAATTGTTTTTGTGATATATTTTAATATAAAATGTATACACTATTGCAATTTTGTTAGAGGATACATTAGTTTATCTCTAATGTAATCACAGTTTTACATATAGACTGCCCCTGTTGTCATTTACGTCCCAAATTCTGGGCCGATTTGGTTTGCAGATAACGTCCCAAATTATTGGCCTCTTTGGTTTTTAGATAACGTCCCAAATTCTGGGCCGCTTTGGTTTTTAGATAATGTCCCAAATTCTGGGCCGCTTTGGTTTTTAGATAACGTCCCAAATTCTGGGCCACTTTGGTTTTTAGATAACGTCCCAAATTCTGGGCCGCTTTGGTTTTTAGATAACGTCCCAAATTCTAAGTCATCCATGCACAGTGTACCATAAACTGGATCGTGAATTCATTTGAGAGTAACCCTTAGTACATGAATCAAAGTTAATGTATTTTTTAGTCTCCCCAGAAATCTTTTTTTTTTTTTTATGAAAAAAACAGAAATAAAATGTGAATGTTAAAAAAATGTATTTCTTATTACATGAAGAAACTACATTGCACTGAAATAGATACATGAAAATTAATTAAAGTAGTCGTTTTCCTTTATTAAAGGCTAATATTAAAACACATTTTTTGGGAAGGAACATGGTATTCCGAAAAAAGTACATCTCATTTTCTTATGTAACGGCCATCAATATATTGTAGTGTTTCAGGTTCTTTTTGGACAGAAATTAGACTGTAACTGTGAGTAGATGAAGGCCGTTTATTTTGACAATAATTAAATAATCACAAAATAAAATCATAAAGTGAGGGAAAGGAGACTGGGAGTCGAAAGTGAAAATAAATGATTGTAGTAATTTTTCTTTTACCCTACTCTTCCCAGTCTTTTCCCCGCCCCTCTTTTGCGCAAAACCTGCACTCCAATTCCCCTCCACACACGTGTACCACCATGCAACCCCAGGCACACACCACCATGCAACCACTACATGCACACACTACCATGCAACCCCTGCACACGCACACCACCATGCAACCCCTGCACGCACACACCACCATGCAACCCCTGCACGCACACACCACCATGCAACCCCTGCACACACACACCACCATGCAACCCCTGCATGCACACACCACCATGCAACCCCTACATGCACACACTACCATGCAACCCCTGCACACGCACACCACCATGCAACCTTTGCACGCACACACCACCATGCAACCCCTGCACGCACACACCACCATGCAACCCCTGCACGCACACACCACCATGCAACCCCTGCACACACACACCACCATGCAACCCCTACATGCACACACCACCATGCAACCCCTACATGCACACACCACCATGCAACTCCTACATGCACACACCACCATGCAATCCCTGCACGCACACACCACCATGCAACCCCTGCATGCACACACCACCATGCAACCCCTGCACGCACACACCACCATGCAACCCCTGCACGCACACACCACCATGCAACCCCTGCACGCACACACCACCATGCAACCCCTGCATGCACACACCACCATGCAACCCCTACATGCACACACTACCATGCAACCCCTGCACACACACACCACCATGCAACCCCTGCACGCACACACCACCATGCAACCTTTGCACGCACACACCACCATGCAACCCCTGCACACACACACCACCATGCAACCCCTGCATGCACACACCACCATGCAACCCCTACATGCACACACTACCATGCAACCCCTGCACACGCACACCACCATGCAACCTTTGCACGCACACACCACCATGCAACCCCTGCACGCACACACCACCATGCAACCCCTGCACGCACACACCACCATGCAACCCCTGCACACACACACCACCATGCAACCCCTACATGCACACACCACCATGCAACCCCTACATGCACACACCACCATGCAACTCCTACATGCACACACCACCATGCAATCCCTGCACGCACACACCACCATGCAACCCCTGCATGCACACACCACCATGCAACCCCTGCACGCACACACCACCATGCAACCCCTGCACGCACACACCACCATGCAACCCCTGCACACACACACCACCATGCAACCCCTGCATGCACACACCACCATGCAACCCCTACATGCACACACTACCATGCAACCCCTGCACACACACACCACCATGCAACCCCTGCACGCACACACCACCATGCAACCTTTGCACGCACACACCACCATGCAACCCCTGCACGCACACACCACCATGCAACCCCTGCACGCACACACCACCATGCAACCCCTGCACACACACACCACCATGCAACCCCTACATGCACACACCACCATGCAACTCCTACATGCACACACCACCATGCAATCCCTGCACGCAGACACCACCATGCAACCCCTGCATGCACACACCACCATGCAACCCCTGCACGCATACACCCACCGTAGCAATTCTTTGCTAAATATATTTTTGGGTATTCAGCCCCATTCATGTCTATGGCAGTGTTATAAAACACATTTTCAGGCATATCTCTCGAACCCGAGCACGTAGAAACACCATTCAAAGTGATATAGACTCAGGGGAACACCCCAAACCAAAAAAAAAAAATCACTTTGCCAAGCCGTCCTGGCATCTGAACCATGAAAATGGTGACTCCTTGTGCGGGGCCAAAAACTACCCTTTTCATATCTCCATGACCCCAGGGCCTAGAAACCGGGTTGAACTTCCTAGGGTCATGTCTGGAGGCCCTCTTTCACAGGGAGCCACCCGTTTTCAAATGCTAGATTTTCAACAAATTTACACATTTTCAGCATGATGGCATGTCAAGGTTGCATTTCCAATAGCTTTTGAGCTCCAGGTTGGCAAAAAAAGTCTAAACTGGTGTCCTTTCTAGCTGGGGACATGTCGCTTGGAGGGATCGACAGGGGCCCCGAGGTGGACCTCCGTACCGATTTTCAAGTCTTGGGGACCCCCGGCACCCTGAAAAATGTCTATGGGAAATCCCATTATAAAACCCCTTTGGGGCAACGCCCACCATCTGGCGGTGGGGTGGCGTTTGAACCCGTGGCTGATGTCTTTCTTTAGCTAAGACTCTTGTGCATGCAAAGAGTGCCCTTCTGAGTTTGTTGGCCCAGGGGTCGTGGATATACGGGTACGATAAGAGACCACCCCCTTCACTATGGCAAATCCCATTATAAAAACACCATCAGGGTAAGGCTCGGCCAATGGTGGTTGTGGGTTGTACAAACTCGAAGGAGCCCATTTTCTTTAGCTAAGACTGTTGTGCATCTAAAGAGAGTACTAGCGAGTTTGTTGGCCCAGGATTTGTGGACTCATGGGGTACGTAAAAAATACATTATCTTTGATTCATGTACTAAGGGTTACTCTTAAATGAATTAGCGGTCCAGTTTATGGTAAACTGTGCATGCATGACTTAGAAACTCGGCTGTCAGCTAAGCAGAATATCTCAAAAACTGGCCTGAATTCGAAAATGCTGAATTTGGGACATTATCTAAAAACCAAAGCGGCCCAGAATTTGGGACGTTGTGTGCAAACCAAAGCGGCCCAGAATTTGGGACGTTATCTAAAAACCAAAGCGGCCCAGAATTTGGGACGTTATCTAAAAACCAAAGCGGCCCATAATTTGGGACGTTATCTGAAAACCAAAGCGGGCCAGAATTTGGGACGTTATCTAAAAACCAAAGCGGCCCAGAATTTGGGACGTTATCTAAAAACCAAAGTGGCCCAGAATTTGGGACGTTATCTAAAAACCAAAGCGGCCCATAATTTGGGACGTTATCTGAAAACCAAAGTGGGCCAGAATTTGGGACCTTATCTAAAAACCAAATCGGCCCAGAATTTGGTACATTATCTAAAAACCAAAGCGGCCCAGAATTTGGGACGTTATCTGCACACCAAATCGGCCCAGAATTTGGGACGTTATCTAAAAACCAAAGCGGCCCAGAATTTGGGACGTTATCTGAAAAGCAAAGCAGGCCAGAATTTGGGACGTGAATGAAAACATGGGCAGTCTATATGTACAACTGTGATTACATTAGATCTAAACTAATACATCCTCTAACAAAACAGTAATAGCGTGGAAGACATATATTTGATATTAAAATATATCGCGTAAACGATTATAGATATATGCTAAAAAGTACGTCATTACAGAAAGCCAATAATTACATTTGTGCATAACATGATAATTCATATGAAATAATTACCCATAGTTTGTTATATCAGTACAGCGTAATACCACATTATATTTTAATGG
Organism: Acipenser ruthenus; assembly: GCF_902713425.1. NCBI lineage: Eukaryota > Metazoa > Chordata > Actinopteri > Acipenseriformes > Acipenseridae > Acipenser > Acipenser ruthenus. The sequence continues at coordinate 7,283,272 of NC_081216.1, read as the reverse complement.
TAAGGTTGTGGAAAGCAGATCACTCTCTCTCTCTGTTTACAATGTTAAAAATGCCTGCAAGCTTTCCACCACTGTGGAGCAAGGGTGGAGAAGGAGCGGGCTCTGGAGGCGGGGGAGCGTAGCGGAGGTAGAGCCAGTCTTCTAGTGCAGGCGGAGCGGAGAGGTCGAGTGGGGGTGTAGGGAGAGATGAGGGTCTGGAGGTAGCTGGGTGCAGTCTGGTCAAGGCATCTGTAGGCTAGTACAAGAGTCTTGAACTGGATGCGAGCGGTGATCAGGAGCCAGTGGAGTGAGTGGAGTAGTGGAGTAGCATGGGAGAAGCGAGGCAGAGAGAACACCAGGCGAGCAGCGGAGTTCTGGATGAGCTGGAGCGGACGGGTGGCGGACGCAGGGAGGCCAGCCAAGAGGGAGTTGCAGTAGTCTAGGCGGGAGAGTACCAAGGCCTGGACCAGGAGCTGGGTAGCGTAGTTGGTGAGGAAGGGTCGGATTCTTCGGATGCTGCTCAGGAAGAATCAGCAAGTGCATGCCAGAGTGGAAATGTGCTGGGAATAAGAGAGGCAGGGGTCCAGGGTGACACCGAGGTTCTTAGCAGAGGAAGATGGAGAGAGTGTGGTAGATTCCAGAGGAACAGAGATAGAGAGATTAGAGGAGGGGGAGGAGGGAAAGAAAAGGAGGTCAGATTTAGAGAGGTTGAGTTTGAGGTGATACGAGTACATCCAGGAGGAAATAGCAGACAGACAGGTAGAGATATGGGAGGAGATGGTGGAGTCAGAGGTGGGGAAGGAGAGGAGAATCTGAGCATCATCAGCATAGAAATGGTATGAGAAACCATAGGATGCGATGAGGGGGCCCAGGAAGCGGGTGTAGAGAGAGAACAGGAGAGGACCCAAGACTGACCCTTGGGGAACTCCAGTTAAGAGAGGGTGAGGTGTGGAGGTTGCTCCACGCCAGGTTACCTGGTAAGTGCGGTGGAGAGGTAGGAGGAGAACCAGGCCAGAGCAGTGCCAGAGATCCCCAGGTCAGCAAGAGATGATAGTAGAATAGAGTGATCAACAGTGTCAAAGGCAGCAGAGAGGTCGAGGAGAATTAGGACAGAGGAGAGAGAGGCAGCTCGGGCAGATTTTAAGTGAGTTGGTGACAGACAGGAGGGCGGTTTCAGTGGAGTGAGCAGAGCGGGAGCCAGATTGGAGAGGGTCAAGCAGAGAGTGGTTGGACAGGAAAGCAGAGAGCTGGCGGTGTACAGTCTGCTCGAGGGTTTTGGAGAGGAAGGGTAGGAGGGAGACAGGATGGTAGTTCTGGAGGGAGGTGGGGTCGAGGGTAGGTTTTTTGAGGAGGGGAATGATAGAGGCTTTTTTGAAGGCAGAGGGAAAGAGACCAGAAAGTAGAGAGGTGTTGAGAAGGGAGGAGATGAAGGAGAGTAGAGCAGGAGCAGCAGCTTGAAAGAGGTGAGTAGGGAGGGGGTCCAAGGCACACGTGGTGGGTTTGTGACCCTGGAGCAGGGAGGAGAGGTCAGAGTCTGAGAGGGGCAAGAAGGTGGAGAAGGAGGGCGAGTTAGAAGGGTATGCAGTGGGTGTAGGGGTTGGAGCAGGAGGGGGTGCGGAGGAGGGAGAGGTGTGAAAGAGTTTGCAGATATCTGAGATTTTAGAAGAGAAGAAGGAGGCAAAGTCATCAGGGGAGATAGAGGAGGGAGGAGGAGGGGGAGGGTTTAGGAGGGAGGAGAAGGTAGAGAATAGTTTACGTGGGTTGTTAGTGGAGGCTTGGATTACAGATTGGAAATAAGTACATTTAGCAGAGGAGAGAGTAGAGGAGAAGGAGGAGAGGAGAGTGCGGTAAAGGTCTAGGGCAGCAGGGAGTTTGGTTCTCTTCCATTTCTTTTCAGCAGATCGCAGTATGATTCTTGCCGAGCACAGCGCAGAGGAGAGCCAGGGATGGGGAGGGGAGGGGCGAGCAGGTCGGGAGGTGAGGGGACAGAGGGAGTTGAGGGAGGAGGTGAGGGAGGAGAAGAGGGTGGAGGTAGCAGAGTCTACGGAGAGTTGTGAGAAGGAGTCGATAGGAGGGAGGTGAGAGAGAGCAGTGGAGGCAAGGACAGAGGGGGAGAGAGATCTGAGGTTCCGGCGAGAGGTGACAGTGGGGGTAGGAGGAGCAGGGAGAGGGGGGAGAGACAGAGAAAAAGAGATGAAATAGTGATCAGAGAGGTCCAGGGGGGTGACAGAGAGGGTGGAGGGGCAGCAGGCCCTGGAGAATGTGAGGTCCAGTTGACGGCCAGTGGGTAGGAGGGGATGGAGAGAGACAGATGTCGAAGGAGTGAAGGAGAGGGAGGAATCCAGCAGAGTGGCTGGGGTTGGAGAGATGGATGTTGAAGTCACCCAGCAGGACAGTTGGGGTAGACAGAGAGGGGAGGGAGGAGAGTAGATAGTCGAGTACATCCAGAAAGTGAGAGAGAGGCCCAGGGTGGCGGTACAGAACAATGAGCAGGAGTTGACAGGGAGAGGTTAGTTGGACTGCATGAAATTCAAAGGTATTAACAGAGAGTGAGGAGAGATCGGAGGGGACAGAAAAGAGTAAGGAGGGAGAGAGGAGAAGACCAGTCCCACCTCCCCGTCCAGTGAGACGCGGGGTATGGAACAGGACGTAGAGAGAGGACAGGGCAGCAGGAGTAACAGAGTTATTAGGGGACAGCCAGGTTTCAGTGAGAGCAAGGAAATCGAGAGAGAGGTGGGAGGCAAAGGCAGAGATGAAATCAGCTTTGTTAGCAGAAGAGTGACAGTTCCAGAGTGCACCAGAGAGTGTGCGGGAGGGGGGGAGAGGCAGAGAAATGAGGTTAGAGGGGTTGGAGGAGCAGCAGCGGAGGGAAGGCAGAGGACGAGGACGGGAGTACAGAACAGGGATGTGAGACACAGTCATAGCAGGACAGGCAAGACGACAGGCACAGTAGGAGCAGTGGGGTGGCGGCTACAGTCCTGACTCGTAGATGGCTTCTTCCAGAGCGCCGTTAGGTTCGGATATATGCGAACAGCGTCTCAGCGCAGGCCTCCCCTCGCTGGACTCCCACAGCTAGACTCCCGGCTCTTTTGTTGAGGCTCTTCGGTTTGCTGGCGTTTCTTGCTGGCGCCGAAATAAGCTGCTTGATTAAATGTTACAACTGCTTGGCAAAAGAACCAACTAAACTGTGTGGAAACCAATCAAATAGCAAAATCAACTGCTAATCAATTTAGCCACTCACCTGGTACTAATCACACACTAACTCAGCTAATTCCAGCTAATTCCAACACCAGCTAATTCCAACACCACCTTACACTTTCCACTCTCTTTCTCAGGAGAGTTTTTTACAATATGCCCTTGTGACAGAAAAAGAACGATTCTTGGTGATAAATCTCCCTCCCGACCTGTGAGGGCGCTGTGTAAAGGGAGCAGAGTGCTCTGGACTGGATGGCCAGACAATTAATTCCCAGGGTTAGGCGGAAGTTGGTATCTAGAAAGGGGACGGAGCTACAGTACACTAAATCATTGACCCAGAAGGGAAACGGAGGAGCGGTTGCAATCGTTAACCAAGGAATCATGATTGACGGTATATAAGGGGACGTAGCAAGGTGATCTGTTCCTTTGTTATGGTTAACGCTGAAAAGGAAGGAGAACCATACTGTCTATCGTGAGTGTTTTGTTTGTTTTGTCGTGTCTAATTATATACTTGTTTGTTGTTATTAGATGGCCAACACGATCCGGAGCTGTCGCTACAGGCCACCACAAAACCCGGACAACACTGCACTTGTTTCACGATAAACTGTATTTGCACCACAAGCACTACAGCACTCACTTTGGACTGGTGACCGTGTTTGTATATTGTGGGTGTATTAAATACCGTGTTTATTGTTTTGGAACTGAACACCTGGATTAAACTATAGTACACAGCTATTGGATTATAAATAAAACACCATTGCACCTGGATTATCATTGTTGTCTGTTATTGATCACCGCATCACTCCTGCACTTGTACACTGCTAACCACTTTGCCACAGCCCTTTAGTCCCACATCTGAAACACTTTGAGTCAGAAGTTGTGCAATGTGCAATGTTAAGATCCTCATTGATGTTCTTTAGAATCATAAACAACTGTCTGCTGAATGAGACAACGTGTTTCAGATGTGGTGACTTGCAGCCTAAAGGGATTAGCTTCAGCCCTGACACAAGCTACCCATATCTCGCCAGGATGATTTTCCCAGCGGGGATAGCTAAAGGTATTACTGGGAAACAAATTATTCATTACAACAATCCCTTTTTTCATAACCTTGACTGATCCCCCCCCAAAAAAACACAATTGACGCACACATGCGAGAAGCCGATTTCACATTTTTCACAGCACACTACATCCCCAATAGCGCGCGCACATTCCTCCAAAGGGATAAACTCCTCGCCGGAGACATTAACTCTGTCGGCGAGTTGACTTTTCAAAAGAGAGGTTTGGAGGCAGTCGCCCCCCTGTCCCGGCCATCATGCCTGCTGAGTGTCAGCTCAGCACAACAAAACTATTTAGCAATAAACCTTAAAACAGTAAATGCGAAACAGTACAGAGACAAAAAAGAAGACAAGCCTGCCAGCAGTGCTCACTCACACACCTCCACACGACACTCAGCACTCACTCCGCCAGGCAAAACAAGTAGATAGGGCAGCAGTGTGGAGTAGTGGTTAGGGCTCTGGACCCTTGACTAGAGGGTCAAGGGTTCAATCCCAGGTGGGGGACACTGCTGTTGTATCCCTGAGCAAGGTACTTTACCTAGATTGCTCCAGTAAAAACCCAACTGTATAAATGGGTAATTGTATGTAAAAAATAATGTGATATCTTGTAACAATTGTAAGTCGCCCTGGATAAGGGCGTCTGCTAATAAATAAATAATAATAATGACAGATAGATAGATATATAAAAAATTACTCACCTATTCTAAATGTATAAAGGCAGAGATTAGGCAGAGTTGGAAGAGTTAAAAGTTCTGACTGACACATGATTTGAATGGAATGAGGAAGGCTGTTCAGTCCAGACACTTACAATTCTCCAGACAAATTCAAAGCAGCTCAAAGACAGATTTAGACAAGAATGACAATAAATAACTCAATATTGGGGCAACAGAACCCAAAGCCAATCATAATGCAAATGCAAGCACCTAAAATAGTGAAATGTAAAAAATAAATAAAAATGCCATTTGAAGCTACTTACTCTTTAAAACTACCGTGCTTACTTCTAGATTCCTTCCCTGCATTTCAGAATTACTGTTAGATGAACTACACAACGTTTGTAACTCTGGACAAGCATGTGCTTGGGAATGTATGTTTGTGTATAACTGTGTGAAAGAAACAGCAAAAAAAAAATCCACCTGAAGTTGTCTGGGAAATGGGTTTATCACTGATGCTTCATTGTATGTGTAACTTTTCAGTGACTGTTTCCCATGGGAGCTAGACGTTGTTCTGTTATTTTCTACCCTTTGTCTCTCTGCTTAATGACTGTGTCTTGAGTTAGTATCCCATGACTAGACAGCTCAACAGGTAAAAGGAGGTAAAAAGCAAGCACTGATTAAAACCAATCAATGTACACCCCCCCTAATATATTAGTTCAAAGCGACAAATTATGCTTTGCCATGTTTTAAATCAGACATTCATTCAAGTTAAATATTTTAGAGAATAGTCCATCACCGACCAGATTTTTATTTATCTTTTACATTGTTTATTTACCATAAAAAGTTACGTTCCTGACGTGGCTGCAGTTAGTCGCAGTTCTGGGAGACACCAAGTAAAAATCCTTCCTGCATCTTCCATCCATTCCTGAGCCAATCACAAGCAGACACCATTAATGATGCAGAGTTGTGAGGTGGTTTGGGATATTGGCTAATGTCCACTCTGCTGGGGGAGCACAGAAAGACTATACTTGCTTAGTGGTTTACCTCTTTTCAGCTTCCATAAACCAGATGAAAAGGTGGGTGTCAGCTTAGTAAGACACTTTAGAAGCTTGATAATAACTCTGTGAGTATTGAAAATAATGTTCCTTCAGAAAGCTGGTGATAAAAGGATAAATAAATCATTGACCCAGACTTGTGTGTGGTTATTTTATATTCTCTGTGGGAAGGAGACATTTGACTGGCTTAAATGCCAGGCATTTGCTTTGAAGGCCATTTACATTGCCTCTCTATGACATACCTCATTTCACACTCTGTCAGGGGTGAAGATAGAAATAATTTTCCTTCCACTGTGGGGCTTTTGAATGTTTTTTTTTTTTTTTACACATGCTGGCTTGTATGTTGCCTTCCGTTCACTCTGTTCTGAAATAGAGGCATATGCTCAAATGTGCCTTTAGACTCCAGCGAGAAACAAGGATCAATTCGGTCCCATGGTGTCCACAGCTGGCAACCTAAAACAGCCTTTGCACAGTTTGAAACTAGGAATTCAGCAATGTAAGAAAGCCTCTGGCACATTCTACAACAATAAGACAATGAAGCTCATACGTAAATGACTAGACATATTTTACAGCGTTCTTACTATATTATTTCAACCTTGGAAAAAAGTATATACTGTTTCTGTTTGACTGTCTGACTGTCTGTCCACTGGGTATCTGAAACAGGTATGTGTTCTTTCTTTCTTTCGTAATGATTTTCATAGGTTGGCCCGATCTGATAGCAAGAGATATTTTCCCCTTGTCTTTCCTCTGCGAGACATGCCTTCAAACTGGGCTCAATCAGCTGTGACTCAACCTTTGATATCTGCTACCTTCTGTAACTTGCAAATCAGCAGCATCTGGCTTGTCATAGTGTGTTGCTTTGAACTGTTTCCAAAGGCCCAGCTGTACCATACATAACATACGTTTAGTTAACTAAAACTAAACAGCTGCCTGAATAGTAGCAAATAAATTAAAAAATAGAGGTCTCACAGGACAGCAAATGGTCAGGTATTATAGTTTTTTGTATAAAACTCCTTCACTAAAGAAAGGTATTGGTGGTCAAATGGTTAAAGAAAATGGCTTGATACCAGGAGGTCCCTGGTTCTAATCCCCGCTCAGCCACTGATTAACTGTGTGTGACCCTGAGCAAGTCACTTAACCTTGTTGTGCTCCGTCCTTCGAATGCAATGTCAAACCGAGGTCCTATTATAAGTGATTCTAGTCTGCAGCAGTTGTTGATGCATAGTTTACCCCTTAGTCTCTGTAAGTCGATTTGGATAAAAATGTCTCCAAAATGACTATGAATAATAATTAATGCACTGTTTTCAATATTTCACTTTCTTTTAATGTGTGAGACATATAGCAAAATATCGAGGTACTACAAAGTGGCCTGCTGAGTCTTTCCTAAAACTCTATACAGGTCTGGAGTATTGAAATAATTAAAATCCTTTGCATAGGTAAGGACTTGGAATGCATATTTATTCAGCGATACCAAGATACTGTATCTTGGAGTGTGAGTGCGGTGTAATGGTAAATACATGTCTCATCGGCAATCCTTTAGATAACTCAAAGTTTTAAATGCACTATTCTTTTCACAAGTACAAAAGCTCAATATTTTGACTTAAACAGACTTCAGTAAATTAAGCTACTGTCGTAAGGCCAGTATACCCAAGTCCCAGTGCTACATAGGCCTTTCATTGGGGTGAGGGAGGAAAGCAGGCTAGTTTGCCTCATTGTACTCCAACAACTACTATTGGTAGTACTGTGACACTTAACGGCCCTCCAATTGGTCAGGGGTGCAGCCCCACTAAGTTCAACAACAAAAGTTGACAGAAACAGAATTTTATTTTCAGCAACTTGTTACTTGTTCCTGGTTACAAACAGCTCTCTTGTACACACTGGCAACCTTTTTTTGCATAAACTATTTGGCGCAATGTTGCACAATAAAGTTATTTCACTGGCTGAACTGCATTTAATTTAGAATCTTTGCCTAAAATTAATTTGAAGTGCATGGATATTTTTGATTACAGCTGGACTTTTTGCACAGAAAATTATTCTGTTTTAATTAGTCTGCACTTTATTTATATAGTGCTAATGTAATTTGTTGCTGTCTTATTACTTTACAAAAACATGATTTATAATAAATACATACAAATAAAGTTTATGAATAAATATTTTACAATGATATAACCAAAGTAGAGTAGTCGCTCAGTAATCACTCTGTAACGAGGTGCAAACAGGTGATTGATCGATCTGTTAGAGCATATACTAAGGTGCCTTTGTTAAAAAATATAATAATAATAATAATAATAATAATAATAATAATAATAATAATAATAATAATAATAATAATAATAATAATAATAATAATTATTATCTAAATTTATAAGTGTGTTTCTTTCTGGCCTGACATCATCCTTACAGCCAGCCTGGTCACACCCCCCTATAACTCCTGAGCGATACATGAAACAAGGGGTCCCATAGTTCAATAAATTCATTGTATTTATCCTGTAACCTTGCTGTGAGTCTCTCCATAGAGGCATGATCCAACATTATATTTAGCCATTGGGGGATTGATATGTTAGTTCTGTTTTTCCATTTTAGTAAAATTACTTTTTTTAGCAATTGTAAGGGATAGTAATTTAATTATTATTATTATTATTATTATCAAACAAGGTCAAAGCATGAAATGTCACCTTATAAATATAGTGCAGGTGAAGAAAAGATATTGGATAAGGTTCACATTGTGGCAGCAATTAAACCATGATTGCTTATCAGAGAATATATTGTCGGTGACCAAATAAACCAATTATACACAGACACAAAATTACAGTTTGGAAAATCTGCCTTATGCTGCCAATTGGACTACTTTTGTATTATGCAGGAGAACAAATATGACTCAATCCAAACAGGTTTTTTGTATTATTATTATGTTAATGCTTTGTACAATAGTTAATACAAACCTGCCAGCCCCCTGAACAATAAAACTGATTACCTATGGTGAAGTGAGGTGCAGAATTGAGATTTTAGAAATGAACAAAGAATACTAGAGCAATAAAACAAAGCTTGCACAAAACAAAGAAACAAGTACCAATACTGAGTGAAACCATACTGCACCCAATAAAGCCCCAACAATTAGAACCCTCCAATTACTCAATTAACATTCCTTTTTTGTACAAGCCTTTAAGAAATTGGTTACCATATGATTAGGGCTTCTGATCTAACCAATAATAATAATAAAAACAATAAAACACCCCCGATACATAAATAAAATGAAATCTGTACATTTCCAATAAACCCCGAAAAAACACTGGAAATGGTTACACAATTCAAGTTTACTTGACCCCTTTCCGCGTGAAAAAAATAAATACCTACAAAAAAAAAGCTTTCCCAGTGCAGTTGGGCAATGTCTCTCCTTCCTGACTTGTATCTCTCATTGATTCGTTCTGAATACTTTAAACCAACCCCAACTACTGAGTGGCAGCAAACTCCTACATTTCTATTGGAGGATTGTAACACTCTTGTGAGATTTAAAAAAAGATTACAAGAAAACAGGATTGTTCTTGCTCACGAGATTTAAAGCTATATTACAGTTCGATAGTGAGTATCTACACGTTGGTGGAATTTAAAACAGAATTGCAAATTGTGGCAAAATGTAAAATAATGCTTAAATGCATACTATCGAGTTACTACTATACATATTATGACAGAAAAACCCGAAAGTAACCAAAATAATTTCATGCAGTATATAAAAAGCGAAAGCTCCCCAAAAAATCAATTGACATATAACTCTAAAATTACTAAAAATAGTCACTGAACAATGAAATTAATAAAAACCAAATAATCCCTACATATAATCTATTATTTATTATTTGTTTATTTAGCAGACGCCTTTATCAAAGGCGACTTACAGAGACTAGGGTGTGTGAACTATGCATTAGCTGCAGAGTCACTTACAATTACGTCTCACCCGAAAGACAGAGCACAAGGAGGTTAAGTGACTTGCTCAGGGTCACACAATGAGTCAGTGGCTGAGGTGGGATTTGAACCGGGGACCTCCTGGTTATAAGCCCTTTTCCTTAACCACTGGACCAAACAAATCTACCAGAACTGTCAATAAAAAAAAAAATCTTAATTGTTTAACTGTCACATTCAGCTTCTTTCCTATTTGCAGGGCTATTTGAAAGGTTGACAGCTCTGCATTGATGGTGAACACAGAGGGAGCTGTACTGTGCAGTTCATCTCCTGACACAGAGCCCTGTGAAACGCACGGATGTGGTTATTGACTCGGCTCCAACTGAGTGATGACTTGGGAAACACACTTCAAGGATGCATTGATTCATTTTTATGTTGAATCCTTTGAATCATTTACAGATCATGAATTCATACCAACATTTGCAGCATTTTATACACAAGGAAACTAAAATTGGTAATGTTATGTAACTAGTATCAGGGAATCGGTTCGCCCGCTACAAGTAGGTCAGGCCTCAGGCCTCCTATTGAGACCAGCATATTTTCACATGTATGGTTTGCGTTTTTAATGGGTTTTAAACTTGCAAAACCCACAAGTTGGGAGATCGGCACAGGCTTCCTCTAGCCTTGCCATCAAAACACGTGACATGACCATTCATCCTGCCACATGCATAAATCCCAAATACATACAATAATAAGCTCCAGGTTTTTTTACATCACCCAAAGATCGATCTTACATTTAGGTTTGGTCTTACATACAGGATGTGATTAAATACAAAGTACTACAGGTTAAACACTTGGCAGATTACAGTATTCTGAAGTACAGGATTAAATGCAGTAAAATAGGGGGCAGATAAGAGCAAAATAAAGCACATTTACATGAAGGGTGATAGTGTCCCAGGATACAAACAGAGGAGTTCTACAGGTGCTGTTTGAAGAGGTGAGTCTTAAGGAGGCGCCGGAATGTGGTCAGGGACTGGGCAGTCCTGACATCTGTAGGAAGGTCATTCCACCACTGCGGAGCAAGGGTGGAGAATGAGTGGGCTCTGGAGGCAGGGGAGCGTAGCGGAGGTAGAGCTAGTCTTCTAGTGCAGGCGGAGCGGAGAGGTCGAGTGGGGGTGTAGGGAGAGATGAGGGTCTGGAGGTAGCTGGGTGCAGTCTGGTCAAGGCATCTGTAGGCTAGTACAAGAGTCTTGAACTGGATGCGAGCGGTGATCGGGAGCCAGTGGAGCGAGCGGAATAGTGGAGTAGCGTGGGCGAAGCGAGGCAGAGAGAACATCCCAAGACACACCTGTAAGGCAACTCAGAAAGGCCCTTGCCTTGTTCCCAACACACACTAGATATTGCTGTGGCGTTTTCATCGATACTGTAATGGTGGAACTTTGTCAAATAATGCCATCAAACTCTGTTCTCTGGCACGATTGACTCTGGAGTTATATTATTACTTTACAACACACCACTGCGATACCACTATCCCAAACAAACAACCGAGTCACACACTGCAGTCCTTAACTTAAAGTTTTATAATAAAACATTGTACAAGCACACCTTGGATCTCTTTGAAAAAAAGTAATGATCCTTTAAAAAAAATGTAGAAGTGATGTCCTTTGTGGAAAGGTTAATATAGCGGGATACAGGTTGTGTTTTCTATGTTAATAATAAGCAAAGATTGGCAGATGAAGCTGTGATACAGAAGAGAGAGAAATTCATATCTGCGTCATAAGATTCATGAATATTTTTTATATATGTGGCAAGGTCAAAATCAGCAGAGGCCTGTGAAGCTGCCATATACCATGACTACAGATAAACAAGTGAGAACTCGTTGTGGCAGCTCACTGTACACACTATAAAATGTAATAGAAAAACATAGCTTTCGCTCATGTATTATAGATTAAATGATTTATCAGTGTGTAGTAGTCATAAAAATAATCAGAGACATTTTGGAGAAATAAAATCAAGACTATATTTAAGGTCTTAGGCCTGACAGACAATTCGCTTATCTTCTTTTCTGTATTAGCTACTTTTTCAATTTGTGATGCCTCTCTGCTAGAGTACCCTTCATTCATCCTTCTTCTTGTTTTCGCACTACAGGAACAGTTACCCATAAGTAATCTTGCATGTCGTAAATGTGTGTTCCAGTGACCAGCTATTGATGGCTACCAGCAAACTGGCAGTTTCTTGAGCTTCAAGCAGAAGGGAATACAATGTTATGTTGCCATTTAGCTGTCTGAACTCCCAGATATGAAAAGGTCAGAGGATGAGAATATCAGACAACTGATATAATGAGTTATTTGAAGGTCAGAGCCAGAGGCGTTTCAAGTAGTCACTCATAACCGTAAACTTGACCATAAACGCATACAGTTCTTGTTAACTTTATTTCCGAACTGTAAAATGGGTGTGGGTTATCCACTGACATACAAGAGGCGCTCATTTGATGCTTTTCACCATGCCACACAGGCATGCAGATGTATTTATTGGTTACAGTTTTTTTTTAACGCAATTGCAAGGTGCCAGATCTAGGGTATCAACAATGGTAGTACTTAGGGCAGAGTGAGGAGGAAACCACATGACTGTACCAACTATGGTATAGACCCGGGCTCATATACACAAATGGGAGTGTACACAGAGAAATAATAAATACAAAACAGTCAAAACAAAACAGCAAACACACATTTAATAAAAACAAAAGGTGGCCAATAGGCGGCAAAGCACTTTCTCTACTAAAAGGAGGGTCCTGTTTCACGAACCTACGAAGCTAGCCCGAGTTGTAGTGTTTCAATCATTCCGGTTAACATGCGGTGACTTAACATTCTTACTATATTGGCTAGTTCACTCTCCCAACTCTCCGTGGTTCGCCTCTGGTTAGACAAATAACAGGAGTGTGTGCTACGGTTCCCTTTTTAAAAGGTCAGGCGCTCGCCAAGACATGCCCCCCCCCCCCCCCCCCCCCCAGCCAATCAGGGATTCTCTGTCAACTCATCCCTGGCCGAGCCTCCCTGTGTAATCAAGTGACTGGTGACCCGTCTCCCGTCGAGCATCCGAGCTCCCCCTGCAGCACCGTGCAAAACCTGTCCTGCCACACCAACCCAAAACATAAAGGTGTAGTGTTCCATACAATTTCAAAATAATCGGGATACATATTGTTTCGTGACCTGCATATTGCAATATTTATAGTATCATGATATTAGTGTACCATTTAACCCCTACTAACTTTGTGTATTAAAGTTATTAATAATAACAAATTAAAGTCAGTATTGTGGTTAACATTATCTGAGGCTTTGAAGCTTCATTACATTATTCAAGTTTAAAAGGGAGGGTTACTATTGCAGCCGTTATCTATATCTTTATTCATGCTGCCTTCCAGAAGTCTGATGTATTTTAAACCATGTTCATGACTGTTTGATGCTAATAATCCTTTGCCTGGCCTGATTTGCCTCCATCTGAGGAAGTATTTGGAAGGATCTACTTCGCACAGAGGTAATGCATTGAAACACTCCACTGCTGTACAAACTAAGCAGCAAACAGGCTACATGTCATTAGTTGTAATTTTGAATCTTATCAGGTAGAAACAGCACAGAAAGAGGATGGTACGGTTGTCACGTTGCTTCCTCCTATGAGACCTTTTCATTGTGAGGTACATTTTTGACTAAGAGGCTGATGGTATAACACATGCTTTTATGTTTAGTCGGAGTCTAGTGTAAAAGGGAATTTCAAAAACAAACAGTTGCACCTTAAAGTAATAGTAGCAAATAGTTTAATTTTAAAATATCTGGTACTAGACTAGGTTAAAAAATATCTGTTTGGTGTGAAATCATCCCCATCCCTTTAGGGCCGTCTTTTCTGTCAGTAACCAATCAGCTGTTTCCCCTATTGACTGACATGCTTTCAGCCAGTAACATGCTTTCACCCCGAGGTGAAGTGACCAATGAAGTAAAGTAGTATGAGAAACTGAGAATATTTTCTTTAACCTAGTGTAGTACCAGATGTCTGTTTTAAAGTGAAAATATGTGTTTCTCAAAACTGAATATTGAGACCTATATAGTTAATAACAGATGAGATGTATGCAATTACAATGTTAGCTACAATCACTTTAAGCACATAACCATTCATTTACACCTCACAAATTAGCAGTTTAGACATCATGCTATTATATCCAGAGGTCAGGTTTACTTTTACTGATATCACTGAAAAACAAATGCAGTACTATTAATAGTGACAAACAAAAAAGTCAAATACAGTTTACTATGTGCCACATTATAATACTCATTTATATCCTGCCTAGTTGACGTCTAAAATTCTGAAAATCACTATTAAGCAAAACGGTGGTTCTGGCAGGGAGCTCACTTTAACCTTAGATCAAATCACGTCAACATCAAGCATATTTTAGGCGCTTCCAAAACCAGATCAAATCGTCAATCGGATATCTAGTATCTTATTTGCCCTTCCATAAACAATATGTCCAATGATCGCCAAGGAAAGGATTTATATCTTACCTCAATCCATTACGTCCCTGATGTAAGCTAGAGTTCGCCTCCTCCTCCCCTTCCCATGACTTTCCTTCGGTACCTCGGAAAGTGAGGCCAAAGGCCAAGGAATGCAGTGTAAAATATGTATAATGTAGCAGTGTTGTCTAGTCTATGTTTTAATAAATAATCTATTGCATAAGTTTCCTGACTGAACTGGCATTCTGACATCTAAATCCTTATTGTAATCTTATAAGGGGATTTAGACTGTGCATATTAAACAAACATGTCTAAAAGTATTGGGCCAATTGTTTTAATGTTTTAAATCATGTACCTTTTAAACTGTTTTCAGTTTAACGCAACACAATTTCAGTTAATATGCTTTAACTATCAACAACAAATGGTCCATTATCATGTAATTAAACTTTTCTGTGCCGATGCAGCATTGTCGACAGCTTAAATGCAAGTACAGTCAGATCCGCCAGTTTGAAATGTGCACAAAAAAGACATGACATTTATTTTTTCTTAAATTAGGTTTGATGCAATAAAAATGCATCTTTCTTTTTGTACAGGAATCCCTTTATATATTTATCTGACACTGAATTCCACATAACGGATTAGTAAAGAAGGGTTTATGCAGCTATAATTTTAGGGTTGAGATAATTTTTTAAAAAAAAACTATATGAATATAATTTATATATTTTATTCAACATCATGTAGTCTACCGGAAGCCTATAACAGTAGTACAGTGTTTCATGTTAGATTTCAAAATGTCAAATTTTTCAGTTTCTCAGTTTTTTGTTAAGTAAATGGAAAACTACAAAGTGGTATGCAATTTAATATATTAACGTAACATTATTTAACAGGGTTCATTCGACTTTATGAAGCAAAATATGTTAATTCTATAGGGTGATGCAAAACCTTTGGCCGTAGCTCTAGATTAGTCTCCATTATCCAGAATGTAGTCCTTCCATTTACACCAGCATGTCTAGTCAAACTCTGCATGACCCCCTGTCACAAGGCTGGCTGGTAGTGACACGTCAGACCCGGAAGAAAGCACACAGACATACGGTGGTGATGAGTGAAACTGAGTGCAATGGCTGCACTCAGTGTTTAATAACCAATAAATAAAAAGGTTGAACAAACAGAAAACAGGACACGGCACTTGCGGCCAAAATAAACAGGTAAACCAAACGAACTAACACACAAAACAAGTGGACGAACGTTAACAAGTACCGTGCTGGCACTTCCAGCACGCTGTAGCAGTTGTTATCTAAACTCTAGCTTTTATTTCTCCTTCTCTCTCACCCGTTCTCCACTCACGAACACCCAACCCCGAGTGAGTGAAAACTTGCTGCTTTTATGCAGTTGTACCGAGACTCGATTGCTAGTCAATCATCATTTGGAATCTCGGTACAACTGCATGTGAATTAATTAAAGTGCACTCCCGTGACCACACATTACATTTTAACCAGCACGTGAAGTGATTTGTGCCATCCTCGTGCCTAAATACAAATCTACATTTTTAAATACACGTGAAACACAGACCTGTTTATATCCCGTGTACCATCTCTATACACCAACATTTACACGCAACACGTAACATACAACATATAACACAAACTACGCACATGGGCGTGGCCACATTGCCACATATACCCCCCCTTGTGCGCAGCACACATGGCCTCAACGGCCACCTCCCCCCTTAAAACCCCAGCAGTCCAGGACAAAGTCTCGGGCTGGGAAGGGAGGCTTCAGTGGGCCCATGGCTGGCAATGCTGTCAGCACCCCTGCCGGTAGTGGCACGGCTGACAGCATGCTGGTCCACTCCTGCAGCGAAATTGCTGCGGGGGATGCTGGTCTCCTGACCTCTCCCCCTTTCTTCGTAGCCGGTAGCTCCCTCCTGTGGGGCTCCGGCCACAAGAACTCCTGCAGCGAAACTGCTGCTGGGGAAAGTGGTCTCCTGACCTCTCCCCCTGTCTTTGTAGCCGGTAGCTCCCATTTCTGGGGCTTCGGCCACCGTACTCCCTGTGGTGAAGGTGCGGGAAGCAGAGGCAGCTCCTGCTGCTCTGCTCCTTGCGGTGGAGGCAGAGGCAGCTCCTGCTGCTCTACTCCTGGAGGTGGCGGAGGCAGAGGCAGCTCCTGCTCCTCTGCTCCTGGCGGTGGCGGAGGCAGAGGCAGCTCCTGCTCCTCTGCTCCTGGCGGTGGCGGAGGCAGAGGCAGCTTCTGCTGCTCTGCTCCTAGTGGAGGAAGCGGTGGAGGTGGCGGAGGCAGAGGCAGCTCCTGCTGCTCTGCTCCTAGTGGTGGAAGCGGTGGAGGTGGGAGCAGCGTGTAGTCTCCTGGCGATGGAGGTGGGAGCAACGTGTAGTCTCCTGACGATGGAGGTGGGAGCAGCGTGTAGTCTCCTGACGTTGCAGGGGACTGGTGCGGCTCTGCCTCTCTTGCAGGGGACTGGTGCGGCTCTGCCTCTCTTGCAGGGGACTGGTGCGGCTCTGCCTCACTTGCAGGGGACTGTGGTGGAGGCAGTGGCAATGGGGCTGATGCTGGCCACTCAGAGGGAGGCTGTGGCGGTGCTGGCTCCCTCTGCTGTGGCGGCTGGGCTGGTGTGTGCCGTGCTCCCTTCAGCAGCATAAATAGAGGCTGCTGGGGGACACCAGCATCCTGCCCTTCTCCCCCCCCAGAAAAATTCAGGGGGTTGAGCCTGTAACTCCTCCCCTTCTGGCTCTCAGGATGGCAGCGATGGCTCCTCCCCCTCTAGCTCTCGGGACGGCAGCAGCAGGTGAACCAACAGGCATGCTTCCTCTGCTGGTGGACACGGGGACAGCAGGCATTCTTCCTCTGCTGGTGGACATGGGGACAGCAGGCATTCTCCCTCTGCTGGTGGACATGGGGACAGCAGGCATTCTTCCTCTGCTGGTGGAGGTGGAACCAGCAGGCATTCTCCCTCTGCTGGCAGCTTGGGTCCTAGGGCTGTGGAAGCCCCGACTTCCCTCTCTTTGGGCTGTGGACGCACCGACTCCTCCCCTTTGGGCTGTGGACGCACCGACTCCTCCCCTTTGGGCTGTGGACGCACCGACTCCTCCCTTTTGGGCTGTGGACGCACCGACTCCCCCCTCTTGGGCTGTGGACGTTCGGGCTCCCCCCACTCAGGCGTAGGATGTTCAGGCTCCTCCCACTCAGGCGTAGGACGTTCGGGCTCCTCCCACTCAGGCATAGGACGTTCGGGCTCCTCCCCCATCTCTAGGAAGGTGCAGCTGGCCATGAATACTCCTGCTGGAGACCCTGCTACCTGGGCTGCTGTTCCACTTATAGCTGCCTCCAGGTAGCTGAGGACCAACTCCACACCTTCCTCCCAGGTGCTTAGGGTGTGTTCCCTCCCATAGGCCTCCCATCGCTCCCTGTCTATCAGCCACAGGATCCGGGTGGCTATGGCATAGACTGGGCCTCCAGCCCAGCATTGTCCAGGATCCAGTCCCGTAGTTTCCTGGCGTCTTCTGCCATTGTCATTTTTTTTTTTCCAAAGAAACTGCCGTACTCTTTCCGGCCTGAGTCTGGGGGGCGCTGTTATCCCGCTTCTGACAACCATATGTCACAAGGCTGGCTGGTAGTGACACGTCAGACCCGGAAGAAAACACACAGACGGTGGTGATGAGTGAAACTGAGTGCAATGGCTGCACTCAGCGTTTAATAACCAATAAATAAAAAGGTTGAACAAACAGAAAACAGGACACGGCACTTGCGGCCAAAATAAACAGGTAAACAAAACGAACTAACACACAAAACAAGTGGACGAACGTTAACAAGTACCGTGCTGGCACTTCGAGCACGCTGTAGCAGTTGTTATCTAAACTCTAGCTTTTATTTCTCCTTCTCTCTCACTCGTTCTCCACTCACGAACACCCAACCCCGAGTGAGTGAAAACATGCTGCTTTTATGCAGTTGTACCGAGACTCGATTGCTAGTCAATCATTCATTTGGAATCTCGGTACAACTGCACGTGAATTAATTAAAGTGCACTCCCGTGACCACACATTACATTTTAACCAGCATGTGAAGTGATTTGTGCCATCCTCGTGCCTAAATACAAATCTACATTTTTAAATACACGTGAAACACAGACCCGTTTATATCCCGTGTACCATCTCTATACACCAACATTTACACGCAACACATAACATACAACATATAACACAAACTACGCACAAGGGCGTGGCCACATTGCCACACCCCCATATGTTTCCACACTGGCTTGCATCCTTGGCAGAACATCCACAGTGGAACACAACAAACCCACTGGACTTGAAAGCAATCTATGGTGATTGCAGCATGTGTACCAGTTAAGTTAATGTGACAGACCATTTGGCTAATAGCTTCTTTAAGTGTGATGTGCTTCGTATGCATTGTATGTTGTTTTGCATTATATAATGATTTATCTAATCTTTATAGACTTCTGTAGAATGGCTTTGTTTAAATATGTCGTACATTTTTTACATCTTAATTAAGATACAATTGGCTACAAAAACAGTGAAGTCAAAGCAAATTCAAATTTAATTTGGGAAAAAACACACAGTGATTTAGTGAAATACATTAGGTCACAATTGCAACATATAAACCACTGCAGCACGTTCAAATACAATTTGAAGCCAAGAGTGACTACTATACCCTCAGAGCCAGCCACACATCAAACACTGCTTTCACATCAATTATGCACATTGTCTTATTTGATATATCACCATTTTAAAAAACAGAAACTCCATTAAATAGTAGTAATATGTGTCTATGTTAAAAATATATATTCTGTGAGCTTGATAAAAATTGAAGTAATTCTGAGGAAGGCATTAGTCTAAATGTTTTTACATCCCTTAGTTAGATTTCAGAAACATTTTATATCATTGGAAGTAGTGCAAGTATGCATGGTTAAATATTATTGCATGGTTTTAAATATTTGTCATGATTGTCTAAAAAAAATGTCTTTCACAGAAAGCAGTCAATCCATTTAAAAGTGTCCTTGTTCAGGATTATTGTCCATTTATTAAAGTGATCCAAGCAGGTGGGAGCCTGCTTAGCAATCAAATCAATGCAGCCACACAGTTTAAGGGTGTACAATCACTAGTGGTGCAATCGGCACCCTAATTTTGTATCTAATTATCGTATCGGCATTTCTCAGCGATAATCAAAATAATGAACAAACATTACTTAGTTGTTTTTTTTTAACAGAACACCAATAACTAAAATCACTGTTGTGCATAATAGTTAAACAAAACGACACAACTTGCATTCTGGGATAGTGAGCAAGCTTGTTAAATTTGCAGACAACAAAAAAATAGGTGGAGTGGCAAACACTGTTGCAGCAGCAAATGTCATTCAAAATGATCTAGACAGCATTCAGAACTGGGCAGACACATGCTAAATGACATTTAATATAGAAAAGTGTAAAGTATTGCATGCAGGCAATAAAGATGTGCATTATAAATATCATATGGGAGATACTGATATTGAAGAAGGGAATTATGAAAAAGACCTAGGAGTTTATGTTGACTCAGAAATGTCTTCATCTAGACAATGTGGGGAAGCTATAAAAAGGCCAATAAGATGCTTGGATATATTGTGAGAAGTGTTGAATTTAAATCAAGGGAAGTAATGTTAAAACTTTACAATGCATTAGTAAGACCTCACCTAGAATATTGTGTTCAGTTCTGGTCACCTTGTTACAAAAAGGATATTGCTGCTGTAGAAAGAGTGCAAAGAAGAGCAACCAGAATTATCCTGGGTTTAAAAGGCATGTCGTATGCAGACAGGCTAAAAGAATTGAATCTATTCAGTCTTGAACAAAGAAGACTACGTGGCGATCTGATTCAAACATTCCAAATTCTAAAAGGTATAGACAATGTCGACCCAGAGGACTTTTTTTACCTGAAAAAAGAAACAAGGACCAGGGGTCACAAATGGAGATTAGATAAAGGGGCATTCAGAACAGAAAATAGGAGGCACTTTTTTACACAGAGAATTGTGAGGGTCTGGAACCAACTCCCCAGTAATGCTGTTGAAGCTGACACCCTGGGATCCTTCAAGAAGCTGCTTGATGAGATTCTGGGATCAATAAGCTACTAACAACCAAACGAGCAAGATGAGCTGAATGGCCTCCTCTCGTTTGTAAACTTTCTTATGTTCTTATGTCAATGTAAACCATTTTAAAAGGTTATTTCTTTCAGTCAAAACACTGATGACCCTATTTAGCAACGTTCGCAAACCCATAAGGTAATCGTAAAACATTTTGGCAGACAGTTAGTGCACCAAAATCAGGCGCATGTGTGAGCAAACAGACTTTGCCCACCTATGTGATTTAGCAACCATGTTTTAGTGCCCACCCGGCAAGTCACCGTTAGTGCTGGACATGGGGTGAACTTTAGGGGAGTGTCCACATTTACATAGAAATGTAGCGATTTAGCAAACCATCAACAGTGTTAGTGTTTGTGTTTCAACTGACATGTGAAAACCAGGTCTAAACTGTGCGCAAATTACATGAATTTGCACACATGAAGTATATAAATACCATTGAAACTATGGAAGGAGGTAAAGAAAAGAGAGAGAGAAAAAAGAAATATGGAGTGTGTACTGGATTTCTACGTGGCCAGACAAAGAAAGAAGGGGAGAAGAAGACGTCCCCAAATATTCAGAAGTCATCTAATGCAGCAATTTTGCCCTACACACAAACAATCACTGACATCTGCAAACTTCTTCATGCTGTCCTGGAAGGAAACACGCTGAGAGCACACTGTTTGCCTGTAGCACTAAGGGTACCCGCTACACACTGGCTCGTTCCAACGTACTGTGGGTTACTGTAAAGCCATAAATATTTGAGACCAAAATATTTGGCGAATCACACCCAGGCAGGTCAGACAAAGCCTTACAACTTACTTTTTTTATTTCACTCTCCACCTCCAGGCTACTAAAAATAAATAAATAAATAAATAAATAAATTGTAGCCTTGCTTGGGGGGCTTGGTCATCATCCTCACTTCGGCTGCTGGACATTTTTTTATTTTTGTTTTGAGCTTTTGTCTTGTTTCTTCTTTTTTGGGGTTTCAAAATGCCAGCCAGGAGGGAGTTGCGGTAGTCTAGGCGGGAGAGTACCAGGGCCTGGACCAGGAGCTGGGTGGTGTAGTTGGTGAGGAAGGGTCGGATTCTTCGTATGTTGCTCAGGAAGAATCGGCAAATGCATGCCAGAGTGGAGATGTGCTGGGAATAAGAGAGGCAGGAGTCCAGGGTGACTCTGAGGTTCTTAGCTGAGGAGGAGAGAGTGTGGTAGATTCCAGAGGAATGGAGATAGAGAGATCAGAGGAGGAGGAGGAGGAGGAGGGAAAGAAAATGAGGTCAGATTTAGAGAGGTTGAGTTTGAGGTGATGCGAGTGCATCCAGGAGGAGATAGCAGACAGACAGGTAGAGATACAGGAGGGGATGGTGGAGTCAGAAGTGGGGAAGGAGAGGAAAATCTGAGCATCATCAGCATAGAAATGGTATGAGAAACCATGGGATGCGATGAGGGGGCCCAGGGAGTGGGTGTAGAGAGAGACCCTTGGGGGACTCCTGTTGAGAGAGGGCGAGGTGTGGCGGTTGCTCCATGCCAGGTTACCTGGTAAGTGCGGTTGAGAGGTAGGAGGAGAACCAGGCCAGAGCAGTGCCAGAGATTCCCAGGTCAGTGTAAGTGTTGTGAGAGTGTTACGACTTGCATTGACTTTTAGGGCATCTACTGCTATGTGTGAAAACGCCTTTTCTACCCTTACCAACGTGCTGACAACACACAGAAGGAGCATGCTTCACAATCGCAAAGCGCACTTCTTACAAATGGCCTTTAGAATGATTTGACCTGCACGTTTCGTGTCGAGTGGAAAGAAGTAGTAATGAAAAAATGTATTGCAAAAAGAAAGCGAAGGTTGCAGATTTGCTGAGGATGTTTTCTTCAAGACATTAGTTTTGCATTTAATCGATGTGCTTTGCCATGATATTTTGTTGATCTGTTGATAGCTATTTGCTTATTTAGTTGTCATTTGCTAATTTCAGTGACGGGTGAAGTGAGTACCCCTCTGTCACAAAGACGGCTGGAATGGGTGGCGTCAGACCAGAAAAAGGAACCAGGAAATAAACGACTGAGAGGTGGAGTTGGGTGGAGCTGAGCGATCGGTACCGCTCAGCATTTAATAATTGAAACAGAAAATAAAAAGGTTGTACAAACAAACACAAACACAGGACAAGGCACACGTCGCCAAAACAAAAAAGACAAACAAAACGGACTAGACAGACAAACACGGTGAGCAGATACTTTAACTATTATTATTATTATTACCTCCGTCTCCAATCCTGTTCTCCACTCACTGAACACACAACCCCGAGTGAGTCAAACGTGCATCTATATATACTGTTGTGCTGGGATTCAATTACTAATTAATTATTCACTTGAATCCCAGCACGTGAATTAATTACGTGCAACCTCGTGCTCACATATTAATTACTTTAAATGCACATGAAGTGATGTGCAATCCCGTGCCTAAATACAATTACATCTTAAATAACTTGTGCTGCACACACCCATTTATATCCCGTGCAGCCATCTCTATACACCAACATTTACACACAACACGCAACATACAACATATAACACACACATGCACACAGGGGCGGGGCACATTGCCACACCCTCCTATCTGTAAAGCACTTTGGGATCATTGTCTGCATTGTAAAACGCAGACATTGTTTTCTCTTGGTTTCTGTATTATTATTATTCCACCTTAATTTTGTAACGGTATCTCCTCCTGCAGCCTTTAACCAGTCAACTCGATACTTGGCACAGCTATTCTACTATATCTGAAGTTAGTTGCTCTTACTTTTTGTAGTGATCCTATTTGAAATGGGGGCGCATTGCCCAGAAAAATGCCAATGAAATTCCAAACTGTCTGTCTGCCATTTTGTGGCAAAAGCATGTAACTGCAGATGGCCACAGTACATAAACTTCCTACGATATAGCACTGAAATACACATACATTACTGTACAGTAGACAATACTGTCAATGCTGCTTTAGGAATGCTGCTGGTGGTGGCTGTCAACTGACTCTATATAATGAATAAGAGAAATATAATGTATACCGGTACAGTACTTATTGTTTAAACTACTGTAATAACACTTCACAAAGCTTCACTACCTGGGCTTTAATTCAGTAATACCAGCTGTTGTTATAAAGACGTTGCATTGTTATGTTGTGTCTTCTGTAACTGCAGAATAGCTACAGAAACTACGAACTGCAGGACTCGGTCAGAAACAACCATCACACTCACGTGGTTTATTTTTTTTACTAGACACAAATACAGCGTTAAAAAAAGTGGAATAAAATTAATTTCACGATTGAACTATGAAATGTTTGACAGCTTATATCTCCTTACAGACTGCAGGTACACTGATATTTACTATATGACATGAATAGGAAACCCACTAAGACCTTTCCAAAACTAGCTTGGACTTTGACCTTTGACCTCTCTTTCAAGGACAAATGGACAACTGACTGTTTGACATCTTATAACTCCTTACAGACTGCAGATAGACTCGTGTTTAGTATTGGCTCTGACCCCCAAAAACTGTAATGGCTATAACTCGGGAACCATTTCACATAGGTCAGTAATACAGTGGAGGATAGTGTGGGTACTACTAACAACTGTTCTGTAGAAGTTGTAATAAATGATATTACATACATCATAGACAAGATTAATAACTAGCATTTATTGTGTATTAAACTTTAAGTGCTATTTTTATTAATAATACTATAAAACACTTATGTGATGTGCTACACAAGCATAACATTAACACTGCCCCCATGTGGCAATAAGTATGAAGTGCATAACCAATTCAAATACATAACAGCATTAGACTTGGAAAATGGAATATAAAAATGTTATATGAATTTGTTAAGTGCCAGTAAAATTTTAATGACTAAAAAAAGTTAGTATTCTGTTAATAGTAAGTTACTGAATAGTAGTAATTAACATTATGAATTACACTACCTAATATTTTTGTAACAGTTTATCATTGTATTAAGAAAATGAGATTCTTACAAATACACACATCTGTCAATTGACATCAAAATTTCATAACAATATTTGTTAATCTAAGTATAACAGTAAGTGAACAGATTATGCAATATAAAACCACTGAAAATGTGAAAATGTAAGTACAATATCAAATATAGAACATGTATAGCTAACCATGTATGGTCTGTCCAAAAATGTCCAGAAACTTCCATTCTAGTTATTATTATTCTTATTATGATGATTATTAGTATTATTATTACTATGATTATAATTTATTCCACTTGTTCTTATATTTAAAATACCGGTACAATGCCTGTGTTACACACACACACACACACACACAGAGAGGTGGGTGTGTGTGTGTGTGTGTGTGTGTGTACGTAGAATATGTAAACAAGCCCCCGCACAGAAAACATTGTGCCCCCTCTTACATATTTGCTAAATAGGGCTCTGATAGTTACGGCATGTTGTGATTTCAAGGTGAAATCAGCCATATAGAGAGGTGAATATTTTTCACTGTTGAGTAGAAAAGTGTCCTAGGGCTACTTACTGCACATTCACGGTGAGTAAAACAGCACATGCAAAGTGATTCCTTAGCTAGAAACACTGCCTTTATATGGGTGTTTAAATTGTATCTGATTCTGAATGAGCCATTATAGCAAGTCACTTGGGATAACTTAGAGGTACAATTTAAGAAAACAGAGTGCTTTGAATATTAATCATTATTGGCTTTTAGCAGTTGACAGAAATATGATGTCAGTTGCTTTTTCTCCTTAAAATGCCAGAGAGCTTTTAAATAATAGAACATGCCAAGTTCTCACAAATTGATGGGATTTTTTCCAATATGATAAAAATGTAGGTAAGCTATCAGTACAGAACAGCCCTGCCAGAGTAACTCGGACAACGTGGATCCACCATGTACATTCTGTAGCAATGCAGTATTCAAAATATAATTGCTAGGGTTTACAAATGTACATTATTTTCTTACCTACGTGTCATTCATCCTTGAAACTTGTTCTGAGAATAGTTTTGTCTAGATTAATACCCACAAGCCTTGCTCTTGAAGACTAGTAAAACATGCCTGTTCAATGACAGAGATTAGGGGGGCTTGACGTCATTGATAACGAGATCGGCCCCACCTTCATAACCTCAGTGCTTAGCCGCTGACAAATGTTTCTTTTCATTTGTATGGTCTATTGAGTTTATTGCTGAGTCAGTATTTTGCTTTCCAATATGGTAACAATTAGATTTCATAAATCTAGTACAGTCTTGTTTGTAAAATTAATGTATAGTTTTGTATACAATTAATAAAACAATTAGTCGACACTACAGGAACATGGGAATAGTTCTGCACGTAGAATAAAAAGTATTTCTTTGTATTATGTTTCACATGCTCATAAACACAAGGAACAGTAATGATCCCCCACAACAAGCAATACAGAACTTTAGAACTGTGGCAGGAAAAAAAATGCTCATCAGAGATTATAATAAATACTGCATGGGGTAGTGTATGATAAATGAGAATCGAATGCCCACCCTCGGAGTGGGATGCTTGGTTTATGTAGCGCCCCACCCCTCAGGTGGGCATTCGATTCTCATATCACACACTACCCATGTAGTATTCTATATATATTAGCTGTTAGGTAGTGATAGAAGTTTTTCGCTTGTTTAAATACACAAACAGTGCCTGCGAGTAGAAGGGTTATTTTTGCATGTGATTATTTGGCGATAGAAGGGTTTTTTTTAAATTATTATTTCTGTAAACAAACTACTTGTAAAGGAGGTAATATAAAATCAAACATAGTAAATAATATTTGAATATTATTTTGTACCGGGTTATATAAAACCATTCAGGTTATAACCAGAAGGTATAATATAAACTTATAATACTACCTGTGTTCCTGTGGTTGGCTTTGGCAACCTCAGTCATGACTCTGTTAGCTTAATACATTCTTAAATGCATTTCTCTTTCTGGCACCTGAACCTATTTATAAGGTTTGAAAAACGTTTAAAAAACAGTGATCGCGCTACAGTCATCTTGTTTCATAATACACATTATATAGTATAATATTACTGTTAAGCCATCTATATTAAGATTTAAAAAAACATGCTTACCAGATTGATTAACTATTTATATAAATAAAGCATTGAAGAAACTATCAATAACATAAAAAAGAATATCTAAAACCAGGTAAAATTGTAAAAGTTGGCATGACACCACTAGCAGAAAACATAACAAAGGTTGTGATCCTGGCTAAAGAATTAGGAGTGCATTTGGTGTGAGATCTTGTGGGTGACAGGAGAGTTAGCAGGTATTTGTACAGAGGAAGAGCTTGGTAGGTTATGCACTAGTCTGACAGAGCAGCTAGACCAGCAGTGGGCAACCAAGGAGTTAGAGCAGTGTGTTGACTCCCAGGTGGGGTTACATGTGATCCCATTAGCTGTATTTAGGGGGGTGGGTGAACCAGACAGGGAGTGGACATTAGTTAAAAGGAAAATAAAAACTGGGAATAGGTTAGAACAGAGTTCAACAGCATGCAGTAGGAGAGTAGAGGAGAGACCAGAACCTGCAAACAGGTTTCACAAGAACAGGAGTCGGATAGCAACCAGGGGGAGGATAGTGAAGAGTTGCAGTAGTCTGCAGAGCAGGTCAGTAATACAGTGGAGGATAGTGTGGGTACTACTAACAAGCCTGCTGATCAACAAAGTGGGGACAGTCAGGGGCAGGGGGGTTGAAGATGTGATCGACACCAACAGCGATTGCTCATGTAGGGACAAATAACACATGTGAGAGGAGGTCAGAGGTACTGAAAAAGAGGTTCACTGAACTCGCTGCCAGACTTAAAGAGAAAAGGAGTCAAGTAATCTTCTCCAGGGTGCTTCCACTTCTGAGAGCAGGGAAGGCTTAGCAGAATAGTTGGTTTTAATATGTTAGAGAATAAATGCAGAATGGAGGGTTTATGGTTCATAGATAACTAGAACACCTTTTGGGGAAAAAGCGAGCTATACAAGAAAGATGCCTTAAACCTTAATGATCTGGGAGCAAATGTTCTGGCAAGGAGCACAGAAAGAACCCTGAGGGAGACTAAAAGGGTTTAAACTAGGCAGGGAGGGTGGGTGGGAACCAAAATCAGATTCTAATTAGGAGTAAAGGTGTCTCATACAATACCCAATTAAATGCCTGTCTAAATGCTAGAAGCATCTGTGTGGTCTAGTGGGCTGTGTGGTCCAGTGGTTAAAGAAAAGCTCTTGTAACTAGGAGGTCCCCTGTTCAAATCCCAGCTCACACATTGACTCACAATGTGACCCTGAGCAAGTCACTTAACCTCCTTGTGCTCCGTCTTTCAGGTGAGACATTGTTGTAAGTGACTCTGCAGCTGATGCATAGTTCACACACCCTTGTTTCAGTAAGTCACCTTGGATAAAGGCGTCTGCTAAACAAACAAATAATAATAATCAGAAATCAATTGTTGGAACATGTCAACTGAAAAGTAGGACATTGTTGGAATTACAGAAACTTGGCATTGGCCTGAAGATGGAGAATAATTACACATACAGGGGTATAAACTATTTTGAAAAGATAGACTAGATAGGAGAGGAGAAGGAGGTGTCACTCTATATGTTAGGGATGGGCTAGAGGTAAAAAAAACATCGATTTGTCTCAGTCCATAAACCAAAGCGAGTCAATTTGGGTACAGCTGGTTGGTAAAACCACTCAAGTTTTTTCTATTGGGGTATGTTACAGACCCCCTGGTCAGAATAGAAATGATATAACATTATTATATCAAGGAATTAGAAAAGCATGCAGGGGTAAGAGTACTGTAATCCTGGGTGATTTAAATTTTCCCAATATAAACTGTGGGATGTGGTAATGTAGAAACTGAACTGATTGATGCAGTAAATGACCGCTTCCTGACACAGTGTGTCAAAAGCTGACAAGGGACAGAGCCATTTTAGATCTGGTGTTCGCAAACACGCAGGACATGCTGTGTAATAGAGAAGTAGTAGAACCACTGAGGTCAAGTGATCATAACACGGTTACATTCCAAATTACCTGGGATTCCAGACAAAAGGCTACACAAACTAAAGTGTATCATTTTAGAAAGGCTAACTTTGAGGTGAGGCAGGAACTAAGAGAAATAGAGGATAACAGAGGCAGAAGTGTTAAAGGGACTAAGAGCTCTTAAAATAAACAAATCCCCTGTGAGATCCTCCCAATAGTACTCAAAGAAATTAAAGAAGTTTTTTACAAAAAGCTAACCAAGATCATGCAACAGTCTCTTGACACAGGGGTTGTACCAACAGACTGGAGAATTGCAAACGTAATACCAATCCACAAAAAGGGAGACAAAACCGAACCAGGAGACTACAGACCAATAAGCCTGACTTCTATTATATTGTCATGATTCTGAGAGTTCAGATTTCATACATACTCTTTTTATTTGCTCTGCACACACTCTTAACTCAGGAGAGACGTTAGGAGGACAGAGTTGTTAATAACTCCTAGTGGTTTATGTTCGTGCGCTGGACCTGCAATATATCCAGATGGCTTTTAACAATCAAGAAATTCACACAGACTCATGTATTTGAAGTTTTACGAATCAGATTATGATTAATACTCACTCGGTTTATTAACTGCTAAATATTGGATTGAGTAGTTACAGTCTACATCAAATCCCCAGCTGAAAGACTATCTGGGCAGTCCAGTGTCTTAACAGATATCAACGTTAACACTTCAATACATTTATATGTATTTGCAAGGCCCGCGGGCAGGCCAAGAACACATCGCCTAAAGCACCCACTGCTATATTTCAGCACATTCAACAGAATACTCTCTTAATTCTAAAACATAGTGTAGATCCCTTATAGCAATGCATTCAATACATGTGAGATAAAAATAATTGAATAAATGCTTACCCTTCAATACAAAGAAGTGCAGCGTAAATAAAAGAACAGAACTGTCTTCAAGAAGCAGATGAAACTGAGTTCAATCAGCTTAAATGTGTAAGTCTGCAGAGAATGGACCACCTTACCCTGCCAGGTAAGATTGTGGTACTCCATTGTGATTACTTAGGGGTTTTGTACAGTAGGTTTTTCTCCACATTGAAATGCATGTGAAGCCTCAATTAAATCCAATCATTAATCAGTATAGACAGTTCTTATCTTTTTTACAAATAATAGTTTTCAAAAGATCTGGGGCAACTTTTCAGAATTAATTGGAGTCATGTACCAATAAATTCAAGACTTCATATTTGTCCAATTCTGAAACTATGATCTCATCCCTTGTTTCCTCCGACCCCCTCCTTTATCTGAAAAGTTAGGTGAATTAAGGTTCACAAGATCCTGGTTTACAATGTAATATAAATAATACTACTGTTATATGTGCATGCAAACACTCTTTCTTATATGTGTTATATATGAGAGATGTTTTTAATATGTGACATCATCTCTAATTGATTATATTTTGCTAAATTAAAAGTATGTGTTTCTCTTAACCTCATATTGTGTTTCAATATGTTTTTAATGAGTCCGTTTTGATTCCATATACTAATGTCTGACAGAGTATTTGACAAAAGATTGCCTCATACAATATTCAGGTCAATTAGTTTCATTAAGTTTAAGTGATAATAATAGTCTTGTATTTACCAGGCTCTGGCCTTTATCTGACTCTGAAAGTCTGCTGTTGCAAGCAGACTTTCACAGTCCCCTGTTTTTTTCAAGGCTAATGTCCGTGATTAATATGAAACATCATTGCAAGCACTTTGTCAGATATATGACCTATCAATGTCTGTTATGCTATAATTTTTGCATATTATTTCAAGATATATATTTTTTCTGTGTTAAACCAGTAATTCCATAAACCTTAAATTCCAAAACCATAAAACTTGTACTTTTACTAAAGTGGAATGTGAAAGAAGCCCCCTGCTTTCTTTCATAGCCCTTACATCTTGATAAGGGAAAGACCCCCTTCTCAATGCTAGGCAGCAGTTTCTATCAAAGAACCATGTTACAATGACTCCATCCACTAATAGTATTGTTAGTTGTCATAAAGAAATATTCTTAAACAATAATACAGTGGATTAATAACAAGGTACATTATAGTATATTATTACAAACTTAACACAAAGAACATAGCATAATACCTTTATATTCTGTAATTTGATAGATATTATAATGTCTAAAGGACTTTTTATTTAGTTGGAGAAAGAAACTGAACCAATCCTTAAATTGATTAAATTGAATGCTGTTCCAGCTTCTTCAGTCCTCTATCACTACAGTAAAGTCATGAACAAGTAATAACACTCGTCAGTTTAAATAATATGTTTCTTATTAGACCAAAATACTTAAAACATATTATTAATCCTATGAAATTAAATAGATATTTTTAGTTTCAAATATCGTTCTGTCTAAAAAAAGGGTTAATCATTTATTTTTACTAATTTGCAATACCTGGCCTTTGTGTCTAATTTCTATTTCCTTGACCATTATAACCTACAAACAGTGTCAGTTAGCACTGAACCTCTTTTAACTATAAATGGCATTATAAGATACTTTTAATTAATTTACTTCAGTTTAACAGTCGCTCCTAGAATTTATAATATCACTTTACTTCTTTGGTGATTCCCTTTAAGATTTGAATGGATGGTCCAGTTTATTTAACCCTTTGCGGTCCATTGTCGGACCTGGTCCGACATTGCAATTATTCCTATCCGGTCCATTGTTGGACCCTGTCCGACATCATAAAAAAACCGCAAAAAACGGGTTTCTAGTCGTTTTTTCTCCGGAAAAAGCCGAGAAAACCATTCAATGGCCGAGTGGGAGCGATAGGAGCCGAGACAAGCCGAAAAAAACAACAACAAAAAAAGGCGTGTCTCATGAATAGTCATACCTGCCCCTGGGATCAGATAGGGGCGGTCATAAGGAAACAAGCTGTCTGATACTGCATCAGCGCACAGAGACTATCACGGACATTTGCAGAGCTTTTTTGAGATGTTATAGTAATAAAATAATGACTTGGATTGCATTATTGAGGAGTTTGGTGATAAAACGAGTGATCAGGAGATGATTGATCGGTATATACGACTATTATTATTATTATTATTTATTTCTTAGCATATGTATAAGCGATAGTGAACGAAAGGGTGGGGTGGGGCTGGAGATGCCTAGTGAGTGCTTTGTTGATATGCAGGGCTATTTAAACCCGTTTTAACTGTGGAAAAAAAATATTTTTAAACAGCGCGTCTAAAATTAACTGCGCGTGTGAAAATAAATTGGACCTGACGCGCCTGATGCGCACTTAATAAATGGACTGCAAAGGGTTAAATCCAAATACAGGCCAGTTTCAATACATTAAATCTTTATATTCTATAATGACTGAACTAAGTCTGACCCTGTCCTCTGTTCACACAAAATCCAGCCAAAACAGGTTTTTCTTAAGACCTCGGCTGTTACCATTTTCAGTGTTGATTAATATGTTGCAAAGAATCCCTTTCTAATCTTGTCTTTGGAAACATAAATTTATAGGTGGGATTAGTGTCCGCTTTTTCAGCCGGAATTGTGCCTTTTTATCAAGCGTCATGCTTTCTGAAGATAAGACTTGCAAGCAGTAAATCGTTATTCTACATTTTCCTTAAAAATTCAAGGTTACCTAAATCAAGTTAATTAAATCAAAAGCTTTCAGCTTAATGTCTTGATAAAACAACGGGTGAACTGACCTATTTCAAGGAGCAAGGGAGCCATCTAGTTGCGATACAAGGGTACTCTCTCTTTATCCTTCCTTCAAAAAACCCCTAACCCTTTATTTTTCATATCAGAAAGTACATTTCATATTTGATATCGTCTAGTACATGTCCAGCATATCCGCACGTTCCCAGCAGGATTCAAATTCTGTGCCAGGTTCAGCTCGAGTTGGTTCTGCAAACACCACAACAGGTCCCTTGATCTAAAGTTTCGCATCACAGGTGTGATTTGCCATGGTCTTGACTTCATACCTACAAGATACTCGGACACGTTTAACTGGGACACCTTCTACACATTCCAACTTGCCTAAATCTGCCCATTTCACTAAGTCACCGCCTTCACAATTCATGCACACATGACAAGAGGATTACTTTTCATTTCATGAGTCAGGGTTAACTCTGCACCTTGTACAATAGTTCTGGATCTGTACATATTATTTCTATACATTTCATTTTGTTCACAAAGGGTCACTTTGCGAGGTATGCCCTCCATCCAGTATAAGGAAGGAGGCCAAAACTCACTGTTTTCAGGCACCCAGTTGTTGTTTTGCTCCACATCATCAGTTAGCAGACTTAACATAACTGAATCTGAATCAGTTGATGAATGGTGAACCTTAGCTACTGAAATCCGCCACGCAAAGGGGTCAGATGTTTTACTGCACAGAATAACTAGTTCAGAGTCAGTTGCGACAATATGTAAACTTATAGAAGCTATAATAAGATACAAAATGGAAAATGACCCATATGGTAACAATATCCTGGGAGACAGTCAGCATGGTTTTAGGAAAGGGAGATCGTGTCTAACTAACCTGCTTGATTTTTTTGAGGATGCAACATCGACAATGGATAATTGCAAAGCATATGACATGGTTTATTTTGATTTCCAGAAAGCTTTTGACAAAGTCCTGCATAAAAGATTAATGCTCAAACTGAACACAGTAGGGATTCAAAGAAATGCATGCACATGGCTTAGGGAGTGGTTAATTTCTAAAAGGTATTGACAATGTCGACCCAGGGGACTTTTTCGACCTGAAAAAAGAAACAAGGACCAGGGGTCACAAATAGAGATTAGATAAAGGCGCATTCAGAACAGAAAATAGGAGGCACTTTTTTACACAGAGAATTGTGAGGGTCTGGAACCAACTCCCCAGTAATGATGTTGAAGCTGACACCCTGGGATCCTTCAAGAAGCTGCTTGATGAGATTCTGGGATCAATAAGCTACTAACAACCAAAACAAGTATATATATATGTCTGTCTAAAATGGCAAGTGATGTGTGGTATTAACACAACATCAACAAAGTGATGCTTCAGATTTGGCAAGCGAGTCAGAATCGGGGGATACAGATGCAGGTAATGCACATCACTCAAAAATGCTTCACACTTTCCAGACACTGGCCAAACTAGCAAGGGAAATGTTA
Source organism: Acipenser ruthenus (assembly GCF_902713425.1). NCBI lineage: Eukaryota > Metazoa > Chordata > Actinopteri > Acipenseriformes > Acipenseridae > Acipenser > Acipenser ruthenus. The sequence continues at coordinate 7,249,686 of NC_081216.1, read as the reverse complement.
CGTATAGTGATCAATGTTTTGTTTTGTTGTGATCCTATTTTCTGTTATGAGGAGAGTAATAAACGAAAACCAACATGTGTTTTTTTTTTTTTGTACAACGCCCCTTTTCCACATATATTTTCTGAATAGTTTATTTAAGTTAAGTTTGACAGTTTTCACTTGCATGCTCAGCTTTTTAAAAAAAGTAAACACCAGTAATGCAAATGAAAATGTGTCAAAAAAGCGATGTCTACTTATGTACTGTTTCTGCCTGAATACACACATGAAAAGTGTATAATTATAAGTTTGACATCCTCTGCTTTATAGTTAATTCAGTGGAGTAGAGTAAAGCCTTCACAACCTATTCTGGAATATTACAGTTTTACATATTATTTTAGGATAAATAGTATTGGAAATTGCTTTAATTTTGTAAGATTTAGCTGGGAATTGTGCAGCATGCGATTGGAACAGGAAAGTGAAAGTAGTTTTTATATTAATTTAACTTAAATACGTTAGTAATGTACTTTAGCTTAGGTATTGTATTAAGTTATATGATTGATTACCTGTATTACGTTTGACCTGTTGTCAGAGCAATAACATTATTTTATTATTTAAATCTTCAAAAACACCAGATGTTTATCTCCAGTTTATTGTAGAAAGTCTTGGGAAGTTGAGAAGGGCTGCTGTATGTTTTAAAATGAGAAACAGTTTGGTTTTATTATAGAAATACATGAAAAAGCTTAAGTGCTTATGTCTGTATTTCCTTTATTTTTCATATCATAAACAAAGTGTTTTAAGGAAAATTAGCAATGCGGCCACCAGTAAGTGTTCAGTCACAGGAAATTGGCCGAAGAAACCGAGCCTGTCAAAGATCTTTTATTTGGGCTTAAAAAAACCTGTTTGGCAACAGTAAGAAATGGACCTACGGCACTCCTCTGACACGGTGGATATGCACTTATGTTTATTTTCTCCTCTGTTTACTGTCATGCCATGTATTTCATTTAGAAACTTTTCATTTATATTTAAACACATTGGAGCTTGAACATGCATATTTAGACAACATAAGTGTAGGGAAGCAATGGGCAGGGGGTAGGATAGTTGCTCTCCCCCTTAGACAAAGCTGAAAAACAGGTGGAGGCTGGGGAAGAGGAGGCAAACACTGACGCTCAGCAGGGATGTAATGGATTGAGGTAAGATATAAAGTCCTTCCTAGTTGATCATTGGACATGTTGTTTATCAAGTGACGAATGAGATACTAGCCAACTGACTGATGAGTGTTCTGGTAATGGAGGCACCTAATATGCTGATATGTTTACGATTTTAAAAGTGAGTTCCCTGTCTGAACCATCGCTTTGCTGAATTAACTGTCTTGTTGCTTACATATAAACAGTCAGACCCGTTCAAATTCAAACACCCTTTAGCATGCATTACTGTACATGGCCATTAATGAACAACTGGATAGCTTTCTTCTTTTTTAGTATCTGTTATGATTTTGTGGGGCAGATTACATGGCTGTTAATCCTACACTATAAATCTAGATCCCATTCTCAAGTATCTCAGCTTTAAGACAATAAGAGAAATGGAATGACCCATGTAAGAACAATTCTATATTTAATATTTTTTTATAAACATATTTAATTGGCGTGTTATAAGATATTTACTATGAACACACATACACACACTAGACACAAGGAATGTTTAATCAATAGTAATATTTTATTAAGTACACAAATATCAACAGAAGTCAAAAAAGTCAGAAAGTTCGTTTCTAAGCACAAAACACAAGTCAAAGCTCTCACTCTGCATTCAAACAGCTAGCAGGGCCAGTGAAATATGACAGCACCTAGTTGAGCAATCGATGTGGAGCGCAAAATGTTTAGTTTTGCTTGGATATTTATAGTCTTTCTCTTCAAGACACAGAGATTTCATTTCTAATACACGTTCAGGTCTTCATATCATATTCAGGGAATATGAACCATACCCATATCATCTGTGACATCTTGAGACAGTTTTTTTTTTACTGCACTGAACTACAGGAGTGAGTAAAATGACAGATGTAATGTCTAGAACAGCAAGGAGAGGTGACTTGTGAAACCTGTGTACCCACTGTTAATAATTTAGCTGGAACATGGAGCAAATTAAAATGCAGACAGAACCTGGAATAAGGAAGCATGAACAAACAGGGATGGAATGATAAGCCAACTGAAGCCAGCACAAAGGATGTTACATTATATTGAAAACCTTATATTAGTTAACCCTATGCTGCCAATTGGTGCTCACTGCTGTCTCTTCTGTTCCAATACACTCCCAGACCTTGTTCAAACCAAACAGGTCTTAAGTTGCTGAATTTAAAATCTAGGTTAAAATAAACAATTAAAGATCCACACTGCAATGTTGAGGGCTGCAACATCCCCTTACACCAGTTTGGTTATTCAGTCAAATCCTTTAAATTTTTTATTTTAAGGGACTCAGCGAAAATGAAGACAAGGTGTTTACACAAAATAAGCATTAATTGATACAACAAATGTCCCCATTTGCTGTGTTACTGAAATAGAGTACTATAAATTGAAATTGATTACAACAGTGTCCATTAATAAAATGTATTTTCAAAGACTACTGCACTGTACATTTACAGCACATTATAATAATTAAAAACATAATAACTGTAATCATTAGCCTGTGCTGTATTCTATATTGTGCTTCCATAGTTATAACTGGAACATTTCAATACTGTATAGCAACTTGCTGACTGTACATGTAAACCCTCTAATCTTCATGCTTTTATATGTGTGGTAATCTGTTGACTTATAAATTTGATGGACATCAAAAACCAACAAGCTTAAGGACGCACAGCCCTATTGAACCAAGTCATATAGGCAGTGCCGCACAACTCATGATTGGGCCCTATGCAAACATGGTAACAATTTACATTAAGTGTCTCTAATTACTATGTATTTACATACATACTTACTGTGTCTCCGGCTAAGAGAACACCCCTCAGGAAGCAAGTGAAGTGTTCTCTTAGCCAAAGTGTTCTTTAAGACAGAGTTGACCACAAGACACAATATGAATCAATAAATGAATAAATATGTATTACTTGTCATGACGCACGTGCATCAACATATGAAATGAATAGAATAAGTAAGAGAAAAACAATAGGCAAGTGTATGTTAGTAAACTATAATAATAAAGTAACAGACAAACTAACATTAATCAACTAACACAGTACCCCTACACACGTTAAAAAATGCAGCAGCAGCTCTAGATTAATTATGAAGATTACATATATGGTAGCAATATTTAAGACATGCACACAATTATTTAACAGAATGGTGAAGCAACTCACCCGAATGGGAAACACCAAATTGCTCGGCGACTTGTGCCTGATTCAGTTTTTTTCAGGAGCTTGAACAATTTCCAACTTTTTGTAACAAGAGAAACAGCGGCACATTTTGCTGTTTGTTTACATGCCATTTTGTAGCGATGAGGTGCACTCGTGGAAATCATAATACAAAACGAGACACAGCAGCCTCAGATCTTTGCATTCTTCATCTTTGCCTAAAGCCAGCTCCATCTTCGCTCCATCTAAACCGCCTTATTATTATTATTTGTTTATTTAGCAGACGCCTTTATCCAAGGCGACTTACAGAGACTAGGGTGTGTGAACTATGCATCAGCTGCAGAGTCACTTACAATTACGTCTCACCCGAAAGACGGAGCACAAGGAGGTTAAGTGACTTGCTCAGGGTCACACAATGAGTCAGTGGCTGAGGTGGGATTTGAACCGGGGACCTCCTGGTTACAAGCCCTTTTCTTTAACCACTGGACCACACAGCCCAACACTTAAAGACCAATATTCACATTCAGCAGATCTCTGCACTATACAGCACGCCACTGCACACTACCGATGGCAGTCCACCATTCACTCTTACAGATAACTGCTTCAGCAGATCTCTGCTCTCTACAGCTGGGCCACTGCACGCTACTGACAGCACTCCATCGTTTACTGCCTCAGATCTCTGCACTGCTCAGCAGATCCCGCCCTCTATTCTTAATCACACCTCAGTACAGCAGATCTCGGCTCCCTCTTCAGATCTGCTCACTGTTGCAACAGGCAAAAGTTGCCTAGTTTACCATTTAAATATGCAACTGCCCTCCTCCAGGGCTTCCAAACGCTCCAACTTGCCTCCAATACTCAGATCATGGCAGCCATTTCCGCTTGACTTCCTCAGCAATCTAGTCATATGTACGTTCATCCTTTCAAATACTATAAACATTAATACATGGTAAGAGACGTGGTATGAGACTGGAAATCTGTCTTGATTATGAGTTAAGGAGTTCCACTATTAGTAGAATGACTGGAGTTGTGAAACCCTTTTCCAGTTCACCTTTTCCATTCCAAGCAGACATGATAGTAGTATTAACTAACACATAGGATGGTCTCACCACTCTCGTCTCCAGAACCGACTTTCTCCCCAATCATTTCAGATCGAAGCAGTTACACTTCCGCAGCCAAAGCCAACATCAATCTTCGTCTAATCAAAAACATGGGGTGCTGGTCCTCTGCAGCAGTCAATTCATACATCCGACAGTTAATCACATAACCATACCACACGAACGCTATTTTAACCTCTCCAGTTTGTCTCGTATGTCCCTTCCTTTCCCATCTTTTTCAGCTGTTTCTTTTATGTTATGCACTGGCGTGACTCTATTGTTTCTCTCGTGGTGAGGGTCTCTGCGGGGAGCCGGGGGTCCATCCTTTGGGGGGTAAGTGCGGATCCACCCCCCCTGACCTCAGGTCAGCCACGCTACCTCGTCCTCGCACTAGGAGGGTTCTCACCGAGTGAGTCACAGCTCATGAGCTTATTTTACCTCACCACTTGAGGCGCTGTCCTTCCTACGCTCGGGACGTGGCCCACTTTACGCTCTCAGTGCCCAAGTCCTAGACTAACCCATCTCTCTGTTGCAGCGCCAGACCATTCAGGGAACCCTTTACTATCGCTCCTTTCAGTTCTAAGCTTTTGGACTATTCCTATCGCCCCGAGAGCAGCCTGTGCCGAGCAGAGCCCTTTTATATGTGTTCAGGTCCTTAGGAACGTGACCTTCTACCACGCTCTGTCCTCGGCAATAGGAAAACTCATTGGTCAGGATCTCTTTTCTATCCTAATTTCAAGCCCGGGCCTCTCTAAGCCCGCACCTAATTTCGAGCTATGGGCTCATCCCATAGCTCGCTTCTGCTTCCTCTGCTCTATCCTTATAGCCCCAGTGGACACCCCTTGAAATAATAAAGATTGAATTATCTACCTTTATAATTATAATAACCATCTATTTTGTTGGAATTTCGTTGGAAAATATAGCTTCTATTATGTCACCTTTAATTTATTAAATAAAATTTAAACCCCGGCAGAATGGTTTGAATCGTGGCTAAAATAAGCTAAATCTCCCCACTGTGATTTCCAAAATTTTAAATCCTTATCACAGGAATGAGTTTCCTGAAGAAGGATAAGATCTGCATCACAATGAATATTGCTTTCCTTTTAGTATTACCTTGAATACCCATAACATTTAAAGACCCAATTTTAAGTTTATTAAACTCAAAATCCATTTAACAAAACCATAACTAAATAAAAACTAACAATAATAGAAAAATAGCTAGTTACTATTTTACACTCCTTAAATAAGTGATAAAGGAAACACTGGATTTATGTTAATAGGTCATGTGTAATGGCTAGTACTTTTAATTAACATTTCTTACCTAAACATCTTACTTTTTCACTACCATAATACAGACAAAGTAATAACATTAGTGTGACAGGAATGGTGTTGTGGTGACATCAGGCCATATGCAGGAACATAAACAAAGATCCATGATACTTTTACTTGCATTAGTAAAGGAATAGTATATTGCATTGGCTGCATCAAATGTAACAAGCTATATATTGGTGAAACAAAACGACGCTTGGCTGATCGCTTCATGGAACATCTGAGAAGTATACGAATTAACACCTCTACCTTTCCTGTCGCCAGACATTTTAGCAGAAATGACCACACTATAGAAGACATCACAATTTGTGGGATGGTTCAATGCTATGGAACTAATGCTGTCAGGAAACAAAAGGAATGTGAATTTATTTTCAGACTAGTCACTTTGGAGCCATTTGGAATGAACATTCTATCCTCATCATCATTATCATCATCATCAACATTCTGGAATTTTGTTTAAAAGACTACTTGTTTGTTTTTATCAACTTCTAAAGCACTGTTTTTTTGTATTCAGCCGATGAAGGACTTCTTTATTTATTTAGCAGATTTAGCAGATGCCTTTATCCAAGGCGATTTACAGAGCCTAGGGTATGTGAACTATGCATCAGCTGCACAGTCACTTACAACTACGTCTCACCTGAAAGACGGAGCACAAGGAGGTTAAGTGACTTGCTCAGGGTCACACAATGAGTCAGTGGCTGAGGTGGGATTTGAACCTGGACCATACAGTAATCAATTATTCTACCTTTTTAAGTATCTGAAATATCCTTTTCTCTTTTTTCTTATATATATATATATATATATATATATATATATATATATTTACAACATTTATAAATATCAGGAAACGAGTGGATATAAGCGGATTCTATTTCATGAACTAAATGTATCAAGTAAGTTTTTTTTCTTATTACTGATAATAATGGAATGAATAACTATTTTTTTTATTTAGAAATATTTATTTTGAGGAAATAGTCGAGTAATAGTCGAGTAGTTGCTTATAAAGACCCTGAGAATAAACGTGTATTATGTCATTGCAATCACTCGGGTGAAACAATGTCTTGTAATATTTTAAGGTCCCTTGGGTCATAGAATAACATGTTTTATACATGTATCTCTAAGCAGAATACATAATAACAAATACTTTACATAAAAAATATATTTTATATATATATATATATATATATATATATATATTGTGTTGAAAAAAAAAGTCTGCAAGTCTTCCATTTTTTATAGGAAGAGAGTCAAATGCAGCCAAAAAACACCTGGTCCTGGGGGAGCATCGCACTGAAACTTGCTTGGTCCTGAAAGGGTTAAGCGAAGTTCCTGTTCCTTTAGGCGGAGCATTTACAATGGGAAAAATCTGTTTCTCTGAAGCAAAATGTTCTTTTAAGAGGTGTTCCTATACGTGGAGACGACTGAAGTTACTTAGTAAATACATATCTGTACTTACACATAATTACTGTCTTATTATGGATAGTTACAATGTACTTGATGGTTAAAATGTTTTGCATGATATAACCCTAACCCTAACTCTAACCCTAACTCTAAACCTAACCTTCCTACCACTAACTTTAAACCCTAACCCTTTTCTGAAACAACTGTGTACTTACATATATCATGCAAAAAGACACAGGTATTTGCGAAGTAACTACTATGTAAATACACATTAATTATGGACACAATTTTACAAACATATATTGCCTGGCCCTACAGTAACTGCATTTTATGAAATACCTTAAACAGCCAAAATATTAAGTACATAAATATTTGTTTGATATAATAGATCCATAAAAAATAAGCCTGTTTAATTAAATAAAATCAGGTAATATTTGGGATCAGTTGAAATTTAAAATGCACCCTTCAGATTTAAATTAAACAAAAAATGATATATATAAAAAAACAACATTCAGAATCATTAAATAGTCATGTACCTGAAAACTATAGGATTCAAAGTCTGAGTGGGAAAATAAACAAAACATTTATGCATTAATCCCACCCTGTGGCTTTTCCATTCCAGAACTTTGCTCCTGAACATCTGTAGAATCAACATTCTGGGTTGCAATGGACTGAAAACAAAACTTTGAGCACTACTAAACCAGAGCATGATGCAGTCAGTCTTAGCATAACTTTCTAATTGTCCTAGCCATAAAATACACAGAGAAACAGTGACATAAAATGAAAATATAACAAATGACAGTATATAAATTAGAAAAATACTGCTTTGCAACAAGTCTCCCTTGGATGATAAGGCCTGAAATAATTAATCAGTCGCTTTCAGCAGTACTTTTCTCATTATGTAATTACCACTCCGATGCAAACTCGTTAATCATGGCTGCAATTAGCCCGAATGTCACTAAACGAGATGCAGCCATCCAGTGACACTAATGTAATGGGGGTGCTATGACAACTGAAAAGTCTCAAGGAGTGATCAATGCTGTTTAGCATACTGCCTTATAGGTTTGCTTTTAGAAATAGTATTAATCATTTTTCAAGTGATTTTATAAGCCTTTGACATATGTTCAAAATCTAAAGACATTCTTCAGTGCTTGTGTGAGGTGTTTCATCGAACAAATAAATACTAAAACAAAAACACAAGTCAAAAACAAATACTCCACTTTGAGGTGTACTTTCTTGCCTTGGATTAAATGGGATTGTTAATTGACATACAAAATATATGTAAAGATGTAGTTATCAAATTCCTTAGGGGTACTTTCATATGGAATTCAGTGCATTGAGACTCAATCAAAAAGAATAAATCCATATCCAGTTTACACATATGTAATTAAACTTCACTGCTTAAAAATCACTGCGTTTTATTCTTTTTATTGAAATATATTTTTTACAAACCCATTTTACAGAAATATTACACTTTTTTTTTTTAATAAATTTAGTCGTCGCCAATTATTTTTACCCCGGTTTTCACCCCAATTTAGCATGCCCAATTATTATCTGTATCCCCGGCTCACCGCTCGCAACCCCCCCGCCGACTCAGGAAACGGAGGCTGAAACACGCGTCCTCCGAAACGTGCTCCTTCCAAGCCGTCATTTCTCGCACTGCAGATCCACAGCAATGCTACCAGACCTATAGTGCCGGAGGACAACACAGATCTGGCGGCTCCGCTGCAAAGCCACAGGCACCCTATCGGCCACAGGGGTCGCTGATGCGCGGTGAGCCGTGGATTCCCCTGCCGACCTAAGCCCTCCCTACCCGGGCAGCGCTCAGCCAATTGTGCGCCGCCCCCTAGGAACTCTCGGTCACGGTCAGCTGTGACATAGCCTGGATTCGAACCAGCGATCTCCAGGCTATAGGGCACATCCTGCGAGGAGCGCCTTTACTGGATGCGCCACTCGGGAGCCCCGAAATATTACACTTTTAACATGTATATCAAAAGCTTGAAGAAAAGCATCAGACAGCCACATTGACAATATTATGTTCAATGGCAACTGGCTGTGGATTTTATTGTAATTACTGTAGTAAATGTTAACATCTGTATGAACTACAGGAGTTTACAGCCTTATTAAACTACAGTTATCATGCAGCTCCTGTGAGGGAATCAGACAGTGTGTGTCAGCTGTACAGCACTTCATAAACACAAATGTCTCCAACTTTGCCTCTGAGTTGCTTTAGAAACCAACCGGCAAAATCAACAGATCAACGTCCACAATTTTCATTTATGAGAAGGAAGAAAAAACGTATTTAAATGCAGCAACAGGGGAAATATTAATTATTATTATTATTATTATTATTATTATTATTATTATTATTATTATTGTAAAACTTTGTGGAGACTTCATGTGGGTTTAGAAAACCATTCAAAACCATGCTAGATATTGTCTTCAACAGGATGAATTTTAATCAGGGTTCAACATTGCAGGCATTCCACATTAACTCACTGACTGTTCTCTCGCTGCATAACGTGAGCACACTACCCCAAGACCGGAACTGCGCTACAGTCAAAACATTCCCTCTGAGAAACACTATCACAAACTCTTATTGAATTACTTTTCAGTTAACAAAAAATGTTATTTAAACTTTGTAATTATAACTCCTGTAGGAGGCTGTGTGGTCCAGTGGTTAAAAAAAGGGCTTACAAGCAGGAGGTCCCCGGTTCAAATCCCACCTCAGCCATTGACTCATTGTGTGACCCTGAGCAAGTCACTTAACCTCCTTGTGCTCCGTCTTTCGGGTGAGATGTAATTGTAAGTGACTCTGCCGCTGATGCTTAGTTCACACACCCTAGACTCTGTAAGTTGCCTTGGATAAAGGCGTCTGCTAAATAAACAAATAATAATAATACCCCTTGATTAACCATTTAAATATACCTTATAACTGTTACATTATTATTATTATTCTTGATGTGTTACAGTCTTATAATACACGGTGGTGGCGAGAGACCCATGTACAGTAAGATTGTTTGGGCAGGATTTTCAAAAGGTCGTAATTTATTTCACTATAAATTTGACTGCTGCTCGCTGGTGGGAGAGCCGGCTCCCTGTACTCTAGTAGTTTCCATAACAGCGAATTCTGCTTCCATTCATTTTTCTTGCTCTTGTTAACATGCATTTTGATTAACGAGTTCCCCTTATCTAGTTGTTGAGACAGGAAGTGATGTACGTGACTTGCGACAAGCTTTTTAATGAGAAATGTGTTCATTAACGATCTCACCGACTCAATTTCAAAGCATCAATGGATTTATTTTAGAAACAAATTTAGTTTCAGAATCACTTGCTAATAAAGCTAGGGTTGCCACCTCATGACCTCAAGAATAAGGAACAGACCCTAACGCAACGCCAGGCAACACCCGTGCCCCCCCCCCCCATTTTTATTTTTTTACTCTCACAGATACAGTAGACCTCTTAAAACATAATTATTAGTTAATGTATTTTAAGATATTTTGACAAATGAAAGCATCATAGGCTTTTTACATTTTATATTGGCCAAAAACATTTATTATATATAACATTAGTTCCAGGGCACTTTTGTAGATTCTTGGCAATTCAAACAAATGTCAGGATTTCACACACATTCAACACAAACAAATATCAATGAAAAACCTAGAACTATGTGGAATTACAAGTACAATTTCAAATAAATTTCCTCTTTAAAATAAATACCACAAAGCTATTGCACATTTCAAATTAAGCAGTGGACATGCAACCTGCCCTGGTTCCCAATGAAATTTCTGCTGACAGGAAGTCACATGCCGGAATGAATTTGCTGCATAAAGCTAAAGTGAATAAAAAAAAGATATATTGATCTTCGTAAACTCTCTGCATATACAAATTCTGCTAAATTCTCAGCCGGAGTTTGTCTTTACGAATCAGAATTGGTTGTCAAAATGACTAAGATATGTGTATTTAGAAATTGTTAGTAAAGTAGAAATGATCACTGATTTACAAATTGCTTATGATGAGCTAATAACAATGCTGTTGTGTCCTAACATGGATGGTACCAACATATATTGAATATTGGCAGCCATTAAGTTCTTTATTTCCTTTTGCATGCATATCAGTTGCTTCTTGCAGCAGCAAGGAGAGGTTTGTCCTCCATGATCAAGGAGTGGAAATCTGCACACCCCACATCAAAATAGAGGCTCACAAGGAGCTCACTTTTGATAAGTTCTACTGAACACCTGTTTTGGCTGTCGCTCCATTTGTTTTCCGATGGACACCATAGTTGACATGTGTTGTCGTCACTAAAAGCTGAAACTGAGTTCAGAGATAATCCAAACCTCTCCAGTGAGCTGGTGATGCATTTCACAATGCCATCTGCAGATCCATCTGGATTTTAAAAACATTATATATATATATATATATATATATATATATATATATATATATAGAGAGAGAGAGAGAGAGAGAGAGAGAGAGAGAGAGAGAGAGAGAGAGAGAGAGAATAATGAATGGAATAAAACTTCACTCTAGCTACATTAAGTAATACTAGCTAGTTATTTCAATATTTGAAATAACTAGCTAGTATTACATCTTAGATTATAAGAACCCAGAAAATGATTGCCATATAATGCCTTTATTAAAGTATGCCAGATGCCCTTGGGTAAACAAGTTTTGGGGCTGTTTCTAATCAATTTCCACATCTGTATAACTTAGCAAAGCTTTGCCTTAACTTCCAACCAATTCAGTGGATGCAGAACGTGCAGTCTCAAATTATGGGCAAGTCAACTGCAGGGGGATGCTGCATGCTTGCCTTTAACAAATGACAGCAGTCTGTCTTAGTAAGGAAGCAAGTAAGCATAATGTTTAAACATGTCCGCAAAATGTCAGCAAAATCCTAATTTTATTCCGCAACCTACCTGTGAAAAATACATAAATTTACAGCAATTTAAGTAGAGGTGTGATGTCTCAATCTTGATGAAAAACTTTTGGCCATAGCTGTATATTAAATCTCATTAAGTGGAATTTTATTAAGTGTAAAAACATTACCAGCTAAGATTGTCTCCCTTATTTTTGTTGTAATGCTTTGAGGCCCTAATTCCCTTCAAAGTACAGGAATAAAGACGGAACTCTCTCAAACAATCTTGTAGACTGTGCTCCTTAGAGAGCAATTTCTTTAATAGTGACCAACATCATTAATGAAAGAAAGGACTCTTGTGGAATTATTTTATCATTTTCAAATACCCAAAAAGATGAAATGATATCAGCCACTGGCAGATGCAATTAATTTGCAACAAGACATGTCCCCAGTGGCAGTGCCACTAGACAAGTCGGAAAAGTATAGATTAAACGGTGATATATCCAAGCTAATGGTCAGTATAATACAAGTTGGTCCTGCTTTGTAAAAATCTTCTTGACAGACAAGATTAACTGTATGGAACCTTCCAGTAGCTCAGTTGACTCAGTTGAAAGTCACATTCACAGGTCCCAATGTTTCATCAACTGGAATGCAGGTCCAGGCCGCCTGAGAACATTTTGGACAATGATTAACCTGACCAAAATCATTCAAATTACATTTAGAATCAATAAAAGAGAAATAACACAACAAAATTGGGTAATTTACTTGAATTAAGAACTTATCAACAAATGGAATGTACATACAATCATGTGTTGATAATGACAAACTTCAGTTTTATACATCAACCAAACTGTGATTTTACATATGTTTTATTTTGCAGGTTGTACAGTGACTGTTGTGGGTCTGTAGGTTTTAATGTCAATTTACAGTTCTGACTCTCAAAATGTGGGTCACTTGGATGGTCTGCACATTATTTTTTTTAAGTGGCTTAGTTTGTTTGCGCACGCCAATGCAGGGGTAGAATTACTCTGGTAGTAATTCATGCAGTCTCAAAACTACCTCAGGAGGAGGATTAGTTAGTCCAGTATTCAGTCACACTCAAAGACAGGGTGTGAGTTTTGCTTTAGTGCACACTAAAGGGCCAACACTGCTCTAAAGGGCCAGTGTGAAATGCTATAAATGACTTTAAATTGGTCATATCTAATGATATCATTACATAAATAAATATTACTTCAGGAGTCGCTTTACCTCCTGAAGAAAATACCTCTGTAATCTCAAACTACAGGTTCAGTAAACGTTGTTTGATAAATCACTGTCTCTAAAAAAAGTATGTTTCCAATTCTATGTTCATGTAACACACCTACTGTATCAGCTTGTGGCAAAGTGCCCCCCCTGTGTATGTTATATGTTACGTGTTGTGTGCAAATGTGGGTGTATAGGCATTGGTACACGGGATATAAGCGGTCTGTGTTTCACGTGTGTGTAAATTGTATATTTGTATTTAGGCACGGGGATGGCACATCACATCACGTGCAAGTAAAAAGTAATATGTGAGCACAGGGAATTGCACTTTAATTAATTCACGTGCAGTTGTACCGAGATTCCAATTGAATGATTGACTAGCAATCGAATCTCGGTACAACTGCATAAAAGCTGCATGTTTTCACTCACTGGGGGTTGGTGTTCGGTGAGTGGAGAATGGGTTAGGAGACGGAGGGTATTGTAAAGTAAAATAAGTAGTAAAAGAAGCTCACCGTGTTTGTCTGTGTAGTCCGTTTTGTTTGTCTGTTTATTTTGGCTCAAGTGCCGTGTCCTGTTTTTGTGTTTTGTTACAAACGTTTATTTTCTGTCTGTTTATTCATTAAATGCTGAGCGAAAGCATTCGCTCAGCTCCACCAAACTCCACATCTCTCTGTCGTTTGTGTTCCTGTCTTCTGGTCTGACGTCACCCACTCAGCCATTCCTGTCACACGTGGTGTCAGAACCGGGACAACAGCGCCTCCAGGGCTCAGGCCAGAGCGGGAACCGCAGTTTTTTTTGGGGGAAAAAAAAAAAAGAAGAAATGGGGAGAAGAGGCTGGAGAAGAGCACAGGAGGGCAAAGGGAGAAAGGCGGAAGCAGGGCTGTGGTGTTTCGACTGTGGCCAAACTAGCCACACCACCATACCCTGCTCCGTCCACAGGACCCTACAGGCAATGGCCCAAAGACTGGGATGGGGGGAGTGGTGCCCTGGCTGTGGGGCATATGGGCACACGTTGGCCCTATGCCCCATGCAGGATGAAGAAGAGGAGCCCTTGCTGCCACGTCCTATGCCTGAGCGGGAGGAGCCCGAACGTCCACAGCCCGAGTGGGAGGAGCCCGAACGTCCACAGCCCGAGTGGGAGGAGCCCGAACGTCCACAGCCCGAGTGGGAGGAGCCCGAACGTCCACAGCCCGAGTGGGAGGAGCCCGAACGTCCACAGCCCGAGTGGGAGGAGCCCGAACGTCCACGGCCCGAGTGGGAGGAGCCCGAACGTCCACGGCCCGAGTGGGAGGAGCCCGAGCGTCCACGGCCCGAGAGGGAGGAGTCGGTGCGTCCACGGCCCGAGAGGGAGGAGTCGGTGCGTCCACGGCCCGAGAGGGAGGAGTCGGTGCGTCCACGGCCCGAGAGGGAGGAGTCGGTGCGTCCACGGCCCGAGAGGGAGGAGTCGGTGCGTCCACGGCCCGAGAGGGAGGAGTCGGTGCGTCCACGGCCCGAGAGGGAGGAGTCGGTGCGTCCACGGCCCGAGAGGGAGGAGCCGGTGCGCCCACGGCCCGGAGGGGAGGAGCCGGTGCGCCCACGGCCCGGAGGGGAGGAGCCAGTGCGTCCTGTGTCCGGAGGGGAGGAGCTGAAGGCCCAAACCCCTATTTTTTTTTGGGAGGGACGAGGGCGTGAAGCTCAGGCTCCACAGCAGCCGCTGTTTTTGCTGCTGAAGGGAGCCCAGCGGAGACGCCCGCCACCAGCCCTACCCCCGCTGTCGGAGGAGCCGGCAGCGCCACCAGCCCTACCCCCGCTGTCGGAGGAGCCGGCAGCGCCACCACCACCACCCGAGGGACAGGAGCAGGAGCTGCCTCTGCCTCCACCACCTGAGGGAGAGGAGCAGGAGCTGCCTCTGCCTCCACCACCTGAGGGAGAGGAGCAGGAGCTGCCTCTGCCTCCACCACCACCCGAGGGAGAGGAGCAGGAGCTGCCTCTGCCTCCACCACCACCCGAGGGAGAGGAGCAGGAGCTGCCTCTGCCTCCACCACCACCCGAGGGAGAGGAGCAGGAGCTGCCTCTGCCTCCACCACCACCCGAGGGAGAGGAGCAGGAGCTGCCTCTGCCTCCACCACCACCCGAGGGAGAGGAGCAGGAGCTGCCTCTGCCTCCACCACCACCACCCGAGGGAGAGGAGCAGGAGCTGCCTCTGCCTCCACCACCCGAGGGAGAGGAGCAGGAGCTGCCTCTGCCTCCACCACCACCCGAGGGAGAGGAGCAGGAGCTGCCTCTGCCTCCACCACCACCACCCGAGGGAGAGGAGCAGGAGCTGCCTCTGCCTCCACCACCACCCAAGGGAGAGGAGCAGGAGCTGCCTCTGCCTCCACCACCCGAGGGAGAGGAGCAGGAGCTGCCTCTGCCTCCACCTCCCAAGGGTCCGCTGCTGCTACCGTCGCCTGAGGTCATCGAGGGTCCTGCTTCGCCTGGGGTCGCCGGGGCCTCTGCTTTGCCTCGGGTCGCTACACTGTGGCCGGAGCTCCATGAAGGGGAGCTGCCGGCCATAAAGAAAGAGGGGGAGGTCAGGAGACCAGCTCCCCCAGCTGCACTTTCGCGGCAGCAGGTAGTGTGGCTGAAGCCCCGGAAGAGGGAGCTGCCAGCCACGAAGAATTGGGGGGTGCCAGACATTCCACCATGGCCACCCCCAGAAACAACTTGCTTCCCCCTCTTCCGGGACTTTGGGACTGAGGGGGGAGGTGGCCATTGAGGCCATGTGTGCGTTGCACAAGGGGGGGTATATGTGGCAAAGTGCCCCCCCTGTGTATGTTATATGTTACGTGTTGTGTGTAAATGTGGGTGTATAGGCATTGGTACACGGGATATAAGCAGTCTGTGTTTCACGTGTGTGTAAATTGTATATTTGTATTTAGGCACGGGGATGGCACATCACATCACGTGCAAGTAAAAAGTAATATGTGAGCACGGGGAATTGCACTTTAATTAATTCACGTGCAGTTGTACCGAGATTCCAATTGAATGATTGACTAGCAATCGAATCTCTGTACAACTGCATAAAAGCTGCATGTTTTCACTCACTGGGGGTTGGTGTTCGGTGAGTGGAGAACGGGTTAGGAGACGGAGGGTATTGTAAAGTAAAATAAGTAGTAAAAGAAGCTCACCGTGTTTGTCTGTGTAGTCCGTTTTGTTTGTCTGTTTATTTTGGCTCAAGTGCCGTGTCCTGTTTTTGTGTTTTGTTACAAACGTTTATTTTCTGTCTGTTTATTCATTAAATGCTGAGCGAAAGCATTCGCTCAGCTCCACCAAACTCCACATCTCTCTGTCGTTTGTGTTCCTGTTTCTGGTCTGACGCCACCCACTCCGGCCGTCTTTGTGACACAGCTATACTGTAAAAGTGTATTGTGAGATTTCTATCTATCCCCAAAGTGGAACAGGAGTAGGTTCCCTGGCTTAAGGATAGCCTTGCTGACCTCTTAATGGGTATTTCTCAACCCCAACACCACAAACCAGCAAAGGTTGTTTATTACTTTGGTAGGCATGAGTATTTGAAGAGCAACTACACTAAGCTTGACATGAAGTGACACAGCTTCCACAATGTGCTGGAAGGTGTTAATCCATTTGGTGATTAATATTTCACATACTTGGTGGATACCAATTGAAATAAATTGTTAAACTATTTAACTATGCCTATTAAGTTAACTATTTGGAGGATGCCTAATTTTCTTCCTTTTGGTTGAATCCTTTCTTCTCCAGTTTTAATGCTGGGACTTGTTTCTAATGCTTTTCCACATCTCCACGAGGCGTATTTTAAGTAAAACTCTCGTTAATATTTTAGTCAGTTTGTGCATCTGTTTCTGAAGTAAAAATACAATTACGGAATGATGTGACATCTGGAATTTTATTGATCATTTTTATTTTCCAGCAGGATTTCACTGCTTCAGAAAATAAAATAATGGACTTCATTTTAAGCTGCCAACTGAACATTAATGAACCACCTGCTGTACATTTAACAGATTAAAACACATTATAAAGAACAAATAATATTGGGAAGTAAATTGAGTTTGGTGGCTTTAACCCAGTACATGTGAATACAGGGACAACTAAATAATTCAGACACCACAAATATTAACGTGTTCTATAAAATATTTGTAAATGTTACTACTATTCCCTGTTTAATGTATTATATTTAATTTATTAAGAAACTATTCAAATATGTTGGTAACACTTTACATCAAGTGTCTCCAATTACTGTTTATTCACATAGTAGTTACTTAGTAAATACATGTGCACTTACACATAGTTACAACATATATTGTGCAAAAAGATGTACACGTTAAGTACATTGCAACTATGCATAATAACATTGTAACTGTAAGTACACATGTATTTGCCAAGTAACTGCTATGAGAATACTTAGAACACTTAGGGGTAGATGTACTAAAGTGTTGCGCCTGTCGCAATAGTCACAAACCACTTGCAAATGAGTCAGAAGTCTAACCTGAAATGTTCTAAACATGCGCGGTACTGTTAGCGACTTTTCAGAGAATGCTCTGTGGCAGCAGTTTTTCTTTGCGGTTCAACCTTAGATGAATATGTAGTTATGGACGTTCCTGCATAAAGGGTTCACAAATATTATTAATGAAATGTACTAAAGCTGCAGACAATTGCGGTCACAATTGTTGCTGGCATTTCCAAGTCCACTTTTTCTCATGCGTACCAGTTGTGCTCAATGCATTTTTGAGTACAAAATTTTCACTAAAGTCACGGTATACTTACAAGCATTGACAACAAATTGCTATGATATTTCTGGTTTTTGTAGCGTGTTGGGAGTAATAGACTGCACACATGTGCCACTAACCCCTCCAGCTCATTCTGAGCATCTGTATAGGACCATGATCTACTGTGTGTTAATTGTCTAGGCTCCTAAGTAGGCCAAGTTAAAAATAATAATAATTAAAATAAAATAAAAAAAACTAAAATGATTTAGTTTCAATTTAAAATATTATTTTATTCGCATTGTACACCAATGTGTACAATGCAGCAGCATGATTTATTTTGTGTTACCGGCAGGCTAAAGTAAAAAGAAAGTGCACTAAGTATCATTTGATTTTATTTCTGTACTGTATACTGTATAGGCGTACTGTACAGATTCATATTTTTACATAATGTAATGTGTAGCCTACCCAGAACACATTAGTGTTATTTCAGTGCAATGATTTACATTTAAAATGCATTGAGAACTGTAAATGTATGTGTGTGCGATTTTATTGTATTGTTTTTAAATCCAACACCTCCTTATGTCAGACAAACATGTCTGGCTTAGCTAGGGGCTGCTGTATGACGTTGAAAAGCTTTTGGGTGGTGAAGGTTGGGGCCCCACTATAAAATCTGATGGGATTAAACTGCCTTTCATTTTTTATATATATAACAGTATTAAAATAGGTAAAATGAATATGGAACAGAATGCATTGTACAGATGACATTTATATTTAACAAAAACTATGTTATTTTGATTCTTGCACCCTTGCATGTATAGACGTTATCCTTCAGGCACCCTCTGCTGCAGCAAACCACAACTCAACTCCCGCTATTTATTTGAAAAATGTCGCACGACTCTTGCAATGTATGCTAAATGTCTTGCCAAGAACACACATTGAGTATATTGCAGTTCTTTTCATTAACATATTTTCTCTTATTACATCCGACAAAATCTATACGTTGCGAATTGTCGCAACGAAAATGCAAATTACGGTATGTTTGTGCTGCGACTGGCGCACATTAGTAGATCTACCCCTTAATGTAAAGTGTTACTAATCTATTTATAAATGATACCTTAGTAAGTGTTATTTAAATAACTGTTTAATGAATAACAGCTTTGTTAATTGGCCCCACTATTAAAGCTTCCATGTTTTTGGGCAATAGTCTCAAAGGATTTAAACAGCATCTCTTAAGTACAAAGAGCTAACACAATAATGCCAGAAAATATATCTCATTTGCATTATCATCACTTCATAGATGTCACATTTTCCTATATAAAAAATGCACACATTATGGTACACCTGTATTGTACTCTTCACCCCATTGAAGGAATGCAGCCGAGTTCTTGCCGGTAGATTTATTAATGACTCTTCATAAGTTATTGTTAAAAAAAACACATTCTAAATGTTTGCCATTTATTTTCTTCACAAATTGGCTTGTTTTTGAGTACCAATGACTGTCATGCTTTATCAAAGTTCACTGGAAGTGTAGCATTAAAGTATCTGCAAGGAGCAATCAATACATTTTCATCACTAACAGCTTCCAATAAATTACTATTAAAATAATCAAATTCCCATTTATCATAATGTGCACATGCTCATGCAGAAAAATGTGAGTCATACAAAATGATATTAGGGGATATTTAAAGGAAGCATGCACTTTAAAGGATTATGTAGTAAATAAAACACTAAAGTTTAATTTTGTATAGGCATCTGGAAGTCTGGAGTTTCTGAACCCCTGCTGATACAATTGTTCATTAGCATTCCTCTCACCCAAGGAGTAAAAAACAATTCAAGAGAAGTTCTAGGAGTAGTTATTAAATGTAATTAGGCTACTAGGCTAGAATCCCTTATTTATAAAGTGTTTGAACTGTAGCTGCAATAAATCAGATTCAAATAAACAACTGTTCTCCTGTAACTTCCAGCAGTCCCTTCATAAATAATGTATACGTATAGCTTAAGTTAAACCTTACAGAACACAAGGTTGGGGGTATATCCAGACATGCTGTGACTTATCTAGTTCACATAGAATGCTGACCGAACAAGCAACTGGGAAAAAAAGCACAAACATAGTTACTTAACTATTAGTGTGAACGCTGAGTAATTTGATGCTGAAGGAATCAACTGAGGCCACAAACACTCAGCTTTATAGCAGCTCACAGCGAGTTAACCATGTGTTCTGCACACAGGCTTTGTGCTTTATCCTCCGCTGGTATTAAATCCCCTGTGAAGTGGTCGTATGTACCTGTCACATTTCACATTTTACATACATCTGGAGAACCACTTATCCAGCTGCCCTGAAACTTGGTATAATATCTGATTCCGGGAATCCAGGGGGGTAACCATCCATCTGTTCACCCACCCATCTTATTCTATACTCTGCTGTACATACTGTTGATGTGTCATGGCCATCAACTGTCATTCTGGAATGTACAGCCATGATGGGAGGTCTGTGTTATTGATATACATCATTCTGTTATCCTAAATTCTGTGGCAAAAAAAACAACAACACTCTGTGTCGACTAGATTTCAGGATGTGTGGAATACTTTGGCTGTTCTGAAGTTTATTTGAACATTTTGTTTGTGGTTTAGAAAACAACTGAGACTTAACAGTAGAACAGACCTGTGTTTGTGTTTCTTCTGCATGGTAGCTGGCTTGAATTGCACCTTGTCTTGTCATATCTTCTTTCTTATCTCGGCTCTGGAGAAGATTACAGGGTGATTACTCTGAGGTCTTACTATATTGCTGTGTACAAATAAGTGAAAATCAATCACACACTGTTTATAACTGCTAGGAAATGGTGACAAATTCAGCTTGGCTATTCAGGGGTGTTAGTGAGGTGAATGAGAATTTGACAGCAGTATGCCCTTGTTGTAACACTATAACATATTGGCTGAATTTCAATAGAGTTGCATAGGATTGCATAGAAGTAACACATTATGTTATTTGGTAATGCTTTTTTGTAGTTTCTAGATCATTTTAATAACATGGCCAGAAATTTATAATGAATTACAGTGGAACAGAAATAGAGGAATAACAAGTAATACCTTGGATTTCAAAGGGATTTGCTGCCATTACTTTAAAGTGTAACCATTGCAGCTCATTGTTAACTGAAAGGAATTTATTCAGAACAGATTTTTCTGTAAAGATGACATTATGATACCGGTGCCTGTAACCAATATCTGACAACACAATTACAAGCAATAGCAACACAACTGATTTGAAACCAATACTGGTCAGTATATAATTCCAATTAATGGAATAATGGGGTACAACTGTCTGTGCATGTCTGTGATGTGCAGTGAGGGTAGTGCTCAGGGGTTTGTGCTGGCTCCATGGCTGCAGCTCCCATCTCCTAGTCCTCTGCAAATACAAGCTGTAACAAAAACGGTGCGTTAGTACTTTCAGCGTAAGGGGCCGTACTCACATAGCTGTGATCATCCCGGCACCACGGTCTATCCAATCACAGCCTGCCCCGCAGCTGACCACAATGGAGTTGATTAGAAAACTCACAGCTACGCACTTTCTCCAAAATGGCCAACTTCCGGTTGCCGCCTACCATCGAGTTTTTCTGTCTATGGAAAAGCATACAATCAACCTTACATAGCACCCTTTCTGGTCAGGATGGAGATTTGCAGCTCAGATTTCTTCTTTCTCTGCGTGGCAATTTATTTGATTTCCGTTACGAGACGAGGTGTTAAAAATTCATGCTGATATTGGACTCGGCTCTCACCAAGATAAACACCAACTAAGCTTCTTTTACTGTAAACTAATGTGATCCATCTGCTTTTCCTGCTATCTGATGATGCAGATATCCTTCTGCCTGGTGTTGATGGCTGAAGTGTAATGCTGGCTCCAGGGATCAGCCTGTTTTGCCTCCTTGGCGCATCAGCACACACAACAGCTGCAATGCTGGCACCGCGGATCAACCACCATGCTGCCTCCCTAGTGCATCAGAATGACAACTGTCTGGACTGAGCTGAGTAGGGTACTTCTCTGGGGTCTTCAAGTGGGCACCTTCCATCTTGATGTTTCGTTGGTGAGCCCACGATACCTTAAGAGGGCTCGACAGTGATTCGGGCATCCCAGCATTACCCCCCTCCGTCCCCCACTCAGGTAAGCCCAGCTTACTTACCTTCCTTTCCATCAACATTGTTTTCTACTGTGCTTGAGGTCCCCAACCAGAATCTTTTCGTCCCAACCAGAGCCAGTTGCTGCTCCTCTCTGCTGCTTCAGATGAGTCTTCACTATGCGTCACAACTCTTGACCACTGAATCCAATGTCTCCGAGAAACCGGGTTGAGTCACAAATCCTCAACAACCCACCTCCACTGGGTAAACCTGGACTCTCCATCCTCGCTCTTCCACTTCAGCAACTAGTTGAGCGTACCAAAGTTTCTTCCTTTCATACACCTCATCCACAGCATCTTCCCATGGCACTGTTAACTCTAGAGTTGGTGACATGACTTGTGGATGATGTCAGATCCGGAAGAAACACACAGTACTGCGAGGTGAAATGGTGAATGTGCTTACTTGCGCTGATTTATTGCAAATGAAAAGTTTAAACAGACAAAAACACTTTGTAAAAGAAAATGGTGTGTTGGTGTGACAGGATTGAAAGGAGTCCCTGTTGTAATTCGCCCTCCCGACCAACGGCAGCGCTGTGTAGGGTTGACCGTGATTGGGTCAGGAAGTTCCGGGTCAGGCGGCAATCTTGGACCAAGGTGGAACCATGCGGCCGTCAGGTCCCATCATTGCAATCAGCTGTGCTGTTCTCATCGATTGGCTGACGTGGGGCAGCGTGCTGATTGCAGGGGTGGGACTTGGCAGTATTTAAGCAGTATGGTTTTGCCATTCGGCCCCCTGTCCTGAACTGAAAACACGTGCTGTGCTTTGTTGTTGTTTTGTTTTTATCAAACTGCTGTAATTCACAGAAGCTTGAAACTTTAAGAAACTTTGGTGGATTGCCGCAGTGGAGGAAACCCAGGACAAGCCAGTAATCCCTGGAAGGGGGCCAAGAGGCGGTGAGAGGAAACCCACAGCAGTAGCACGGAGAAACCCAGTGCTTCCTTTATTGTTGTTTTGTAACGAGACGTTTTTGTTTATTCTTTTTATTTTGAAACCTGAGTTTACCATTTCTGGTATTCCAGGTGGTTTTCTTGTTTATTTTCTGCAATGCTGGACTGTTCTATTTTTGTTTGTTAAAATAAAATCCTGCCTGTACCATTGATGGTACAGGGCTCCAAGGACTAAACGACACTTCCGGCTCCTGTGTGCTGTCATTTCTGGTCCTTCCCTAAAGCTCCACCCACTACCCTCCCACAGTTGGCCAAAACAGACAGACCAAACGAACAGACACTAACAAACAGTGAACGAACAAACAAGTATTGTGCTGGTTTAAAAGCCAGCATGCTTAGCAATTCTTATTTCTTTTCTCATTCTTTTACCTCCTCTCCATACCCGTTCTCCACTCTCAAACACACAACCCTGAGTGAGTGCTTTGCGCCTCTATATATACAGTTGTGCCGGGATTCAATTATTAATTAATGATTCACTTAAATCCCAGCACGTGAACTAATTTGTGCAATCCCCGTGCTCACATACTATTACATACTTCATCTGCACGTGAAGTGAAGGCAATTCCCATGCCTAAATACAACTATATATATTAAATCACTCATGCTACACAGACCCATTTATATCCCATGCACCAATACCTATACACCAACATTAACATGTTTTTGAGATAAGGCATGCGAATCGCATTTGAAATGCATATTCAACAGATAATCACATAATAAATGTATTTAAAAGACATTAAAACATGATGGAAATGCATTACATTTGAAAACAAGTTTATGACGTGTTTCTAATGCATTTGTTGAATCACATTAATTTAGAAATGTAGTTGATTTTCAAACTTGAGTGCCCTTATTCTCGTGTAAGCACTAAATACACTGCAGTGCATGCATAAAAAAATTCAATATCCAACACAATACCAAAAAGTTACTTCACAAGTTTTGAATATTAAACGTTTGTTTTTTCTTCTTCTTTGGAACATGTAGGCTGTTTCATTGATGGTGTTGTATTTAATGGGAAGTATAGCCTATACTTGTTATACATTGTTTACAATTTAATAATCTTCAGTCTTAAATCTTTTTGTTTTGTTTTTCTAAATTGCATGAATCATAAAAATGTTTGCAAAGCTTTAAAATTTGGAACTTTTCTTACATTAATCAAAGACACAGCGCAATTCAGTTAGAGATTGTAGGCCAAAATCCCCACAAGGCAACAGTGTGTTGGAAAGATGCACACAAAGCATTTGTGTTTTATTTTTCTGCTGGAAAAAGGTTAAAAGCTTCCACACCTATTCAAATATTCTATTCATGTATTGGCACAGTAAAAAAACCAAAAAAAAAACAGCATTCAAAGCATCCGAAAATGATAACGCAACATTGGTACAGTTTACCATGTACTGTAGGCTACTTTGTTACATAATTTAACACAGTATTTAATACAACATTTCACAATTTAAACTAGATGTATGCTAAATACAGTAGCATGACTCAAGTAAAAAAAATTGAGCCTTTTATAAAACTAGATTCACTAGAACAATATTGACAATTAACAGAAAACAAAATCTAAAAGCAACCCTTACATTATTACTATTATTACCATTACGTGATTTGGCAGACACCCTTATCCAGGGCGACATATAATCCATGTAAATACAATAGACCAATTCCAGCTCTTTTTTGGGGGTTTTATTTATAACAAAACAATCAATTTTTTACGAGAAGGTTTGTTGGTTAATCCTTGCAACTCGAGTCTACCCAGCAATAATAAACAGTGTCCGGAAAGCGGTCTTGTTGACGTTAGGCGTGTGATTCGCTACATTTCAAAGTGCTACATTGTGATCACATGTAGTGCACTGTGCGGAAAATGAAACTCTCTGCAAACAAATAAATTACCGGAAAGAAGTAACTCGTCCGACTTTAAATGCTTTTGTATAGTTATTTTAAAAATGTAACGAAACACATTTCTTTATTTTACATTCGCAAGCGACCCTGTGCCTTATAATCCGCAACCCAGTAACCACTGTACTAGGAAAAGAAGATGAGTTTTAATAGCTTATAGTAGATAGTGCAGATCTTTATCATTATCTCCATAATGAAATAAAATACGAATAAACTGAAAACTGTACTTCATCTCTGAAGTTGTCTGTGTTACTCTTCTAAGTGAAGTTGTGATGATAATGATAATTGGAAATCCCAAGCGATTTTTTTTTCCCTGGCAGTTGCCGACCACGGCAGTGTACGCTATGCATTTCTTGCCTGCCGATGACCGAGAAAATGGGTGCCGGTTGCTAAGAGTGTCACGTGTTCCTCAGGGCTGAATGCCATTGGCTTTACAAAAATAAAAATTGCTATTAAATAGCAAATCCCTCAGAAGGCAAACACTTCTGAATATTTGCATTGGTACATCTTTGGACCCATGACAGAAACCAAGAAAACAATGATTAAATGATTCAAAAGGAAAGCATGACCAAGCCCACATAGGCCCCCAATTGCGGACAGCTTGAGGAATATGCAACAACAGATGAACATTGTAAGAATTGTGTTCCATTCCATACAAAGGCTGGACTAGTTCTACAAAAGAATTCAGATGCAGCTGCACTGCATCTAGCTCTATAATAGAGAGTTATCTTTTGAGTAGTGCATAAATTGATGCAACTAGCAATGACCAGTGAACATAAAACTTCCACCCCAAATGTCCTCGCAACAAAGGTAGGGAATAAAAAAGTAAAAAGCTTCTCCATTCATTAGCCTTCCAGTACTTCCATACTTTTACAGACCGTGGGTATCTAGTCACTTCCTCTGGAGGCATCAAGCGCTGTAGCTCATCATCTATGGCTGTAATCTTACCACCCATATACCAAGGATCTGCATGATGACAAGAGTCAAACCACAATGATGCCATTTGTTTAACTACACTGCATGCATATAATCAGGTACATAGCTATCAACTGAATCAAAACAAGGAATAAGCATCAAAGGAGACAAACCCTTCACTCCTTTTTTGGGCTGACCACCATCCAGGGCATCCAAAGAACATTGTACCACTGAATTATGAGTTTGCACTACATTGGAAAAGACATTGGGATATACATGACAAAACCCCCTACCCTTGGGCACATGCTCCCCTTTTTGTTCACACCAGCTACATCCATACTCTCCATTAAACTGTACCATATTCTGTAAAAGAGGTCTTGCAACCCTGTCACATGTACAAATTACAGGAAAAACCCTGCTAGTCACAGAATTTGGAGTAAAAGGGTTTTCCCACACAAACCCCTCATTACCCAACTTTACAGTTTCTCCAACAAATGGTTTAACGAACATGTCAATGCGTGGTTTGGAGGTGCCACACCACAAAGATGTTAAAAGGGAGCGTTTCCTACGCAACTCTGGAACAATTTCATTTATATGGAACTGTAGGGGCCAAATTGAATACAAGGGTGATTTAAACACTGGTACTCCATCAAAATTCCATATTAGGGAGAAGTCATTTTTGCCAAACTGAAATTTGTCAACCAATTTTTCAAAACACAATCCATCATATACATCACAAAAGACATTACTTTTGGTACATTTTTCTATGGTGTAGCTGTGTCAGTAAATTGAAAGACATCTTTAAGTTGTTTTTCAATGGGTAAATAAATAAAATAATTCTTCATGTTATCAAGGCCTCATTACAATCTAGGCAACTGGTGCATGATGGATGAGTTCCTCAATAAGCAAAACAAACATGGAAATACACCTTGACATATGACAGCTAATAACTGTAATAGATCTGTTTACTTTACTCAAAATAAAAGCATAAACCAATAAAATAGATTGTGCCTTGGTGACAGTGGTACCTTGGAAAAGTGTATCATCACCATTTTCTATAGAAAAATATGGTGATTCTTGCTGAATGTCATCAGTTTCATGAATATTAGTTGAGTTACTTGGCACAAAATTCCTTGATCCCAATTCTTCATATTCAGTTTCCATCAATATGTCAGAGTTACAAACAGCAAAGTCCCACTCTGATCCTGGATCTTCAGATGTGCATCATCAGCCCTAAAAGCAGGAAAAGTAAAGTTATAAAAATACAAGAGATGGCTTCCTGTATAACTAATTTGAAGACAGATAATGGTGATGATAGTTAATATGCAAAGGTGATGGATGTAATTGATTTAATCATTATCAAAACATGTTAAAGTGTCAAACAGTTTCGGCCATTTAAGTACAGATGTTATTTACAATAAATTATGTCAGGTTACAAACTATCTTGGTGACCCTGGCTGAATATACCAAATAGGCACAGCTGTAACAGTGATGAGACTCGAGATAAACAGCTGTGTAAGATGCCATTCTGAATACTTCCCGATTTACATGCTGACAAAACCTACTGAATATTGTGTCAGAGGTAGCATACTAAACTATCAATATTATTAGAGTTAAAAAATAATTCAATAAAGAAAATCACCTGCATGTGCAGTTTGTAGGTCCGGCTTCAGAATATTGGTTCATGTCCACATTATAAGGCTATAAAGAACCAAACAAACATACATTTAAGTGTAGGTTCACTTTATGATTCAACTATCAGGAATGTACCTAACAAATAAATCACCAGAACATAATAGTCAATACGCCTACCTCGTCTATTTGAAATTCTCCCTCATCCTCAGCTGTTTGGCCATCATGCTCAAATGTGTCCTCAGAAGAGTTAATAAAAATACATTAATTGGACTATAATATAAAATAATCACATAATACATCACAATCCTAAGCACAACAATGATAATATCAACAACACCACCAACGCTATGGCACCATAACATTAAGATATCAGACAATCATGTAATTGTTCTAGCTATACCACCTTTATTTCTAATTCTCCCGTTTGAAATTGTACATGCTCAAGTTAATGTAAAATTAAATATGCTCGAAAAATAAAAACACATAAAAAATTAAAACCACATTAAAGTAAATAGGACATGCATTTTCGGCATTCAAATATGTCATAAACTGTTTATTTCATCTTCCTCGTGCTCAAAAATTGCAAATTCCTCCTGGAAAAATATTACACACGAACAAACAAATATCTGACGAATGCACGGTGCCAAAAAATTGGTATTATGATTATTTAAACTTTGGAGTAAGAGTGTGCAACCTCCTTTTCTTTTCCAACGAACAAATATAAAACAACATTTCATTGTAAATGCTCACTTGCTAATTTGATGTCAAATTCTCCTTCAAAGCTTGCGCCGTCAAGCGAGTTTCGCTATACAACAACAAAAGGAAAACAAATAATGTGGACTGTTTAATGTTTTGTGTGTGAAAATGATACCACTGGTGCAAAGACAGAAAACATTTATATAGATAGCCTACTAACCATTTCTTCTGCCATTGTTCATATGTTACGTCTTCAGCTAATCATCCAAATAATGAAATGAACTGTGAATGGTAGTGATGGGTACAAAGCCTCACCCGCTTCGACCTGTCTCGAACCATTTAAAGCAAACCGTATTGTGATTTGAAGGTTGGTTAGCGCAGTGGTTCCCAATGAACGGGCCGCAGACCGCTGCCGGTCCCCAGAGGAGTTGCTGTCGGTCTGCGGCTCAGGCTTCACTACTGCAGACAAGCCTTGATAGAATGTTAAGAGAAAAGACAAACAGAGTTGTCACGTAATATAAAGCCATGGTGTACAATACTTTAATGCTAATCATAAGTGTATTGATGTGTTTATGGGAAAATAACACAAATTATCCCTGAGTATGTGCTGTTGTGGGCATGTGTTTTGTCACGTCACTGAGTCAGAAACGGAAACTAAAAAGGAATTTTGTTCCTGTATTACTAATGTACAGTAACACCGGCATGATGTCTAAACAAGTTTCTATGGATTGTTTTTTTGTAAAAAAATGCTTCTGAAAAACGGGGCCATGAAATTCCAGATGACAAAGAAGAAGAAGATCAAGATAATCGTGAAACTGAAGAAATGCAAAGTGGAAAGAAACAAATAAAATCCAGCTTCAATCGCAAGTATGATTCGTCGAATATTAAATACAGATTTATCCTGTCTGGCGATTCAGAAGCGCCAAAGCCCCTGTGCGTTGTATGTGCAGAAATTCTTAGCAATGAGCCGATGAAACCTTCAAAACTTCTTAGTCTGAAGACCAAAGACGTTTACTTTGCACCAGCACACGCCAAAACGTGTCTACATTGAAAGCGTCATACTTGGTGTCTTACCGAATTTCAAAGGCTAAAAAACATTTTACGATTGATGAAGAGCTTGTTCTCCCTGCCACTAAGGATATCTGCCATGAGATGTTGGGAGAAGCAGCAGCTAATAAGGTTGGCCAAGTTCCACTCTCTGATAACATGGTTGCCAGGAGGATTGACGACATTGCTGAAGACATCGAAGAGCAGCTATTAGAAAGAATAAAAGGATGTCCATGTTTTGCTCTTCCGGTTGATGAATCAACAGATGTCGTAAACATGGCAATGGTTTTAGTCTACGTACGTTATGTGTATGAGGAGGACCTGCATGAAGATGTATTTTGTGTGCTTTCGCTGCCTAAAAACACTACGGGAGCCGAAATATTCAGAGTTTTGTACGAGTATGTTTCGAGCAAGCTCGACTGGAAGTTTTGTGGGGGAGTCTGTACTGACAGAGTGGCTGCCATGACTGGAATACTCTCTGGCCTCACAACGAGAATTAAAGCAGTAGCAACAGAATGCGAATCTACCCACTGTATTATCCACCATGAAATGCTGGCAAGTAGAAAATTATCGCCTGAGCTTAACGATACTTTGAGTGTTGTGGTGCGTGTTGTCAATCACATAAAAGTCAATGCACTGAATTCTCGTCTGTTTGAATCGCTGTGTGATGAAATCGGTGCCAATCACAGGCAGCTTCTCCTGCATACAGGAGTTTGCTGGTTACCGAGAGGTAAAGTATTTGAGTTAAGAGAAGAGCTGCAAAGATTCCTCTCGGAAAAAAGCTCACCTATGTCCGTCCACTTCAGTGACCAGAAGTGGCTAAACTTGCTTATCTGAGCGACGTTTTTTCTCTTTTGAATGAACTAAACCTGTCATTGCAAGGGAGGATGGCATCTGTTTTCAAACTGGCAGACAAGATTGCAGCTTTCAAAGTAAAGCTTGAAACTTGGAAGAATCGTGTGGATAGAGGGATCTTTGACATGTTACCTACTCTTGACGAATTATCGGGAGGCACCATGCAGGAACTTTCTCAGTTGATACACGGTGGGGTTTGGCAGAGTCTTTGTTTAATGGTATCAAACGCCCCCTGACATTCTCCTGTCAATTTAATTGAATTTGGTGCGCTCTTTTCAGTGAGGTTCACTAGAGGGTTGACCACTGTGGCATTCTCCGGGATAAAGCGTTGGTAATAACCGGCCAACCCCAAGAGAGACCTCACCTGGGACTTGGTTTTTGGGATTGTCGTGTCCATCAAAGCCTGGACTTTGGTGGCGACAGGTTTCACTTGCCCGTGTCCCTTAATAAATTAACAAATATTGCGTTTCTATTTTGGCAAAAGCACATTTACCCAAGTTGGCTGTCAATTTACCCTCAGAGACTGCAGGACGGCCGTGAGCCTAGCCAGATGCTTTCGCCAGGTGGCGCTGTAAATCACCACATCATCAATATACGCTGCTTCATATTCACGATGTGGGCATAAGACCTGGTCCATTAGTCTCTGAAAGGCAGCGGGCGCACCATGTAGCCCAAACGGCATGGTTATGAAATGAAACCATCAGGGGTAGAAAATGCAGTTTTCTCACATGATCTGCAGGTTAACGGGATCTGCCAGTATCCCTTCGTCAACTCCATAGTTGAGATGAACTTTGCCGTTCCCAGTCTGTTGAGAAGCTCATCGACTCGAGGCATGGGGTAGGCATCGAACTTGGCAATAGCGTTTACTTTACAGAAATCAACGCAGAAGCGGTTGGTGCCGATCCACCAAACGATCCATTTGTGGATGATAAACAGATGTCCTGATGGGACGTATTTTTTATATTTTGTACACTTGCTGCAACGTTTGAGACAGGAAGTTAGTTCCATGATCAGTCAATATCTCTTTGGGGATCCCTACTCTCGACATAATCTGCACTAATTCCTTGGCTATTACAGCTGCACTAGTAGACCTCAATGGAACTGCTTCCAGGTATTTCGTTGCATAATCTACCACTATTAATGTGTGTGTATATCCAGAGTCAGAAGGTAGCAACGGGCCTATAATGTCCATTGCAATGCATTCAAAGGGAGTGGAAATTATTGTCAGTGGGACCAAAGGAGCATGACGCACTCGACCCGGCGCTACTCGCTGGCAGTCTGGGCACATAGCTACATATTTCGACACTTCCTTATGAAGTCCTACCCAGTAAAATTGGGCCATTATGCATTCCCTAGTTTTTATTGGCTCCCAAGTGTCCTGCAAAAGGGATGTCATGTGCCAGCCTCATGACCTCCAGCCGATAAGACTGGGGAACCATCAATTGTGTTACAGGCTGTCCTGTGCCCGCGGCAGGGTTCACCCTGTATAATAATTGCCCCTTGATAATGAAGTGTGGATGTGCTTGCGCCCCAGCACCTTCAACATCCTTACCTTCAATAGACCGGACTTGTCCCCAAGCGTGCACCAGTGTGGGGTCGTTGTTTTGGCCCCACATGTCCGGTATATTGAGAGGGACCGGAGTAATATCTGCCCTGGATGGCCCAGTAACCTCGACCTCTTGGTCACACTGCGTACCGACTCCCTTTGGTGTTTGATACAAGCTGAACTTTCTACCACCAGACCCCAACCTCGTCTCATTGATGCTCGCAACCCCTACTACCCGGTGGAGTTATATCGGTCCCACCGATAAATATACTTTTAGAACAGCGTATGTCGCCGTGTCTCCATGGATACAGGATATAGCCATCTGACCTTGTTGCTGCTACGACACACCGCCCAAGAGAGCTGTCCAAATTAAGGTCTGCTCGCACCCTGTGTCCACTAATGCGTGGGTTTTCACTTTCCCTAAAACCACATCAACAATACAAGGCCCCTCTCAATCATTTCCCCATCTCTTACCAGTTTCTGATGCCAAATAGCACGTCGCCACGTCACACTCCAAAAAATAAATAATACAATGACAGCCACAACCCAGAATAAGTCCCACGTCCGAATTTTTTAAATGTCCAACTGTAAGGTTTGGCACACGGTATAGCCAAATCCGTTGCACCCCCAATATTAGCTTTTGTCCACTTTGCAAGAATTATAATGCAAGAATAAAAAAAAAATAGTTGGTTAGATCTCACTGACTTGTCCTTTCCAAATACCCCAAGGCAGACTTGAGTGCGATGAAAATAAAGTTGTTGAATATTTTTTTGATCCACAAGGAGATGAATGAAATCCAATCCAGCACAAAACATGAAAACACACACAAAAAAAAATCCAGAGCAAACAACAAGTCCAGGGTAAGCTCAACAAAAAAACTAAAAAACTAAAAAACTAAAAAGGAAGAAACAAAATAAAACCCTGTGCTAACACAGGTGGCGCGATCCAGCAAAAAAACCTACTATATATATATATATATATTTTAGCTCAAAGAGCCAGCTGCCCAACGTTTCGATATGTTGTACATATCTTTCTCAAGGGAGCCTCTTGCATTATCTATACAAGTATCTATAAAGTTTTGATGAGAACGATGCTTAGCTCTCTGTGCCGTCAGTCTCTTAAGTTTATTATCCGCCTGTCTTGCCTCCTGGATTGGTGTAATACTCCAGTCTGCCTCTCACTTCCTCCATTCATTTCCTTTGTAGGATGATATTATGTATAAAACACAATAATATATATATATATATATATATATATATATATATATATATACAATAGTATATATATTCCTTTTTAGCAAAGGTGCCTGGTAAAACGAACTTACAATAAGGACTTTCTTTAAAGAGAGGCCTAAACCATCCCTCTCTGAACCTCACCTCCTCTCTTTTTTTCCTATGCAAGAAGTTTTTTAAAACCAAACCCGGGGACTCATGCAGCTCATTAATTAGCACCAGTTGCGGGACTGAGCCGTGGCTGAGAGGAAAAACACCTAGTTTACAAATAAACCACTAGGTGGAGCAAATACTTGTATTGAGAGATTACTTGGCCAAACAAAACAAACAACATAAAATATTATGTAACTATGTGCGGCAATGTGCCCCGCCCCTGTGTGCATTTGTGTGTTATATGTTGTATGTTGCGTGTGGTGTGTTAATGTTGGTGTAAGATGGCTGCACGGGATATAAATGGATGTGTGGAGCACGAGTTATTTAAGATGTAGAATTGTATTTAGGCACGAGGATGGCACATCACTTCACGTGTATTTAAAGTATTTAATATGTGAGCACGAGGTTGCACATAATTAATTCACGTGCTGGGATTCAAGTGAATAATTAATTGGTAATTGAATCCCGGCACAACAGTATATATAGATGCACGTTTTACTCACTCGGGGTTGGGTGTTCAGTGAGTGGAGAACGAGTGTGGAGAAGGAGAAACTAAATAGTAAAACGAAGGAAAAAGTAAATGTTTGTTTATTTAAACTCACCGTGTTTGTGTGTCTGTCCGTCCACCGTTTGTTAATGTTAGTCTGTTTTGTTTGTCTATTTATTTTGGCGTAAAGTGCCGTGTCCTGTCTTCTGTTTTGTTTAAACTTTTTTTATTTTGTTTATTAAACACTGAGTGCTGCCGCGACTCAGTTTCACTCATCACCACTGTCTCTCTGTGTATTCCTTTCTGGTCTGACGTCAGTCACAAAGCCACCCTGTGACACTATGTTACATTGGTGCTGGCCTTTAGCGACAGCTCCTGGTACGTGTTAGCCGTCTAACAAGAACAAACGTTTACAATTAGTACGACAAATCAAAGAAACACTAAACAGTCACGGTATATCACAGTCCTTCAGTGGTTCATCCGTAACCACGCCCCCTTGGTTAGCGAGTGCAATCGTTTTTCCTCCAATCTGGGGCGATGACTTGGTGTACTGTGGCTCCGCCCCCTTCTTGGATGGCTGACTTCTGACTGACACTGGAATTAACTGTCAAACCATCCAGTCCGTGGCACACTGTTCCCTTTGCACAGTGGGAGGGAGATTTATAACCAAGATTCATTCACAAAGACACAGTACTTTTATTATTTATTTTTCATGAGATAGTATTTATATTGCAGTTATGTATTTGTTGTAGTGTTTATATAGTGTTGAATGTTTTACCACTGTTTCTGGCTGTGTTGTGCTGAGTGGTGGGAGAGAGGCTGTTTGCCGGTTGTGTGAGTGAGAGTGTGGGTGCTGTACTGCTGTTGACTGGTGTTCTGCCTGCACAATAAACACTCAGTAAAAGGTTGTGTAGTCCGGTGGTTAAAGAAAAGAGCTTGTAAACAGGGGGTCCCCGGTTCAAATCCCGGCTCAGCCACTGACTAATTTTGTGACCCTGAGCAAGTCACTTAACCTCCTTGTGCTCTGTCCTTTCGGGTGAGAAGTTGTTGTAAGTCACTCTGCAGCTGATGTATAGTTCACACACCCTAGTCTCTGTAAGTCGTCTTGGATAAAGGCTAAATAAATAAATAATATTTGGTGTCTGCCTGCTCCTTTGCTTGATAGACCCGACAACAGCACTTGGGACACACACACACACACACACACTGCCGGCCGTTACATTGTTGAGTTCAATATTTACTATATATGGCAGCATAAAAAGGGAATGTGGAACTGTCATTTGTTTAAGCAGGCTGCTTAGTGAAATACAAATACAATATAAAACCTTCATAAACTTACATCACCGAAAGTTGAAAAGTGCCTGAGCTGCCTGCACAGTACTCATGCTGTTCTTAACGTCTACTAGGTCGAACTGTTTCCCTCACTACTCTGCTGTGTGTATGTTCTTATTAGCCTAAAAATGGCTAAATATGGATATGGTACAAGCCTCACGGTGAAATCTGTTGTGGCTCAGGTCTTAGTCTGAAATTAAAAAGTAGCTCATGCCCAAGAAAAGGTTGGACACCCCTGCTCTATATGGTGAATATAACTGCCTCGATTTTGCGCCAATCTTCACATAACTTTTATTATATACTTCTAGTCTCCTATAAATGTTTCAGATTACATTTGGCTATAACCTGATAAATGTTTGGTTTTATACAAATATTTTGTACCTTTCAGGTACTCTGTGATTATCACATGGTTATGAGGACCATGTACTGTATGTGCGTGCACTGGTTTTAAACAGCCCAACAGTTCAGCTACCCCACTGTCTCTCTCATTTTCTGGTTTCCAGCCAAAGAGGAAAGAGTAATTATAGTATATCTAGGACACAAGTAAAATAGCAGATCCAGGGCAAAATAGAACAATTGCACAATACTAATGCCTTTTGGCCTTGGATTCCGAAACCACATTTACTGTGACAGAAAATAGGGTTAACTCAATGTAATTTATTCTCGTTATGTAAAACTGTGAATGCTACGACAGCATGATGATAATATTCTGTTTCGGTGATTCATGGTTGCATAAAAATATCCTCTTACGGTAATGAAAATGTAAAACGACACTAATCAGTTCAAAGAATCCTGTGCTCATTCAGCTTGGAATTCAATTTGTTACAATCATGTTCAATCACTTACAAAAGCCTCCAATCGGAGGATGCAGCATTAAAGGTTGCTTTATACAGCGCATACTGTGATTTCTCATAAAGATGTAATGTGATTGCCAGAAGCCGTCAGAAATCTTTAAACAGTTTTCTGAAACCTGCTAGTTTTAACACCCGAGATGCTGATTGCATTAATGGTAGGCTCAAATACAGACTTCTTAACAAAGATTAAAACATTTAAATTTAAAGCACAGATGGTTCATATATTTAGAGAAAATGTAACTCTCCCCTATAAAGAAGCGTGCACCACCAATATGGATTCTAATGCCTCTTTTCCACTAGTACAACCAAGCCGTGCCGGGTCTGTACCGAGCCCTCACAGTGCGGTTAAGGGGAGCCTGGGTTGTTTCCACTGCAGAGCCGAGCCGTGCTACTGACGTCACACACAATGAAAGACAGTTATTAATTATTGTTATTAATTAACTCAGTTTGCCAAAAGATGCCCAAACAAATGGTGTTCAAAAATGAATAGACCAACGGTACAGCTGTATCTTGTATCACTATATTTTGTAACTATATTTAGGAATGTCTTTATAATCCACAAATTTTAATGATTATATCGACTTACTAAAGTTCAATTAGTTCTGTTGAAGGGGTGTGACAGGCTGGCTTTAGTGATGACATCAGACCAGAAATGAACACACAGCACTGCAAGTGAAAATAATGAATGAAAGCGCTGTTGTGCAGTTTATTATAAATAAAAAGGTTTGAACAAAACTCAGGACACGGCACTTTAGCCAAAATAAACAGATAAACAAAACGAACAGACACTAACAAACACGTACCACGTAGCAATTGCTTCTTATACTTTAATTATCTCCTCACTCTCTCCTGTTCCTTCGCCCTGAACACACAACCCTGAGTGAATGAAATGTACATCTATATATACAATTGTGCTGGGATTCAATTACCAATTAATTATTCACTTGAATCCCAGCATGTGAACTAATCTGTGAAAACCCTGTGTTCGCATATTAAAGTACTTTAAATGCATGTGAAGTGAAGTGCCTAAAATACAATTATACATTTTAAATAACTCGTGCTACACACACCCATTTATATCCCGTGCAGCCATATCTATACACCAACATTAACACACCACACAGAAATGCACACAGGGGCGGGGCACATTGCCACAAGGGAAAAAAAATAAGGTTTTAAAAATATGATTTGCCAGAGATATCCCATTTAAGGATAGTTGTTGTTTTTTCAGGTTGTTTTTTGTTTGGGTGCTTAAAAAACAAAAGCTGTGTGAGCACACCGAGAGCCGTAGTTGTATGTATGGTACAGCTGTACAGTATTAGTTGTATGTATGGTGCAGCGGTACAGTATTAGTTGTATGTATAGTATAGCTGTACAGTATTAGTTGTATGTATGGTACAGCTGTACAGTATTTTGTTTAACTATATTTTTGTAAATACGTTTAGAATTGTTTTATTTTCGCTTTCTTTAAATTAATATAATAAAGGTCAAGGATGAGAAATTTGATAGGATTTTATGTTTTTGAGTGTGTGAGTTAAGTGTACCGTACCCACGGTTTATGTCCATTCGCTTCAAATCGTCAGAAATTTGGGTAGAAACTTTCTCATTTCTGATGCACAACTCTAGATCTTCCTGAACACTTCTATCTGCCCACAGAGATACTAGAGCCTGCACTTCCTCAACGTCCCAAGGCTGTACTTTTCTCTCATTACACTCGCTGCCCGCCATGTTTTCTGTTTTTCTTTCTGGAGTGTACTGACTTATGCAACGGAATTTTGAAAATCCTTAACCCCGCCCCTGGCTTGGCTCTGTTTGCAGCCCGATTCAGATGTCTTGTGAAGCCAGAGTTTCACGGTTTGGTTCTCGCTTGGTTCGACAAATAGCTAGTGGAGAAGCACCCGTACCATACCAAGCCCTCATGGGTTGGATGCCAGTAGAGAAGGGGTATCAGTTGGTATATCCTTAAAGTAATTGTAGCTAACAAAATGATTCCATAACCCATACCCATTTTACACTCCCATTGGCTGCATAGGTCTCAGATGTACAGATTTAACATGAGAAGGGCCAGAGATATACTCATATCTAGAAGCCCAAAACACTGTAAATAGTATAACGAAAGGAGAAATAGCTGGATGTAATTATTTATTTATTTATTTATTTATTTATTTTTTATTGAGTATGTCACATAAACATCTGAACAACTGAAGCATATGCATGCATATATATATATATATATATATATATATATATATATATATGAACATTTATTTTACAAATCAAAACAAGAAAATGTAAATAAATAAACATCTGAACAGGCCATCGTCGGGAGCCAGCTTTCACGGAAATCTTCCGTGCCATCTGATCCAAAACATCAACTCCAGATTTTGCTGCGTTGTAAAACTCCACGGTCTCTGGTATTTATTTTCACTAGTCCCGATGCTAATTGACTGACCAAAGCAGTACAGCTGGCAAGCAGGCGCCAGCCTTCAAAAGGCTGATTGAAAAGCAATAGACTGTCAGTCATTCACTCAGGCAGAGAATGGAGATTAATCTAATCACAGCTAACACATTGCGGACTGGTAAATAAAAATAATAAAGTAGAATACTGTTCTGTATCAAAATACAATTGTTTTCTGTGTGGCCATCAATGTGACTGCTCCCGGCGCTTTTAGGTATAATGTAATATACTGTATCTCCTTAATTTCTGCACTCCCGTGTTTCATGCTTTGTGAGAATATTTAATACATACGGACAGAAAGGTACATGAACGCACAGCCCCATATGTGTTACACGACTGGAGAAAATTACATTTTAAAACCAAAAACTGCCAAAATGACTGCCGCGGGGCTTCTAGTGTTAAATGAAACATGTTACAGCACACATGTACTTTAATTTTAAAGCATGATATCTGTTGCTATGTTTAGGTTAGGAAGCTCTCTGTGCCTTTGGGTTATCTGTGTCTTGGGTTATCTGTTTGCACTTGTACTTCCTGGGTCATTTCACCTCCGGAGTGTCTTCTAGATCAAAGCTATCACTTGCTGGAAGTTTGTCAGTCAATAGGAGGAAGCAACAGATTGGTTATTGGCAGGAAAGTGATGGGGACAATTACACCCTCCAGGTAAAATAACCAGTCATACAAGACAGTCTAAGCATTTTTTAAAATGAAAATACATGTTTCAGAACTGCCCATACATGTTTTTAGACCTACTGTATATCATGAATGGATGTGCATGGCAGAGAAAAGCATGAAACTATTTGGTTGACTATAATTACTTTGAGGGATAATGGTATTCCTGTGGCGTGTTAGAATGGGCTTATTAATGAGAGAGTAGTGTCCGGTTATTGTATAATACGGTATACCAACTCAGTACAGAAATATAACCAAACATCATAAAGGCTTTACTTTTTCAATCGCAGGTCAGCCTCCAGCTACTGGGTGAAACTGCCACTGACTTGTATTTTCAAAGGGCCAGTCTTTCACTTCAATGAAACTGACACAGACCTGCACTTTCAAAATAGCTGTTGGTAAAATTTGGAAATAACAGCTTGGACTGGTTGTGTTAAAAAATATTTAGAATGTGCAATTGCTTTCTTTTAAAAAAAAAAAAAAAATCTTTGGTTCATTGCAAGTTTTGTATTCGTCAGCCAGGGAAAGTACTTATACAAGTAGATATACTACATCCAGCTTTAGAAAAATACTTCGAAAATTTGGATCAATATATCATATTGTAATACAGTTTAAATAAAGTATTTATATTTGAGTTTTTGTTGAATACTTATTTTAATTGGTTTTGGTTTCAATACTAACTGTTCATGTTATGTCAGCTCAACTGGTTTTCGAAAGAAAGGCTATTTATGCTACAGGAAGGTTGACATTCCCAAGGCAAATAGAAACGAACAGATTCATGACCTCTCCGCTGTCGTCTAACTCCCCTGAGG
This sequence comes from Acipenser ruthenus, assembly GCF_902713425.1. Classification (NCBI taxonomy): domain Eukaryota; kingdom Metazoa; phylum Chordata; class Actinopteri; order Acipenseriformes; family Acipenseridae; genus Acipenser; species Acipenser ruthenus. The sequence continues at coordinate 7,210,033 of NC_081216.1, read as the reverse complement.
AACTCCGCTTGACCATGACAGTGCTGCTGGGGTATCTGGTATATCAGTAAGAAGTGCACTTGGTCTGTTCTTTATATTTAAAAGTCACTTCATCAAGTTCCACAAGAATGATGCACCCTTGTATTATGCTCTCTGATAGCCTGATCTTTTACTATCTAACACAGTGTATGTCTATAACTGTCAGCTACCAATAATATAAAATACAAAAATATAACAGGAATTATCAAATTATCTGGATGTCAAAACATCTCCATAGTTCTTTTTAAACTTATTTTTGTTAGTTGTTTTTCATTTAAAAAAGACCTCATAGCCATTATATAATCCCATAAGGAATTCCAGTGTGTGTGTGTGTTGTTGTGGGATAACACCACTTATCTCAGCAACATACATTTGTGCCATATTGCTTACATGTCCGTGTGGTAAAGTTGCTGCTGATTAAGACCGGATGCAGAGGTGATGCAGTGCAGAAACAATCACACGTGAGAACTGTAATCCAATTTGGAAAATGTTATTTTTATTTTTACACAAATCCTGGTCTGGCGACCAAACAATAATCCTCCGGCGATACACCCCTGGTGGAAAGCTTGGCAGGAAAATAATAACAATTTGTAAACAAAACAAATAATAACACGTTACACTTCCACAATACTACTAACACAAATCACCAGTCTGGGTGCGTGCAGTAGTGCTCAAGGTGGGTGATAACAAATAACAGTGACTGTGGTGTTGTTGTTCCACGTAGTGCTGGCCCAAGGCGACAGCTCCGGAGACATGTTAGCCGTCTAGTGAATTTACAAACAAAAGACAATCACTAACAGTGCTACAAACAAACAAAACACTCACGAATACTTTTTACTTTTTGGAAACTCTCCCGGTCCTTCCAGTTCCGTGCGTCTCTGATCCCAAGCGAATATAGCCCTGTGACAGTCTGGCTCGCAGTGGTGTGGTGGATGACGTCACGGACCAGGAAGTAACTGACTCCAAACAGTGGATGGGCGGGTGAAACTGAGTGCAAAAGCACTCAGCATATTTAATAACAAACAAACAAAATATTTAAACAAAATACAAACAAAAGGGCACGAGGGCCAAACGAATAAATAAACAAACAAGTAAGTGCCGTGCTGGATTATCCAGCACGTATTAGCAATTGTTTTTTAAATATTATTCCTTCTCTCCGCTCCCCGTACTCTCTACTCCAACACCCCAACATCAAGTGCAGAGAGCTGCTGGTTTATATACTCTGGCCGAGGGATTTAACTAGTTGGTAATTATCTTATTATCCCCCGGCCAGAGTCTGCACGCGTGTGGTAAGGATGCATGACTGTCAGCTATTTAAATAATCAGTAGCTGATCAGCCATGCATCCTCACGGGGTTTTTAAATAATAATAAAAGACGCGGCGCTTTTACCCGCGCCGCAAACAAAAATACAAATAATAATAAATAGGGGCGGGACACTCCGCCACACATGCCCCCCCTTGTGCGCAGCACACATGGCCCCAACGGCCACCTCCCCCCTCAGTCTTAAAGTCCCGGAAGAGGGGGAAGCAAGTTACTTCTGGGGGGTGGCCATGGTGGAATCTCTGGCACCCCCCCATTCTTCGTGGCCGGCAGCTCCCTCTTCCGGGGCTCCCGCCACACTCTATCCTGCCGCGAAAGTGCGGCTGGGGGAGCTGGTCTCCTGACCTCTCCCCCCTTCTTCATGGCCGGCAGTTCCCCTCCGTGGGGCTCCGACCACATGATCTCCAGCCGCGAAAGTGCGGCTGGGGGAGCTGGTCTCCTGACCTCCCCCCCTTTCTTCATTTCTGGCAGCTCCCTTTCATGGAGCTCCGGCCATCGTGTAGCGACCCCAGGCGAAGCAGGATCCCTGGCGACCCCAGGCAAAGCCGGACCCTCGACGACCCCAGGCGACGGCAGCAGCAGCGGACCCTCGGAAGGCGACGGCAGCAGCAGCGGACCCTCGGAAGGCGACGGCAGCAGCAGCGGACCCTCGGAAGGCGACGGCAGCAGCAGCGGACCCTCGGAAGGCGACGGCAGCCGCAGCGGACCCTCGGAAGGCGACGGCAGCCGCAGCGGACCCTCGGAAGGCGAACTCGGGAGGGGAGCCCCTGGCCATGGAGGCGGCAGCGGGAGCTCCACTTCTCCCTCGTACCCTGTGTCCTGTGGAGAACAAAAGGCAGCCCCAGGCGATGCAGAACAGCCATCCCCAGGCAATGGCGATGGTGGGAGGGGAAAGCAGTCCTCCCACAGCGGCTGAGACGGAACCAGCAGGTATTTACCCTCTGCTGGTGGAGCTGGGAGTGGCAAGCAGTCCTCCCACGGCGGCTGAGGCGGAACCGGCAGGTATTCATCCTCTGCTGGTGGAGGTGGGAGGGGCAAGCAGTCCTCCCACGACGGTTGAGGCAGAACCAGCAGGCATTCACCCTCTGCTGGTGGAGGTGGGAGGGGCAAGCAGTCCTCCCACGACGGTGGAGGCGGAACCAGCAGGCATTCACCCTCTGCTGGTGGAGGTGGGAGGGGCAAGCAGTCCTCCCACGACGGTGGATGTGGAACCAGCAGGCATTCACCCTCTGCTGGTGGAGGTGGCGGAGGCAGAGGCAGCTCTTGCTGCTCTGCTCCTGGTGATGGTGGAGACAGAAGCAGCTCCTGCTGCCCTGCTCCTGGTGGTGGTGGAGACAGAGGCAGCTCCTGCTGCTCTGCTCCTGGTGGTGGTGGAGGCAGAGGCGATGGGGCGGATGCTGGCCACTCAGAGGGAGGCTGTGGCGGTGCTGGCTCCCTCTGCTGTGGCGGCTGGGCTGGCGTGTGCCGTGCTCCCTTCAGCAGCATAAATAGAGGCTGCTGGGGAACACCAGCATCCTGCCCTTCTCCCCCCCAGAAAAATTCAGGGGGTTGAGCCTGTAACTCCTCCCCTTCTGGCTCTTGGGACTGCAGCTTGGGTCCTAAGGCTGTGGAAGCGCAGACTTCCACCTCTTGGGCTATGGACGCACCGACTCCCCCCTCTTTGGGCTGTGGACGCACCGACTCCTCCCTCTTGGGCTGTGGACGCACCGACTCCTCCCTCTTGGGCTGTGGACGCACCGACTCCTCCCTCTTGGGCTGTGGACGCACCGACTCCCCCCTCTTGGGCGTAGGACGTTCGGGCTCCTCCCACTCGGGCGTAGGACGTTCGGGCTCCTCCCACTCGGGCGTAGGACGTTCGGGCTCCTCCCACTCGGGCGTAGGACGTTCGGGCTCCTCCCACTCGGGCGTAGGACGTTCGGGCTCCTCCCACTCGGGCGTAGGACGTTCGGGCTCCTCCCACTCGGGCGTAGGACGTTCGGGCTCCTCCCCAGGCTGTGGAGGCGAAACCAGCAGGCATTCTCCCTCTGCTGGTGGAGACGGTAGCGATGGCTCCTCTCCCTCTGATGCTGGAGACGGTAGCGATGGCTCCTCTCCCTCTGATGCTGGAGACGGCAGCGATGGCTCCTCTCCCTCTGGCGCTGGAGACGGCAGCGATGGCTCCTCTCCCTCTGGCGCTGGAGACGGCAGCGATGGCTCCTCTCCCTCTGGCGCTGGAGACGGCAGCGATGGCTCCTCTCCCTCTGGCGCTGGAGACGGCAGCGATGGCTCCTCTCCCTCTGATGCTGGAGACGGCAGCGATGGCTCCTCTCCCTCTGGCGCTGGAGACGGCAGCGATGGCTCCTCTCCCTTTTGTGCTGGAGATGGCAGCAGCAGGGTCTCTCCCATATCCGCAGCCAGGTAGTTGAACACCATGGCTGCGATGTCTGGGAGGGAAGCTGGGTGGTGTTGCTGTTCCCAGGCCTCCCAGCGCTCCCCATCTCTTGCCCACAGGAGGTTGATCACTGCAGGGAGGGCTTCCTCATAATCCCTCCCCGGCTCCACCAGCCAGTCCCAGACTCCCTCAGAGGAGAGTGCATTCGTCCTCTTTGGAGGATGCAGGTCCTCCCTCACTGGACGCTCTGGCTCCTCTTTCTCCTGCCATGGAGGGGGTTGGTCGGGTGCTATGTGACCCACCTCCCCAACAGCGAAGCACCACTCCTCACCTTTCAAGCAGGTGGGGCAGACGTCCAGCATGGTTGAGCTACAGTGGGACCTGCGACCGGCCCCACGCTGCTGTAGCTGCTGCTTCCTCCGTCCGCTTCTTCCCATATTTATTTATTTATTTATTTATTTATTTATTTTTCCCAAAAAAACACACAAAAACACTTTGAAAAAAAAACGAACAAAAAAAACGAGCTTTTCTTTCCTGGTCCGGCTATTGGAGGCGTTTGTTTTGTCCCACGCAGGACACCATATGTGACAGTCTGGCTCGCAGTGGTGTGGTGGATGACGTCACGGACCAGGAAGTAACTGACTCCAAACAGTGGATGGGCGGGTGAAACTGAGTGCAAAAGCACTCAGCGTATTTAATAACAAACAAACAAAATATTTAAACAAAATACAAACAAAAGGGCACGAGGGCCAAACGAATAAATAAACAAACAAGTAAGTGCCGTGCTGGATTATCCAGCACGTATTAGCAATTGTTTTTTAAATATTATTCCTTCTCTCCGCTCCCCGTACTCTCTACTCCAACACCCCAACATCAAGTGCAGAGAGCTGCTGGTTTATATACTCTGGCCGAGGGATTTAACTAGTTGGTAATTATCTTATTATCCCCCGGCCAGAGTCTGCACGCGTGTGGTAAGGATGCATGACTGTCAGCTATTTAAATAATCAGTAGCTGATCAGCCATGCATCCTCACGGGGTTTTTAAATAATAATAAAAGACGCGGCGCTTTTACCCGCGCCGCAAACAAAAATACAAATAATAATAAATAGGGGCGGGACACTCCGCCACAAGCCCATTGTGTGTTTTTATACAGTTTGAAAAACAGATTCGAAAGGATGCTTTATTGGGGCATTTCCAGATTTAGACGGTCTTGGTGCGTGGAGCCTCGCCGCTCTGGAGTCAGACACCCTCGGTGCTTCAGTGCCCTCAGGGCCCCATTGCACACGGTGCCCTCGGTGCTTCTGCGCCCTCAGTGCCTCGGTACTCTTTTACTTAGAAGCTCCTCGGTGCTTCCGCACCTTTCAGAGCCTCGGTGCCCTTGCGCCCTTCGGTGGTTCGGCACCTTAGTGCCTCAGAGCCTTGCTGCACTCTGTGAACTCGGAGCTCCTGCACCCTCGGTGCCTGAGCGCTCCAGTGTTTAGAAGCCCTCGGTGCCTCAGAGCCTTGGTGCCCTCACTGCTTCGGCAGCTAGGTGCCTCAACGCTCCACTGATTAACTCCACCCAGCCTCAGACACCTGATACCATCCGTACCCTTGGTGCTTCGGCGCCCTCGGTGCTGTAGTTAGGCGTCCTCTGTGCTTCGACACCCTCGGAACCTGAGAGCCTCGATGCCCTCAGTGCCTCAATGCTCCGGCGTTAGACGCACTTGGTGATTGCACAGAAGACCTGTCTACTACCACCACTAATAACGTTCTAAATATTTAGCTCTGGCAGTCCCTATTGGAGTGCATAACTCTTCTAATAAACATGTGTATTCTTACCATATAAAGCATTGGCATCTATAATGTGGTCAGCCTTCTGAAATTGCAATTCTAAAATGGATAGGAAGCAGCCTAAAATGTGGTAACTGTGTTGGATTAGTTTCTCCTTTTTGAAAAAAAATATATTCCAATGACAATTTTAAATAAAAAGCATTGAGAATCTAGCTCATGATCTAATTTTGCCAGGCTAGCTTCAACTTCACCATCAATGGAAAAAACTTGATCTCGCAGCAGAACGGAACTTAATTTCCCAGCAGTCATTTTTCCATTCAGAGCGCTAATGATTTACTATGATGTGGTCATTGGTCCAACTATGAATGTGTCATGCTGCTGACACTCTGCCTGTCAAATTGAAAGCCAATGAAGGCATTGGCTAGGGCCAAGTGTGACTCAAGTCTGAACAGAGATAGATTGATGAAGTTTTGTTTTTATACCCCCATACAAAATTCTTACAGAACAGACATTACAGAAGTGTGCTATTTTTACCCTTCCCTTTATGATGTTTACAATGAGATTGATTGATACATGTTATAGCTTTTTTTACTGGCTTGCTGGGAGAGAGCTTTGTTTCAACATTTGTCTCCTGACTACAGGTAAATCATGTGACACAATGATTCTGTATCCTTCAAAAAATTCTAGCAACTGCTGGTGAACTGGTGACCTGCAAGCGGTACCACACAGTCACTGGTTTCAGCTCCGGTTAGTGATGACATTTCCAACAAGGTACTGAAGCATAAAAATGAATACCTAGTGTGGAGTGTACACTGATAGCAAGTCCTTCAGGTGCCTGCTCTGAGTATTTCGCCAAACATACCACAAAGCATTTTGGGATATTGGAGGATACACAAAAAAATGTAGTTTGGTATTACAGCGTCCACACTTCTGATAAACCGCACTATCTGATGCGATCTAATTAGAACTGGACTCGAGACTACCTCCTGAGGTGGTCTCGAGTACGGTATTAAATGCTGCGTAGTGTGGACACAAACCGTATTTAGCACTTTTAAGTCGGCTTAAATGCAACTAATACGGTTTAAAGGCATAGTGTGGACAGGGCCTAAATGTGCTGAGATGAATAGCCTACGCTAACATTAATCAGAATGTCTGATTTAATTTTTACGTTTAGATTTTAGTTTACTGTCTCTTATTATTTTAGTTATTTTAGTTAAAACACCAGTTTCCCTAAGCATAGTCCCTACATTCCAGATGTGACAGGGAAAAGATGTTGATAATATTAGGCTACAGGCGATTAAAAAAGTCGAAACTAGCGAGTAGCCTATAGCTGGTATAAAAAAAAAAAAGTGAAAGAATAGGCTACTAAATACTTATTAAACTAACGACTACAGCCTAATAATAACTATCCCATCATTTTACACACAGAAACCCCCAAAAATATATAGGCCAGACAAATAATTTGACGTGGCACCTAAGGCACCACCTCCGTCTGTCTCTTAGGAAGAAATGTTTTGAAAACAGGAAATAAAATAAAAAAACGTATAGAATTAAATAACAACACGAAGGGATCAGCTAGGTGTACAGTACTCTATCGTCAACCCCTGCCCTCAAAAAATATTGCCTATTGTGAAGTAGAGTTAGTTTTAATCATAAGAATGGAAATAAATACATTTGATACATTGTGTTTCTATATATGTCTGCAGCAAAACACTAGACCATGCTGTATACTCTTTTTGATTTTTCAAGTTCAGACTTTTAAATGCAAAACGAGGAATACTGCATCAGTTTTGCTTCGTTGGTCTCTGTATGTACTGGGCTATGCACTTTGTTAAATAGTAAAAAAGTTGTATTTATTTTTTGTTTCTGAATGGTGTTTTCAGCAAAACACTAGACCAAGCTGTATTATTATTATTATTATTATTATTATTATTATTATTATTATTATTATTATTATTATTATTATTTTTAAAGAGTAAAACCTCTTACAATGTAATTTACAGAGGTTTTAAAATGCACTGATTACTTTGGCCATATAGATTAGCCTGCTAGTTGATGTCACACTAAAGAGGTGCATTTTATATTTATTTTGCACCCTTGTGCCATCTGGCGGTTGACTAGCGTAGTTTTCTTTTTTTTATATTTTTGTCAGAAAAAAGGTGGTTTTAAGACGCGGTATGTTTGCAACGTCGTACCGCGTCTGTATCGTGATGTCGGGTGACCACAATCTGCCTCCCACTATACTTGACGGACGGTAACGCCGCCTCTGACCCATGTTCTGACAAGGCTTTCTGGTACACTGCTTAACTGGTACAGTCGGTGGGTTCACTTCAGACAACATGTGTAGTCACCAGTGGGTTGCTGAGGATTCAAAAGTTTTCTAAAACAGCCTAATAGATATCCTTTAGAACTTTTGAAGAGTGACTGTCATAAATGAATAAGAAAGATCTATACATTTAATGGATTGATTGGTTGGAAAATGGATGTGTAACATATTATTTGTCTCCTTTCAATGATCTTATTACTACGGAACCCCTAAAGGGACATGGTGTAAATTAAAAAGGGAGGCTGCTATCCCATGCACATGACTTACTACTATCTCATGAGCACAAGATATTATAGTAAGTCGTGCACATGAGATAGTAGCCTCTCATTTTCATTTTTACCTTTTCCGTACATTACTATGCCACACATACATCACATTTCTTTTCCAGCATATCAAAGCACATGTTTTTGTGTCCTTCATAAACAAACCGAAATCCCCAAAAAAAGAAAAACTAAAGCTAAAATGGTTATGACAGTTGTAAATATTTGTAACTTGGAAAAGTACACAATAAATATCTTGTCTCACTCCACATGTGTTAATATTCCAACTATTCTAATTAGCTTTTCCAATTCACATATCATTCTATGACAACATGAAAACAACCATGGTTGTTCTGGTTTTAGGCCTCACCTCACCTGCCCAGTGGTGACTACACTTCTTGCCTGAAGTGAACCCACCTACTGTACCAGTTAAGCAGTGTGTGCTGGAAAGCCTTGTCAGAACATGGGTCAGGTAAGGGAACAGTGGCAGCTTTGCCTGACAATTTCCCGTCTTTTTTGGAATTGTCAGCGTTTACAGATCTGCGGTTTCTATCAGAACAGCTGTTGTGTACGTTGTTAACCATCTGCTACAGAATTAACAAGACTGTGAGGCATGCTTGTTGCCTTAAGCCAGGTAACAAGAAGCCTCCAAGAATATCTTTTGTTTTTAAGTGTTAACCTTTAGGTTGAATTTCAGGGAGAGAAGGTGAGACTTTTCTTCTTCTTTTTTTCTCTGTCTGTAACCCTATCTCTACCAGCACATCACTCAATCTAGTGATGCACTGTCACCAATTATCCAATCTCTATCCAGCCTATTCAAACCGCCGCCAGGAATTGGACCAGTATCTGCTGTACCTCACAGAGCTGGCAGTCAGATATGGGAGGCAATATTCCACGAATATCATGCTTTTCAGCCAAAGTAGCCGCTATTCTCGAAATTGACAACGTCATTGTCAACTGGGCTGAACCAGACATAGACCTGTTCAACAGGACCTTTGGAGGTTTAAGAGCTAACGCCTGCGGAGTCTGCTGCTCTACTGCTCACTCAACAGCCCTTTGCCCAAAAGCTGCTTCTTGTTCTTCAAAATCCTATCACGCACACATCATCATCAACCACACAGGATAAATATGGAAGATCCATAAAATTTTCAGGAGCCAGACAGGTATGCAACAATTTCAATCAAACATCCTGTCTACCTAAGTATTGCAGAAACCTGCATGTCTGCAGCCGCTGTGGTGATGCACATTCCTTTACAATCTGCCCAGTTGCCAAGAAATGACTCTAAATTAATATGTTTCAGGCCTCGGCACTTGACCTGTACAACAAAAGGGCAACAACATCCAGTTAATGCCAGTTAACATCCCAGCCCTGATGGAGGCCCTATCTAATCACAATGACCGCAGCTTCGTCAACTGTTTAATCAACTGCCTACAATTCGGATTTCTATTGGACTCGCCCAACTTCTATCAGAGTTCTTTGACTGCAAGAGCCTGCATACTGCAACATCTGAACCACAGGTTGTCAATTCACTAATTCAAACTAAAGTGGATAAAGGATTCATGGTCATCCCTTTCTCTACACCGCCATTCTCAAACTACAGGATTAATCCAATAGAGGTAGCTACACGTAGCTATTCAGAGAAGAAAAGACTAATCATTGATTTATCCACCCCTTGGGGTAGCCCTATCAGTAGTATAAATTCAATGATTCCACATATTCAATTTTCCTTGCACTACATTACCCTAACTGATGTCATCAAAGCTATCAAGAAGGCAGGATGCGGGGCATGGCTAGCAAAGGCAGATATTTCATATGCTTTTCAAGTCATGCCTATTCACCGATCCTTCCGTCACCTGTACGGCGTGCAATGGAATGGACTGTACTATTTTGCCACGCAATTGACATTAGGCTGCTGCAGCAGCCCCCAAATATCTGACAGCCTGTCGGAAGCTTTATGCTGGATACTGCTCAACACCAACAGAGTACCGTTTCTGCTTCACTTGTTGGACGACTTCCTCCTCATCTCCCCTCCCTCTCACCCTCCGGATCAAAGCTATATCAGCTGTCTGTTCTCTCTAAAAAAACCCATAGGAGTTCCGCTATCAGAAGAGAAAACTATTGGGCCAGTCACTACTATTGAATTCTTAGGAATAACTCTGGATTCAGTGAAGTTCGAGGCTAGTCTTCCACAAGTCAAATTGTCTCCTCATAAGCAACTTTCAACTATCACAGTTCATAACACCTCTCCCTCCCCCACACCCCCTCCTGCTCCAACCCCTACACCCACTGCATCCCCTACTAACTCACCCTCCTTCTCCACCTTCTCTCCCCTCTCAGACTCTGACCTCTCCTCCCTGCTCCAGGGTCACAAACACACCACGTGTGCCCTGGACCCCCTCCCCACTCACCTCTTTCAAGCTGCTGCTCCTGCTCTACTTCCCTTCATCTCCTCCCTTCTCAACACCTCTCTACTTTCTGGTCTTTCCCTCTGCCTTCAAAAAAGCCTCTATCACTCCCCTCCTCACTCCCTCCAGAGCTACCGTCCTGTCTCCCTCCTATCCTTCCTCTCCAAAACCCTCGAGCGGGCTGTACACCGCCAGCTCTCTGCTTTCCTGTCCAACCACTCTCTGCTCGACCCTCTCCAATCTGGCTTCCGCTCTGCTCACTCCACTGAAACCGCCCTCCTGTCTGTCACCAACTTACTAAACTCTGCCCGAGCTGCCTCTCTCTCCTCTGTCCTAATTCTCCTCGACCTCTCTGCTGCCTTTGACACTGTCGATCACTGTATTCTACTATACTCTCTCGCTGATCTGGGAATCTCTGGCACTGCTCTGGCCTGGTTCTCCTCCGACCTCTCCAACCGCACTTACCAGGTAACCTGGCGTGGAGAAACGTCCACACCTCGCCCTCTCTCAACAGGAGTCCCCAAGAGTCAGTCTTGGGTCCTCTCCTGTTCTCTCTCTACAACCCCTCCCTGGGCCCCCTCATCGCATCCTATGGTTTCTCATACCATTTCTATGCTGATGATGCTCAGATTTTCCTCTCCTTCCCCACCTCTGACTCCACCATCCCCTCTTGTATCTCTACCTGTCTGTCTGCTATCTCCTCCTGGATGCACTCGCATCACCTCAAACTCAACCTCTCTAAATCTGACCTCCTTTTCTTTCCCTCCTCCACCTCCTCCCCCTCCTCTGATCTCTCTATCTCCGTTCCTCTGGAATCTACCACACTCTCTCCCTCCTCCTCAGCTAAGAACCTTGGAGTCACCCTGGACCCCTGCTTCTCTTATTCCCAGCACATCTCCACTCTGGCACGCACTTGCCGATTCTTCCTGAGCAACATACAAAGAATCCGACCCTTCCTCACCAACTACGCCACCCAGCTCCTGGTCCAGACCCTGGTACTCTCCCGCCTAGACTACTGCAACTCCCTCCTGGCTGGCCTTCCTGCGTCCGCCACCCGTCCGCTCCAGCTCATCCAGAACTCCGCTGCTCACCTGATGTTCTCTCTGCTTCGCTTCTCCCATGCAACTCCACTGCTCCGCTCACTCCACTGGCTCCCGATCACCGCTCGCATCCAGTTCAAGACTCTTGTACTAGCCTACAGATGCTTTGACCAGACTGCACCCAGCTACCTCCAGACCCTCATCTCTCCCTACACCCCCACTCGACCTCTCCGCTTCTCCTGCACTAGAAGACTGGCTGTACCTCCTCTACGCTCCCCTGCCTCCAGATCCCGCTCCTTCTCCACCCTCGTCCCGCAGTGGTGGAATGACCTTCCTACAGATGTCAGGACTGCCCAGTCCCTGACCACCTTTCGGCGCCTCCTCAAGACTCACCTCTTTAGACAGCACCTGTAGAACTCCTCTTTTCTTCCCTCTGGACACTTAACACTCTTCCTTAAATGTGCTTTACTTGCTCTTATCTGCCCCCTATTTTACTGCATTTAATTCTGTACTTTAGAGTACTATAATCTGTCACAAGTGTTATTTAATCTGTAGTATTTTGTATTTAATTATATCCTGATGTAACTATCACTGACACTGTTATCTGCTCCGTTATTGAATGGTATTTTGTTATACTTGTACTTGCTAGAACCAAAGTCATTGTATTTTTATCTTGCTCCTAATTGTATTATTACTTGTACTGTGATTCTTGAAATGTATTTTTGTTTAAGACTGTACGTCACCCTGGATAAGGGCGTCTGCTAAGAAATAATAATAATAATAATAATAATAATAATAATAATAATAATAATAATAATAATAATAACAAAAAGAAAACTTCTGTCTCTTCTGGATCATTTCAATTATGCTTTAAGAATCATTCCCCAAGGCAGGACCTTCATTTCTCATCTGCTGGTCCTGGCATCCACCACCAGCAGCATCAACGCGAACATATCCATTTCTATGGAAGCAAGGAAGGACATAAAAATGTGGACAACTCTACTGCAGCACTAGAATGGGCTATCTATGTTCCACAAGAATTGCGTAGCGGCTGCAGATCTCGCTCTGTTCACGATGCTTCTCATCCAGACTATGGGGCAATCCCGGCCAATCAATGGTTTTTAGGCCAATGGACCCTTGAAATAGCAGTTCTACCACCGGAACAGAAATCTACTGCTTTATTGGAATTGTACACAGTAGTTGCTGCTGCTTTCATCTGGGGCAGATCATGGTCTAGAAAATCAATTCTGTTCTATAGCAACAATTCAGCTACAGTCCAAATAATCAATAAAGACAGATCTTCAGTACCATTCATCATGAAACAGAATGGAATTCATACTCCCGATTCTGCGCTCAGCACCGAATCATCCCGGCGCAGTTCAACCACAATGGGATTCTGGCATTCGTTGTGCACCTCCAGGACATCCTCCAGGTGTCACCCACTACCATTAGAGCCTATCTGTCTGGGATTGAACACCTTTACCGACTCCAGGGACTACCAGAGGTTTCCACTTTTAAAAAGTATTTTAAAAAAAGTGTTTTGTCCTCTCTGCTGCGCAGATGGCTTTCTTCTAGGTTGTCTTACTAATCTTGCTATGTCCTGTTTGTCTTCTATTCTACGGTGTCGTGCAGGGCACAGTCTTCTTTCCCCTCACAGGTGTGGGATTTTTTCTATCAGGGAGCCGGGGGTCCATACCCTGGGAGGGAAAATGATCACAATTCCCTTAGCTTCTCAGGCATCCGTCACTCAAGATCCCGGGACTCCCGGCCACAATCATCTTACCTTTCACATTATGTGCGCTATTTTGCTACTGGACCTTTAGTTCCTCTACTCTCTCAAAATTTGTAATTATACAAACATCTGTTTCTACAGAGCCCCGTCTAAGTGCTGGTGCTGCTTTAGGTTGAATTTCAGGGAGAGAAGGTGAGACTTATCTTCTTCTTTTCTCTATCTGTTACCCGATCTCTACCACATCACTCGCCCAGTTGAATGATTGACAAGCAATCAAGCTCAGGCACAGCTGCATAAAAGAGGCAGGAACCTCTTGGTCGAGGTGGGTGGTTCAGAGGAGGAACGAGACAAGAATGGAGAAAATATAAATTGCAATTGCTAATCGTGCTGGATGGCCATCGTGCCTTTTGTTTTGTGTGGTTTTGTATAAATATTTCATGTATAATTAAATACGTGCTTCAGTGCTTCGTCACGCAGTACTGGTGTCTGTTTACTTCCTAGTCTGACGTCACCACCAAGCCATCCTGCCGCATATGGGAATGAGTGTTAGGTATCTAATTTGCAGTACTGCACATAACACATTTTAAATTTAAACCGTCCTGTACCCAACGGCTTAATACATAAATTAGACCAACTCACAATTAAAGCATTTTTTTTACAGTCCTACTGTAGGAAACTGTAAAACTACATTATTTAGTGAACTTTCTGTGAATTATTGTTTTCTTTCATAACCTCGCCCATGAAATGTACTAAAAATGACCATGCCAGAATCGTAGCCTTAGTCATACATAAGGATTTTTTTTTCTGCATATCTTCCGTTTAAAACAGAGTAGTGATGCAATAAGAAATATGTAGCTTATGATAAATCTATAATGCTTTGAAAAGATGTTTGTCACAAAAATGCTTTTTTGGTATTACTTTTCAAATATATGGCAGATGTGTAGAGCCCTGGAATTTTTTTTTGTTAAGTTAAAAACAGCACAAAGTTGAAAGGTGTAACACAACGGAGTGGCATATTTGATGGAGCCATGATCTCGATTAGCTGCAGAGTTTATTTCAGACAAACATTGCATTAAGTTATTACGTTGAATGTAAGGGCACAAACCCATCAAGATTGTTGGGAAATGTTGTTGTTTTGAATTGTTTAAAAAACAAACAAGTTGTAAACTCAAACTCAGGCAAAAGAAAATTGCAACAGAGAAAATAAATAAAATCAGCGGACTGCTGTCATTTTCTTTTAAAGGCTGCAATATAGGCATTGTTGTTTCTATAGACAGGAAGTAAGTCAATTTATTGATACAGACAGATAACTTGTCACACCGTTTTCCTTTTGAGTTTACTGTATTTCGTGTTTTTTTGTTTAATTCAAGAAAATAAAGACCTAAGAACACCTATGTTAACCGGGACTTAATTTAGTTCGAAACGGAATGAAATCAGCCGTTCAGGAAATTTCGGAACCGGAGCCGAACTGGAATGGAAAATGATCTGGTTTGAACCCTTGCCCTCCAGTAGGGAACATTATAAAATCCCCCTGTATAATTTAAATTTAAATATTGGTGTTCTCTTACTGTACTATGAAGATTTTTTTTTTTAACAAATTGCGGTCTGCATTGGTGTTCACCATCTATTTTCTTCAGCTACATTTTTAAATTCTGGTCTTTGTTCAACCAGCTGACCACTTATTTATTTGAAAGCCTGAGTATGATGTATCACAAGACAAAATTCAACACATAACGTAAAACGCATGTGTAGATATAGTAAACATGTGTTTAGTAGGCTGTAAAATGGTCTTCATAGTGTTCATTTCCATACTCAAAAGGTTATGAAAGACAGAGAAAATCCTTTTTTGTCTGCAACTGCAAGACATTCAAAATAATAAATAAATAAGATGCTTTAGCAGTAACCTTTTGGGAATCCTTTTTTGTCTCTCTTCTTCAACCTGAATGAAAGAGAAATCAAGCTTGAATAAGGGGACAAGCAGGAATCCCCAAGGCTTTATAGCGAGACAGCTTCTGATGATAACACTCATTGCTTGAATTTCTCTGTAAAAGGATAAAAAAAAACAATAAGAGATCACAGGCAAGCAGGGGTTGAGCCTAATTTATTAAAACATGTTTAGTGAACTCACTGTGTTGCCTTTCTTATCAGATCATATTTAAAATCTTCAAAAGTGTATTGCGTATTGTTTAAGACGTGACACTTTTTTGAATGTTTTTACAGTATAGCTCACTGCAAAATTTTAATAAGCCCCATTCTGTTTATAAAAATACAGCAACTGAAGATTTGTAAAAATACAAACTGCATTATCTCAAATCTCCCATTCAACTTCTTTGAATACCCAGGCTTTTCTCTCTACCTATAGCTAACCCTTCACCACAGCTGCACAATAATTTATGAATAAAACTGTCTGGAAATTAAAATGTAGAAAGCACAGCTATCCAGTAGAGTCAAACTCTCAGTGTGTGTGTGTGTGTCTCTTTCTCTCCCTTCCTCTCTCTCTCTTTGTGTGAGCACAACAAAGCACAGAGCAGCAGCTGAGCCGTGGGAGACACTAGCTCTAGGGAGGTAAGCTTCTTGTCATTTTGCTGAGTGGGGCACACTCACAACAGCAAGGACTAGATCTTGAAGGAGCTGGTAATTGGAAATACATTTTTAGCAGGAGGTGGTCAAGGAAAGACCTTGCTTCAGAGGGAAGAAGAAAGTACAGCAAGTTTCCCCAGCTTGTACAGCCCATCATACAACTCCTCTGCAACAACTACAGAAAAATAGAAATCTGTGCAAAAAAGGAAAATAAAGCAGTTGTATGCATGCCCAGACACCAGGTCCCATGGATCAGAAGGGTATGAATTAATCATACAGCAGCTACAAACTACAGCCTATTGGCAAGAGCACTTTGCCTGTCCTTTTGAACAATTGGCTGACACTGCCCTCCCCACACAATTGGACAAGACTTGGGTTTCTCAGGGGCTCTGGGAGTAGAGCGTGAAAGAGAGGAAAAGGGGGCATACCGAGGATCAGCATCACCGGAGGGCAGGGGTATCACCACAGTCGGCATGGAAACAACAAGTCAAGCTTGCTTCGTAGCAGCAGCCACTACTGTCCTGCCAGAACTGAAACAGAGAGACAGCAGAGCACAGCAGAAGTAAGCAGGGCATCTTGAACTGCAGGCAGTGAGGCTTGAGGATGACATGAACAGGAAAAGAAAAGGGAAAGCCACAGATAGGCAGCTACAGCAAGCTCTCAGTGTTTTTTTCTTTCTTTTATTAATAAAAGCATTGAATTAGCTACAGGGAATGGGATTTTCTTATCTTTATTACTGAATTGCTGCATCCTGACTTCTATTGCCAAACCTTGCCTTTGCGATATTGAAATCAGCAGCAACAGCAGAGGGAGAGTCTGTGAGTATTTAAGCATGTATAATCAGAAAGGCTTTGCTTGTTTGCTTGCTCAGTTACGATACGCAGCATAATGCAGTTAAGTGAAGAGGATCCTCAGTGTGGTTAAGTAGAAATAAAAACAATAACTGGCCAACACGCTTCAAAACTATTATTTTGTGTAAAGATGATTAGCACACTGCTGCAGCCTCTGGACTTACTGAGGCAAAGTTTCTTTCCTTCCTCTGGGAAATGCTGAAGGATTAGGTTGCAGTGTGTGTGTGATCTGTTCAATACTGTTCAGGACTGAATGTGGGGAACCAATCTTTTTGGAGATGTTGTTTATGCTGCTTTAGTGACACTGTGTGGAGTCATGGCATTGGAGGGTTTGCAGGATAAAAGATCCCCCAGTGCCAAGGAGACGAGAAAAACTCCAGGCGTCAAACAGTTAACCCTTGCCTTTTTTACCCAGACCAAAGTTCACGGGATAAAATATATCTACTCACGGAATTATTCTTTCCAGCACAGGGCAATCTGGTTTTTGGCTTTTTGCACCTCACTGGGATTTTTACTCTCGTGGTCCTCCAACCGCTTCTTGTACTTACTCTCTTTCCCAACCCACACCAAGTTCCATATGGAGTGGGCCAAGGAGTTAGCCTTCCCGGCCATCACCATTTGCAACAATAACCCTATTCGCTTCTACAAGTTGAGCAAGAGCGACCTGTACTTTGCCGGACACTGGCTTGGACTCCTGCTGGCTAACAGGACGGCCAGGCCCATCGTGCTTGAGCTTCTACAAGATGACCGCCAGAAGTGGTTTCAGAAACTCTCGGACTTCCGTCTTTTTCTGCCTCCGCGGAATTTTGAAGGCACCACTTTGGAATTTATGGACCGCTTGGGGCACCAGCTGGAGGACATGCTGCTGTCCTGCAAATACAGAGGGGAGATGTGCGGCCCACAGAACTTCTCTTCAGTGAGTTATTGCAATGCTTAATAGTTCTGCTGGTGATTTTACAATACTGAATGCTTTACAATAGAACACAGGGGGATGTTAAGGTGCTGCATTTTAATGATAAAGACCTTTTTGGTAACAACATCATTTTGAAATCTCTTTTACATTTCAAAAAAGGTCCAGGACAGACGGTCATTCTGAGTGCAGAAATATTGATTATATTCAAATCATGTATTTTATATTCCAATTTTTAACTCAAACATCCCCTCAATACAAACATGACAGGAAGCAGATCACGGACGTCTGTCAGCATTCAGAGAAACTACATAGCCTAGCTTATCTGTGGCATATTATTATGTAAACACAAGGAAAGGTTATGCATTAAAATCTAAATATATAGTTGGAGTGATCTTTTCATAAATCTCAGAATAAAGGTTCAAAGCAAATGGCATCATGCTCCTTGTAAGACTGAGGGGATTCATTAATTAGCTTCACGACCTTTAAACAAAGACAGGGTATGCAATGCTTTGAATAATTACATGCCTCAGGTGAGCTGTGAGACACAAGGTAAAAGCAAATGCGTTTTCTTTAGCTAACAAAAATAAAATCATACTTGGACTACCCTGCTGTACAGCGCCTTGGTTAAGCACAAAATGAGTGCATAATAGTGTCTAGTTGACTTATAGTTTCTTGCAGTTTTACTGATCTTCAGAATGTAAGAGGTAAAAAATATTGTTTAAGTCATTATAAAAGTTTACCACAGTGAAAGTATGGTAAAGCATCAGTAAGCATTATACAGCCTTGAGAGGTATGGTAAAGTATATTAATAAACAAGGCAAACCATGGTAAATGCATATTATAATCATGGGAAAACTGCAAAATTACTGTGCAAATGTATCATGGTAAACTTTTATGGAGGCCACGGATGTCAATGCATTTAAAATCTCCAGATAAGCAATAAGCTATGGAATAGAATGACACATTAGAACCTGTACCAAGCACACAGTGCTTTTCCTATACGTGGAGCTTACAGGCAAGGGATGTGTTATTCTACTGATAAAGGGCTATCCATTTTAATGTCCATGCAACTCAGAGAATTCCCAGCAACCACAGATTCCTGTAGAACTGTAAGGGAGGTGTTAGGATGACTTTTTGAGATACACAGGCATAAACACAGTGGCTATTCAGGGCTCACTGGATGTTAACTCAGGAATGGGACATGCTTGTTGATGCTGTGCCGAGCACAGGAATTATCCTCTTAGGTTCTGAAGTTTGAATCATGTCAAAACACAAGGAAAACCCAAAGCACTGTAGGATTTTTGATTGATTACCATACAATGTCTGCAGTCTATTCCTTAAAGACTGGCTGCCACCCACCCTCTTGTCTTGTGCTATATACAATATGCTGGGTTGTACATGTCTGCTAAATATAGTAAAGCACACATCTATTCAAAGTTCAGCAATGCACAATGGTACTGTACATTGGACCAGGTAAATAATAACAACAATAATGTCCTGTCTGCAATAGAAAGTGAAAACAGAAACTGGGAATACAATACAAACTTCAATTACCTAGTGATTGGGAGGGAGGTAAATTGATACAAGACAAATGACAAATCTCTTAAATGAAGAACATTGTAATTGTGCTACATATTTAATATATCTGTTCACAGCAAAGGCTGATACATTTCTTCTGTTTGGTTTGAGCTAGTATATGTAGGGAGTAGATTTATTCCTTTTCAGACATGGCAATTGTGACAAATTGTTAAGTGGGCTTGAAGTGTGTACTGGAGTCCCTATTGAATAAGCTGAGGCTGCCATTTCAATGACGCTATCTTCAGAGAGATGGCAGCTAGCCAGTGTTGTGTCTAGCTTTTAAAAATTCAATTTTATTACATCTTACCTGTTGAGAGTGATATTCCGTTTCATTTTCATCTTTGACATTTTCTCTTTTTTTTGTCAAAACCTTTTTATTGACTCACCGTCAACACAGCAATGTATTAAGAGTTGCACAGAAAATTCTGTTCGATAGAAGAAACTGTGGTTCTCCATACTAAGAGGTTCAAAGCCTTTGTAAGACTTAACAAGATTTGTTTTGATTGCTACAGGAATATCAGCAGCTCACAAACACCCATTTTCTGGTGGAGGAACATGTTTAATGTTGTACCAAACTCTTGCAATATTAGCATCCTCAAAGGAAATACCCTTACAAAGTACAGCTAAGGGCACTAACATACCAGTAACGTCAGTTGTTAATGATAATGCCTATGTCTAAGCCCGTTGCTATTGAAACTGGCACTTAAAAGTAAAAATAAAAAATGAGCAGAATATTTCTGCTAGGCTTGGGAAGCTCAGGGATACAAGTGTTATTGTCATATATTCCTAGACACCCACTGAGATTACAGAATGCCAGGTTGCTTACCGTTCAACAAATTTAAAAATAAAAAAAACAGATGGTAGAGCATTCAGCTATACAGCCCCAAAACTCTGGAATGATCTGTCTAGCTCTGTAAGGAAAGCACCAAGTGTCACTGCTTTTAAAACAAGATTAAAAACACACTTTTTAATGTAGTGTTTTATGCTAAAATGATGTTCCTTTTATTCTCTGTTTTACTGTTCTATGTTTTTTTATTGCTTTTCTTGCATTCTTTCATTAATATTTGTCAATGTTTTTATTCATGTGAACTTTACGTCAATTTTTATTGTGAAAGGCGCTATATACAAAATAAAGATTATTGTAAGGCTCATTTAATCAATTTTATCAGTAAAGATGTATTTTAGTAGAAGCACCCATTTTAAATTAGATGTATTTATTAATTGACTTATTCAAACTCAGTGTCAAGGTCTCTCAAATGTATTCTCTCCATGTACGCGTGGTACAACAGAGTGTATCCATTAACTTGTCCCCTGGCTCCACAGCCCCTGGTTGCTGTACAACATTTGTTCTGTGTGCTATTTCTGTCACATAGCATTGCAAGGGGATAGTTTAATAACTACACTCTGGTGTACCAACAGTGCTTGGATAGAACATGTTGGATTCTCTTTGAGACCATAACAAGTTTTAAAAATATATGTTCTATAAATATAAAAAGTGATTCCAGACAAAAAGATGAATACGTACATTAACTGATATGTCAGACCCAGACAAGGCAAGTTGCTCTTTAATATCATACACAGTGAAGGACCTTGCTCCATAATTCTAAACATTGTATTGTGCTGCTATTGGCCCTCCACAAAATAAGTGATGACATAACCCTGCCTCAACCCATACTGTCAACTCCTTCGGTTTGGAAACTCCCCATTTCTGAAGTTCTCTTTGAATATCACAGATGCTCTTCTCCTGAGTAGTAATTCAACTCCCCTGCAAAAATATGTGCATAGTTACCATGATAAAGTGGGGGTATAGCGATGTAACACATGGGTTACGTACATGAATGGGAAATTCTTGGGAACAGCAGATCGCTTGGACTTTCTTTATATTTACAGATGAAGGATCAGATGTCTCATACTATGATACATCCAAAGCATGTTTCGCATGTTTTTATTCTATTCATGCATTGAGATAATTTTTTTATCCTCCACTTCTCTCCCAAAACAAAGACTGACTGCAGGCAGCAGCCTTTTATATCCTCCTGTTGCCAGGTGAATTAGCTAAATTGGCCAATTTCCTTCAGTTTTTTTATTGTTATATTTCTACAAATTAGCTTTTTATTTAGTTTCTCTAATTTTATAATTAAAACCACATTTTTGTATCTCTTTTTTTAAATTTCTGTGTTATCAAATTCTGTACTGGACTGTTTTCAATTTAATGGTTTGATTATTATTTTGTGTGTGTGTGTGTGTGTGTGTGTGTGTGTGTGTGTGTGTGTGTGTGTGCCTGTGGGTGTGTGTATGTGTGTGTTTGTGTGAAGTGCTTTAGGATGAAAGGCACTATAGAAATGTGAATTGCAGTTGCTGTTGTTGTAGTTGACCAGCTAAAATATACACCCATACAAAATACTGAACCTGAAGGTTATCCACATTATCAAAATACTATACAGGTATGTGGCGGAGTGTCCCGCCCCTTTGTTTATTTATTTATTATGATTTGTTTATTACGGCGAAAGCCGATTTTGTTATTTGTTATTTATATTTTAAAAACCTTGTGAGGATGCGTGGCTGATCAGCTACTGATTATTTAACTAGCTGACAGTCACGCATCCTTACTAAACTCGTGCAGAATGTGGCCAAGGGGTAAAAGATAATTAACAGCTAGTTAACCCCTCGGCCAGAGTATAAGAACCGGCAGCTGTCCGTGCTGCGAGGAGTGAGTGTACAGAGGAGAGTACGGGGAGCGGAGAGGGCGAGGCGAATAAGGGAAATAACTGCTAAGTATCGTGCTGGGGTAAAACCAGCACGCTTATTTGTTTATTTCTATTTGTTTGGCCAACGTGCCCTTTTGTTTTCTTGTGTTTTGTTTGTTTAAATTTGTTTGTTTGTTTTATTTAGTTAATAAAATGCTCAGCACTGTTGTGTTCAGCTTCACCCGCCCATCCACTGTTTTGTTTCTGTTACTTCCTGGTCCATGACATCACCACACCTCACCACTGCAAGCCATCCTGCCACAAGGTATTTACAGTTAGAGTTTGGGTCTGGTTTCCAAAAGAGACCACGCACCCTGCTTTCAAAGAGTTTACTCCAGTCTTTAATTAACTCCAATTGACTTGCACCTGTATCATACACCTTGCACCTGTATCATATCATTGGAGGCCTCTTAACCACTTTCAAGTTGTTTGTTTCTTAGTTTTGTACAGTGTAATTTTCATCTTTCAAAATACAGGAGTTAAAGACTGGAGTTGGAAAGCATGGCCCACAGTGTCTGCCATAGACATTTTTCCTTTGCATATCATCCACCACTACCCTTCTGAATCTCCCTGTATAGGTAGTTTGTTACAGTTTGTTGCTTTTGGCATTGCTATTTGTGTTGCCATTGTTTCTATGCCAGGCTGAGGAAGAGCAGTTTCTGAGGGATATTGGTGCTGAGATGCTGGGTAAAGCCTTGCAGATGATTATACAGTACACAAAGGGGACCGTCAAAGGACAGAGCCTCAGACAAGAGTACTGAGAATGCAAGCCTTCTGTTATACTGCACTCTCATGATCTCATATCATTGTCTAAATAGTGTTGACATGTTGAGTTACATTACTGTTCTGCATGTTAACTAAATATGCACTTCCCTTTTCACATCTGCTAATTGACTGCTTGTTTAAATTAAGTAATAAGTGTTTATAAAAAAAAAATATTGATTAAGGGTTATGTATTAAGGACCGTCTCCCCAACCTGACTCTTGATTCAGAGGTGTCCCGTACAAGGCTCTTAATGGGTTTGAAAAGTATCGTAGTAGTCAAAATGCAAATTCCACAAATGCACTGAAGCTGTGTCTTTGTGCACGGTTATAATCTGTTTTTCTTTTTAAAAAAAGCCTTTGTTACTGTTCAGTCGGCTATTTAGTTTTAGTAAACTAGGCCTGTTTTATGTTACAGTCTCACGACTCTTGATGAGCTCCCTGGTCATCGATGTCACTTTTTTATTTAGTGTGAAGGGTTCGAAAGCTCTGAGACAAATGTTTAAAATCAGCTTGTGTTTTTATTCTCTGTGTAAATCACCATGAATGTATTCCATGTATTATATGGCGCAGAACTATTCATTCAATGTTCAGTCTAATGCTCAATATCCATTGGTTAAGGTCGAATCAGGTTATAACACCAGATAAGCCAAATTTATAATAGAAGAACTGCTCATACATGAAATAGATTCAAATAAGCAAAATCAATTACCAGTAATAGCATATTCTTACAGATATCCAGGGGTTAATTTGCGCCGGATAACACCACAACAGTACGAAGGTCACTGTTGAAATCAGGACTTAAATGATGTGTTGCAGTAAGAATATCAAAGCTTGTCTTCTTTCTATTTCTTAAGGATATTATCTTCAAGTATTGCTCATCCTTGTTAGACAGCTTTTTGGGTCTTCCAGTCCTGGGTTTGTCAATTACAGATGATGTTTCTCTACTTGTTGATTATGCTTTGGATACCACACCTTGAAAATCGAGTGATGCGAGCTATGTTTTTCCTTCTTTATGCAAGTCAAGGTTGCTAAAATAGTAGAAAACACTAGTGGAGGCTTTGAGTAAATTGTTGATGCTCATAATGCATCAGGGTAGAAAAATGTAACATGTCTAAGACTTTTGCACAGCAGTGTGTGTGTACAGTGCCTATAGGAAGTCTACACCCCCTTGAACTTTTTTCACATTTTGTTGTGTCAGTGCCTCAGAGTTTCATGCATTTAAATGAGGATTTTTCCACCATACTCCACATTGTTAAGGGGAAAAAATTTTTATTGAGAAGAAAATTATATATTAAAAATACAAAACTGCAACATCATAATTGGATAAGTCTCCACCCCCCTGAGTTAATACTTGGTGGAAGCACCTTTGGCAGCAATTACAGCTGTGAGTCTGTCGGGATAGGTCTGTACCAACTTTGCACACCTAGATTTGGCAATATTTGACCATTCTTTAACTCTTTAACTCTGTCAAGTTCCTTGGGGAGCGTTGATGGACAGTAATCTTCAATTCATGCCACAAATTTTCGATTCGATTTAGGTCGGGGCTCTGACTGGGCCACTCAGGGAAATTTACCTTTTTGTTCCTTAGCCACTCCAGTGTAGCTTTGGCTGTGTGCTTTGGGTCATTGTCATGCTGAAAGGTGAACTTCCGTCCCAGTTTCAGCTTTCTTGCAGAGGGCAGCAGGTTTTCCTCAAGAACTTCTCTACTTTGCTCCATTCATTTTCCCTTCTAACCTGACAAGTGCCCCAGTCCCTGCTGATGAGAAACATCCCCATAACATGATGCTGCCACCACCATGCTTCACAGTAGGGATGGTGTTCTTTGGGTGATGCGCTGTGTTGGGTTTGCGCCAAACATAACGCTTTGCATTTAGGCCAAAAAGTTCCATTTTAGTTTCGTCAGACCTCAAAACTTTTTGCCACATGGCTACAGAATCAGAGTGTTTTTTTGCATACTTCAAATGGGATTCAAGGTGGGCTTTCTTGAGTAATGACTTCCTTCTTGCCACCCTACCATACAGGGCAGATTTGTGGAGTGCTTGGGATATTGTTGTCACATGTACACTTTGACCAGTCTTGGCCATAACAGTATGTAGCTCTTGGAATGTTGCCATTGGCCTCTTGGTAGCCTCTCTGATCAGTCTCCTTGCTTGGTCATTCAGTTTGGAGGGACAGTCTGATTTTGGCAGGGTCTTGGTGGTGCCATACACCTTCCACTTCTTAATAATCGTCTTGACCGTGCTCTAAGGGATATTCAAGGCCTTTGATATTTTTTTATACTCATCCCCTGATCTGTGCCTTTCAACAGCTTTGTCCCGGAGTTCTTTTGAAAGTGCCTTAGTGCTCATGGTTGAGTCTTTGCTTTGAAATGCACTACCCAGCAGAAGAAACTTACAGGAACTGCTGAATTTATCCTGAAATCATGTGAATCACTACAATTTAATACAGGTGAAAGCCACTTAACTTGGTGTGTGATTTTGAAGGCGATTGGTTACAGCTGAGCTAATTTAGGATTGCTATTACAAGGGGGGTGGACACTTATCCAACCAAGCTATTTCAGTTTTTATTTTTAATTAATTTCCTACAAATTTCTAGAATATTTTTTTCACTTGCAAATTGTGGGGTAGGATGTGGGGTAGGATCAGTTAGGGTTGATATTAAAATGACAAAAGTAGGGAAATGTGATGTTAGGGTTTTTAACCCTAACTTTGCATTCCCTCCCTCCCCCTTACAAGCAGTGGAAGGAGCAAGGCAACACAAGCAACCACAGCCAGCTATCCTCAGTTAAGACGAACAACATCCAACTCTCTGCACATAGCACAAGAGACATCCATCATCATGGTCAACAACGTATACAGGCCCA
The DNA here is from genome assembly GCF_902713425.1 of Acipenser ruthenus. NCBI lineage: Eukaryota > Metazoa > Chordata > Actinopteri > Acipenseriformes > Acipenseridae > Acipenser > Acipenser ruthenus. The sequence goes on along the minus strand of NC_081216.1, from coordinate 7,184,490 downwards.
ACTGTGACAGTGAGGCCATCCCTCCCATTAAACTGTATTCTGTTGCTCATCAAGTATGACACTGAAAAACTCTTGGTTGATCTGAGTTGTTGGTGCTGCCCTCTCAAACTGGCATAACACAGCACATTCCACTCGCCCATGTAAACACAGCTTCATAACAGTGTACCTCATACACTTCCATTTTTGCAGGTGACAGTATCATTCATTGTGTCAAAGTGCTCCCATTCCCCCTATCCATGTTACTTTGGGGATGCTGTTTGTGCATTGTGGAGATTTTGTTTAGACAAAAAGTTACATCATATGTAATAAACTATAACATTAATATTATGGGTCAAAAATATAAAAACATCTCGCTACACAGTACAGGCCATCGTAAATCGACGCTACGTTTATTGTATTTTGCCAGTATTGTATGTACAGTTGTAATTTATCTATTAGAATACAATGAATTAGCAGTACAGCTATGACCAAAAGTTTTGAATCTCCCTATATAATTAAATCATTTTGCTTCACAGAGTTGAATGAAGTCTGTGGAATAATGCTATGTTAACATACTGAATTACATACCACTTTGTAGTTTTCCATACTTAACGAAAAACTGACAACAATTAAAAAATGTGACATTTCAAAATCCAACATTCCTTAAATACAACTGTACATTATTATGGCTTCCGGTAGACTTTTGCGATATCGGTCTGTAGAGAGCAATCACCTTAACACTGACCTATTGCCAGAGCGCTCGCTCTGTGTCCCGCCTCCAGGTAGACAATCTGTCAGCTGTGATTTGGGAATTTGTGATTTGATTGACAGTTCGCCAATACTACCTTGCTATGTATTTTGCTTTCTAATACCAGTGGAGTAGACAGAAACTATATATATATATATATATATATATATATATATATATATATATATATATTTTTTTTTTTTTTTTTATAAGTCTAGTCATTAAAGTGGGCTCAGAAAAAAAAAAAAGAAATGGACTCTGGGATAGTAATACAGACAGTAATAAAACCAAATACAAATAATCTCTCTCAGCAAAAAAAAAAAAAAAAAAAAATGTAAAAACTTAATAGTTGATCGTTTTCAAGTGAGGACGGTTAATTTTATTATAACCATTAAAATATTTAATATATAAAACGTAATACACTGTTAGCATTTTGGATGTTTGCACTCATGAATACAAACTCATAAATTATGTTAGTATAAAAGTATAATCAATATAAAAAAAGGTTTTTGCAACCAAATGCAAATGACTCACTGTTGTGTCTTTCTGCAGCCCAGCTGCTGACATAACATTTGGGAAAAAAACTAACAAGATGATAGCCTCGCGAAAAAAAAAAAAATTCTCTGATGACAAAAGAATAGGGACTGACGAAAAAAAAAAAAAATGTGATGGCCTGTGGCAGTGTGCCCCGCCCATGTGTGTGTTATGTGTTATGTGTTGCGTGTGGTGTGTTAATGTTGGTGTATAGGTATTGGTGAATTAAATATCTAGTTGTATTTAGGCACAGGGATGCATAATCACTTCACGTGCAGATAAAGTATGCGATTACCTGAAATACATAGGCCGACCAATAGTTGCTGGAAATTAATCTCTTACTGAACCAATCTCTCTGTTTGCTGATCATTTTATTAAGCCGCTTGTACAGGAATTGCCTAACTATGTTAGAGATACTACTCATTTTTTGAATCGCATTAAAACTGTGAGGTATCTTCTACTGATATATTATGTGCAATATATGTTTCTAGTCTTTACACAAATATTCCACAGGATTTGGGCCTATTAGCCCTGAATCATTTTTTGTCTACACATGAACAGGATAATTTTCCCAACTTTTTTTTGATACAGTTGTTTTCGAGAAAAACTTTTTGAAAATAAATATTATTTACAGATTCAGGGGACTGCAATGGCACCTAACTATGCCAATTTATTTATGGGTAAATTTGAATTAGATTACGTTTACAATGATAATCCATTTACATCATTTATCACAAGCTGGTTAAGATATATTGATGATGTTTTTTTTTTTTTCATTTGGCATGGGATTAATTAAACAGTTGTTTTACTTTACAGCAATGGTAGATTACCTTCAATTACTTTTATCTTAAACAGACATGTCAAGCCCTAAGTGTTATATTGTACAAGTTCTATCATCAGTGTTTGCCACAAACCCAATACAATTATAACTAGGGGTCTACTTAAATCGCGGTAAATTTACGTATTTTTCACGGGTATGTTGCGGAATAAAATTAGGATTTTGCGGACATGTTTAAACATTAAATAAACCTAAGTAGGCAGTATTTCAGAACATTATAAAGCCTAAAAATAGTGGTACTTGCTTCCTTACTAAAACAGAGTGCCGGCGTTTGTTAAAGGCAAGCATGCAGCATCCCCCTGCAGTTGACTTGCCCATACATTGAGACTGCACGTTCTGCATCCACGGAATTGGTTGGAAGTTAAGACAAAGTTTTGCCAAGTTATACAGATGTGGAAATCGATTAGAAACAGCCCAAAAACTCGGTTACACAAAGGCATCTGGCATACTTTAATAAAGTCAATGTATGCAGCACGTTCGTTGTCATGTTATATGTCCCATCCGATCATTTATTTTATTAGTACCGAGTGAAAACAAAGAAGACGTGGCTATTCGGGTCTAACATTCCAACTGTAAGCAGCAGGTTGAAGCGAGGTGACTGTGCTGGATCGTTTTAGTACTGATTTAACTTGCAGACAGGAATACTTCTTGTCTGTGCTGACTTTCCAGTTTGGTTTCTGAAAGCTGTTTATTTTACGTTCTGTTCAGCAGCCTCTGAAGTAGCCTTTTGTTTAATCTGTAATTCTGAAGCTAAATAGCGATCGATCGTATTTTCTCCAAATACACATTAAGATATGGAAAACAATTACCTCAGTCTGCATGTAGTTTCTTTGGGAAATATCTTAAAACGATCATCAGCCGAAATAATATACTTTGCTTTTTTTGTCGTCCATTTCTACTATTTTCCCTCCAATGCTGAAAACTAGATTTAAGCAACATAAATCAAAACAATGCAGCACCAACCTTGTCCCGCCCCATCCTGCACAGTACTACAGATCACATAAAAGCAGTAAAGACGCAATGATACGCTGATTAAAACTTTGTCATTTGAATAGTAAACAAGAACGTTAACTGCTTTGGAGAATTTATTTTGTAAATGTTACTTGTAGACATTTTTTGTTTGTTTGTTTTTTGCTTAAGTGCAATGCACAAAGGACGACAAAGGGATAAAAATGGCTATCTGCAGAAGGAAGACACGTAGTTTGCGGCACTTGGGTTGTGCAGTAGTTCATTTAAACAAGTTTTCTTTTTTTATTACCTCTCCGTACTTGTTTATATGCATTGGCCCCTAAGAAGTGAATTTCGCGGTGACCTCTCAATTTCACGATTTCCGCGAAATCCGCGAAATCGCGATTTAGGTAGGTCCCTAATTATAACCAATAAACTCAGCCACCAGACACACAGGCTATACTCAAACAACACCACAAGAAACACTTTAATATGAATATGCTAATCCAATTTAGACTTCGTTTTTCTTTGAGTTGTATGAAGCAAAAAAGAATAAAGCCAATAAAGCTATCGTTTAAGACTAGAAATCCTGTCATTTGAAAAAATATTACCCAAAAGAATCCCCTTCAGCATTCACAGGCATGTCATATCATGGTCCTGGAGGGCAATTCCAGTCCAGGTTTAATAGGCAAAATGAACAAATTAACTAAAGTCTGATTAGAAGTTTTCATTTTTTTTTAAAGAAATAATAAAATAAATACGATAACAATTTTCTAACTGGAAAAAAATGTATATACTTGTGTAGTTGCCTGTACTGTATGCCTGGTAGGAGCACATGTGAGTTGAGAGAAACTGGCACAAGAGGGCAACTAGCTCAGAGTGATATGCACCCTTTACACTCTCAGGTGGATAGTGTGCACACTATTTTAAATTACAAAATGTCACGGGCAAACTAAGCACTGATTGCTACCAGTCTCAGGACAGCGCAGGAGTGTTTGCATACTTTCGTAATCAGTGAGTACACAAAATTGTGTGATATTTTTAATTCCCCATTTTATAAGCGCACTAAAACAGTCTAGGGTGTGCAGTAGTTATGAACTTACCTATCGCACCCATGCGCTAATTTCATAAAATACTGCACATCCTGGACTGTGTTGTTGTACATAAACGACATTTCATTTTGAATTTGATCTTTACTTTTTTAATTAGCTGCATTTTAGATATTTCAAACTAAAGCCTTTGTTGCTCTGACCAACATTACTGCTTTCTTCACATATATTTTACACTCTGTAGTAGTGCAGCCAGAGATTCTATATCTAATGCAACTGTATCAACAAAAAAGTAATCTATGTTAAATAATGTTGTTCTGTGAGGCAGATGCTGAAGCTCAAGAACCCTTAGGCAATCCACAAGTACATTCATAAACCATTAGCAGAGGAATACAAATAACTATGTCTGAAATGATAAATAAGGAGAAAAAAACAGAGTTTGAATACACTTGTGCTAAACAGGCCCTTAGAAGTCATATTGTGCTTAATTGAAAAACAGGCTGTCTGCTTTGTCTCCTGCCATGACGAAAACAGCATGACGAAAAGAGGAGGACCATGAAGTATATCAACAGTATGCACAGAATAGAATTGAAAAGAAATGGCAATGACTGGTTCAATGTTAAGATCTAGATGTCATTAGGTAAACAGCTGAAGTGCTATTATCATGGTCAAGTATGTTACAATGAGGAATAACGTCTCTGACGTGTTCTCAATACACATTTATAAATTCAAGTGTGACATACAGATGGACAGATGAACAGACAAGGAGACACCTCCAGCTATATCCTCCTGTTTTTCTAGATATATGCAAACATGGGCAACTATACAGAGAGACAGACCCCCCCCCCCCCCATGTACACTATCCCCAGAATTTAATACTCTCCAATACATTCCAGTATGTACATACATAGGAACGGCTCCACTATAGCCCTATCCCTGGTAGTTTTATCCCCCGCAGGGCATACTAAGGGATTCGTGATTCATACGAATCAACTTAACTTTTCAAGTGTTTTTTTTTTTTTTTTTAAATTTTTTTTTAATTTAATTTCCCTTTAATTCTAATGGTTTATTAAACTATTGGGAACTGGCAGATTATCTTCTTTGGAGACAAAACTGATTTACAAAACCCGGTGTGCGTAGGAACCTGCATCCTACCAGCAATGTTAAATGATGTTCCCTATAACATGTTTTCTATTGCTTTGCAATATGCCATTCCTTATCACCTTCTGCTTTGTGACAGACTACAGTCTGTGCCTAAGCCGTTCCAGTCAATCAGATCTGATTTGTGTTAGGTACTGTGGGCTTCATTTGTTAGATTCAGGATGCACACTGGATGCTTGGGGACACAAAGCGCTCCCAGGAACATAACTGCGGAAAGTTTCACCAGCATGGAAGGCAGCTGGGCAGTCTAGTGAGCTAGTTTGCTGGCTTACTGCTTTGGATGGTGGGAGTCGAAATTCAATCTCACACAATTTTGCAAATCTATAGTATGTGCAGATCATATCTGTATTTCACACTGAATTCTTTTCTGCAGACACTTGGAATTCCTGGTATATATGTTATCGTTTATTAATCTTGAAATTTTCTGATGTATAAAGTACAGAACACTACAAAGTGTATGATTACAGTCTTCATATGTTTTTTTAATTATTACAAAGTACATGAACAGTATAGTAGACTGGGTAACACTACATTAAGTGTGTAATTACAGTGTTTTTACATAGTAGTTACTCAGTAAATACATGTGTACTTAAACATACTTACAATGGTATTATGCATAGTGAGAAAGTGTAGTAACAGTAGTACACCTCCCTGAAGGACACAGGCTGAAAAGCCCTAATTTGATAATTGTTTTTGATTATTGTTTAATTGTTAATTATCACCCACACCTGGTAATGATTGTAAATTAGTGCCAGGTGCAGGGTTTAAAAAGCATGCAGCCAGTTTGTTCTGGGCTGCTGTGTGTGAAGAAGCCCGCTGATAGTGTGCTCAAGCGTATGAGCGTATTTGTGTTTTAGTTAGTGCTCAAAAAGGAGATAGGTGTTTATTTAGTTTTGTTTAATTCTTGTTTATTAAAAAAAAATAGCGCGTAAGCTTTGAAAAGTGAGTGGTCGCTCGATTACAAGTTACAATGTACTTAACGTGTAAATCTTTTTGCATGCTATAACTCCAATCCTAACCCTAATCCTATTCATAACCCTAATTCTAAACCTAACTGTAACCCCCCCTAACCCTAACTCTAAACTAACCTTAACCCCTCTCGATACAATTGTGTACTTACATATATTGTGCAAAAAGATTTACATGTTAAGTACATTGTAACTATGAATAATAACATTATAATCATGTTTAAGTACACATGTATATACTATGTAACTACTATGTAAATACACACTAATTAGAGACACTTAGGGGTCTATTCATAAAGGCCTGTCGAAATGAGAAAACAGGAGTACGTGATCGGATTTTGTCCATAGCCACCTATTTAACGGCAGTTGCTCTTCATAAGAGATCATTCAGGTGTGTCATTAAGCCCCAGTGATTTTCGTCTATGAAGGCATGTTTTTAATGAATTGAGAGAAAGGTTAACGATGACCTCATTAGCATAAAGTTTTCATCGGTCCTGAGCGTCAACCTGCTATTCATAAGAGTGAACGACAGCAAAATGCTGTAGATAACTAGGAGTTATTGAACGCTTTCTACAGTCAAGTCTAAACTAACGACAGCCTCGGCACACTTGCTCTGTTATACAGTTTGACATACCCTTGATTAACACTGCCTATTTTGAAAAAAAAAATCTGTAGCTTTATATGAAGGAACATGTTTAATATAAATGTACACTGACACAAGAACATATTCTCTGGCATAATCATTTTGAAACAGCTCTGTGAAACGCAGAGCAAGTGAGAGACTGAGAATAGACAGTTATTTTATTATTATTATTTCTTTGCCATGATCCACGGCTGACAACGGTCCTTTTCTTTTTATTTCTTTTACCTGTGTTTATAATAAACAGTTTTGACGAATACTGCCTGTGTGAACCTGTTTATTTTAATGGAGCGTTACAATATACAGTACCAGTGCTGCTGATGCAGTCGTGGGAAATTTGGGCTTGTTTGGTTTTGCAAACAACACTGATCAAGCCTCAGTGTGTGTGTGTACAATGTGCAATACGTCGTAAAACTTTCACTGATTCATAAACATAAACTCGCCCCTGATTGATTCCCTGCTTTAAGCATGGTTTATTATTATTATTATTATTATTATTATTATTATTATTATTATTATTATTATTATTATTAATAATAATAATAATAATAATAATAATAATAATAATAATAGTTGAGAATTTGTAAGATTAACATTTAAAGTTTTCAAAATTATGACGTCCTGAATTTTTTAGCAGCTGTAATAGGGGCATCGGAATCAGGTTTTGCAAACTGCCCGTGACTGGCAGCTGCAGATTCGGGTTTCGGTAGTAGGCTACTGTTCGTGGATTCCATTTTTCTTTTTGCAGCAGCTACAGACGCCACCCAGGGAACATTAATAATGCTGATGATGTCATCAAAAAGAGGCAGACTTTCGTTCTTGAAAGACTGTATACCCATTCATAAAGTGCTTTGTGACAGTCACCCGTTTGCTCATTTTATGAATAGCAATATGGATGACTTTCGTTTTAAACGAAATTCGTTTTATTATGACAGTCAGCAAGTACTTTTATGAATAGGGCACTTAATGTGAAGTGTAACCGTATATTAAAAAAATAATTAATGATCACTATGTAATCAATGCAATACCTATCATTATATCTGAGATCCAAAGAAAAACAGGAATATTTGTTTTATCAGCACTTCTGTTTGTTTAATGCATATCTTGCCAGATTATGAATGAACTCTGCTTATTAATGCCATTTTTGCCTAGTCTCTTTGAAGAGATATAAAAAAAACAATAATATTACATAAGGACCTTTTTATTTTATTGTGTTACTTACATGTTCCCATGAATAGTAGTACTTAAGTTAATTAGACTGGAGTAAATGCTTTGAAAATATAGTCCTATGCTTCTACAAATACACTCCATTACAGGTGTTGCCCAATAGAAAATAATCATTTCACTGCCACATTGTTTTACTTTCTGTCATACCAATGATCTTTTTCACATATCAGTTTTACATCATGTTCATTCGATCAGATATATATCATCCCCCTTACATTATGCTTGTGGGGTTGCTTTGTTTTTGTTCAGAAAAAACCTTTCATTTCTAGCTTGCTACATATCTATTCATATTAAACTGCACAAGCGTTATTGACTTGTTTAAAGTATTTCAAGTTCGGTGAAGTCACTAGAGCCAGTGTTTCTGCATTTAGAAGATGGGTTGTGGTAAATTGTGAGAGTCTGAAAGGACAAATGAAAAACAAATAGAACAATATAAAATGCTTCTGGCTTTGGATTGGTAAATTATTAAAAGAATCCTGTTGTGGCTTTAAAGTTAGGTGGATTATCCTGCTAGCTGATACTGTATAACAGCTTTTATAAAAACAGAGATGTGTTGTGTTTCTTGCCTTGCATCGCCAAACAAAACAAAAGTTTAAAAATAATGTAATTTATCTAACATCTTAGTAATTAAAAGTGATTGTATCTAACAACATAATTTCAGAAATCTTACTTGCTGTGCACTTTCATTCACTATATGGGTCTCAAATGTGCCATTTTGGTACTACACTTATTTGCCTCGTCTTCCAGGAAGTATATTACTGCTTTACTTCCTGTCATTTTATCCCAGCAGTCAACCCGTATTATATTGGCTACAAAGCATGCCAGTCATGAGGGGAAGCAGTTGGTTGGTTACTGGCAGGAAAGAAGGATGGGGACAATTTCACTCTCCAGGGGAAATGACCGAGGAAATGCAAAAGAATCTGTATGCATGGCTTGCAAACAAATTTCTCTGACCAGATATCATGTTTTAATTTGTAAATGCTTGTTAAAATATGTGTTTCTTTCAACACTACTCATTTTAAACCTATATAGTGAATGGCTGTGCATGGTGGGGTACATTTACGGAATTATTTTGTTAGCTACAATGACTTAAAATAAATTAATAAAAGGAAAAGAAAAACATATATTTATAAAGAGGAAAATAATTATGCACAGACACATGGTTAGTACTTTATACAGTATGAATGTAATATTGCAGCGTGCCGGGGTAGTACCCTCTATAGCGTACGGGCTGTGCAGCTGTACCTCATTTCCAATGTGGGCTGGTATAAGAATACCTGGGAGTGCACTGTCACATTGATAATCGGGAGGTTCTCTTTGATAATTTAGTCCCTGTTTCCATTCTGTTATTGTATTGTGTTTCTGTATATAGTCATTGTTTCTTGAAAAAGTACTTGCGAAAACCAATAACACATTGTCAGGATGTGAGTGGTGGTGCAGGAGAAAGTCAATGTCCACAAAGGCAGTATAATAATAAAACAGTCCTGTTTATTTTAAAAGGCTATCCCCTCTACCATCAATGGTATTGGGGATGTAACTTGGGGACTTGCATTCCTAAACAAAAAGGTTACACAAAAATAAACAACACTACTGTGATCCACAAGTGCACGGATTGAAGGGGTGTGCAAGGGAAGGTGCTCCAGGTGCAGGTCCAGCTTGCGGTAGAGTGACAGTGCAGGTGCTCCGGGGGTGTGTGCTGGCTTGTTAGCAAACAACAAAAACAACAACAAAAAGCACAGCACTCCGGCTGTGTTAACGTTTCAGCATAAGGGGGCCGTATTCATGTTGCTGTATCCTCTTTGTACTGCAAAACTTCTCCCTGTGATCAATGCGGCGCCACTCTCTATCCAATCGCTGCACGTAACACAGCTGATCACAGTAGAGTTGTCTAGCAGTCTTACAGCTATGGCCTTTTCCCAAGATGGCCGACTTCAAGTTTCGCTCTACCATTAAGTCGGCCCATCCCTGTGAAGGCGTACCACCAACTTTACTTAGCGCCCTTCCTGGTAAGGAGCTAGATTTGCAGTTCAGATTCCTTCTCTCCTGTTCACATATCCCAGGACAGTCCTCCTGGGAGGGCGTAATCGCTAAGCGCCTTTAAGAAACGGGTAGCCAGAAAATGCGCACCCGGAGACATTGAATCTACGGTGGCATGGCAAGCAGAGATAGCCACTAAATACACCCTCAAGGTGGTAGGTGACCTACCAGCATCAAGCAGTTCTTGCAGAAACTGTAGCCAGACACCAAGCCTGGAAATACCTCCACTTATAGGTGTACAAGGACCTAGTGGAGTCTGCCCTAGTGTTCTGCAATGTACCCACAACCGCATCTGATAGCCCTATGGCTAACCAGCAGTCTCTTTCAGGGGCCAGACCCATAGCCGGAACCTGCCCGGTTCCGCATGCAAAAGAGAGCCTTTCGCCTGACTGAGGAGATCCATGCGCAGTGGAAACTCCCAGGGCTGGCCGTGCAACAGCTGGCACAGGGTCGAAAACCAGATTCTCCTGGGCCACTTGGGGGCCATTAGAAGAACTGACGCTTCCTCTAACCGAACCTTTTCGAGAAAGGCCGGGAGCAGCGGGAAAGGCGGGAAAGCGTACAAAAACACTTTGGGCCACTCGTGGGCTGCTCTCCACGAACTCCTCTACCTGCCCAGACCGCCCCCCCAACAAGAGTTGGGTGTGTCTGTCATCACCAATTGACGGTTGTGTATCACTCCTATCCTTACGCCTTCGCTCAGGTGAGAGGCTTGCCTCCAACAGTGTAGAGCTTCCCACGGTCAGCCAACGGTGTCTGTCGCGTTTGGGGTGCAGCCGAAGGCACTGAGCCACACTTGGATCGAGCACATGTGGAGTAACCCTAGTTGGGGCCATCAGACCCAATAGTTTTTAACACAACACCAATTGTACTATGAACCCTTGTTGAACAGGGCCAGACAGTTGCGAATGGCAGCTACTCTGTCGTAGACTGTACTTTCCACCGGTATTAATTGGCTCTGGCATCGTTGAGGGTGAGACCCAGCCTCAACAGATGCTTCATCACAAATCGCTGCGTAGACCACTGCTCCTTCCTGCGATTGGGGCAGATCAACCAGTTGTCCAGGTAATTCATCACCCTGATCACTTGCAGCTGCAAGGGAGCTAGGATGGCATCCATGCACTTTGAAAACGTGAGGGGGGCTAAGGAGAGGCCGAATCACAGCACGGAAAACTCAAAGACACTCCCCTGTAAGGCAAAGCGGAGATACTTCCTGTGCGCTGGACGAATAGGAACGTGGAATCCGCATTCTTTCGGTCCAGTGTGATAAACCATTTGCCCGGCTGGACAGCCTGGTGAGTACAGCGGACGCCAGTGTCTCGTTCTCTACCTGCCGAGACGCCTTGCATTCTCGGTGAGAGCGCTGCAGCAATTCCTCAACCGCTGGTCCAAAGGAATGGCCAGGGGAGGTAGGGGCTGCTTTTGAAGGAAGGAGCCACCTTCCCATGAGGCCGTGATAGAATCGCAATCATGGTCCTCCTCAGCAATGCTGAAATCCGGTTTTGTAACATCCGGGGCAACCACCGGTGCAGGCAGGGTCAGCTGAGTTGGGGCCAGAGCAAGGGCTTGAGCCTGCTGCCTGGCCAGGGGTTCCCAATGCCGCATACACAGCCGTGTATTGATCACTCAGGCACCAAGGGTGCAGACGTACCGAGGACACTGAGTGAGGTAGGATATAGTACTGGTGCACCGAAGGATCAGGGCACCGAGTGCAAGTGTTATTGGCATGTTGTGGTGCTAAGCACCAAGGCATGGAGCATCTAAACACCGAGGGCGCTGATGCACTGAGAGGCGCCCAGACAACTGCATGAAGTCAACACAACCCGGGGTAGCGCATAGCATATACCGGGGTGGATACACAGGCTCGAGTGGCTGTGGTAGGCAATCAGGAGAGCAGTACAGGGGAGTGCACGGTGCTGCACCACAGTGCAGAGCAGCAATAATCTGGTTCTGGACCTCGTGCAGTCACACAACGTGGCAGTGCATAGCGTATGCCAGAGTGGAGCACAAGCTCAAGGAGCTGCGCCATGTTAGGTAGAGAAGCCATTTCTCTTTTTCCTTCTCAAGATGTTAAGGTAAGACCAGGGGGACACATGGGCCGAAGCCGCGGTGGGCAAGTTGAAGCAGACAGCAAAAACAAGGTAGAAAGATATTATAGGGGAGAGCACACTATTTGTTTACAAGGCCCGACTCACCGAGGTCTACTCTACAGCAGGGATGCGGCAAGGCCTAGCCCCGTGGAGGAGAGCAGGGCTGGAAGATTCACTCAACAGCGGGGAAATGGCAAAGCCTAGCCCCGTGGAGGAACTGTGTACTCTCAGGAAGAAATAGACAACCACTCGCGGGTGACTGCACAGGCAGTCGCACACACATGACAGATAACAAAGAGCGGCCTACCACGCAAGCGAGGAGGCCGCTGTAAGACAGAAAGGCAAAAGGCTTGGTCTTTTCAAAGCCATTGATTCCAGGAAAGCGGCGAGCCAGCTTTCAGCATGAATACAAAGGAAATACAATCGACTCGATTCGACTCGAGAAGCTCATTTCTATCAACGCTCAGCTAGACGTAGAGGTCTTACCTTACCATCTTGAGAAGGAAAAAGAGAAATGGCTTCCTTTGGATGGCAGTTTTATCCCCTTGGTGGGCGGGACCAAGTACATCATCCCAGGAAGGGGCCTATCGGCAGATCTGGTATAGAGAGCTCAGCAATACCTACCCAATGGGTAGGCATATCCCATACATAATGTCTTGGTGGTCGTCTTCGAATTGAAAGGGAACTAAATGGAAGTCTTAGAGGGAAAGTAGCTCTGTGTATCCTGGGCCTGTAATAAAAGTTTACATACCCCAAAGTATAGAAATGTACATACACATGTAGAAATTTAAGATATTATTATTACAGGGATATAGGGAAGTAGTGTATTCGTGAAAAACAACATTATACAGGAAAACAATGTGTCAAGTTTTCAACTTCACAACATATGTTTTCATATTCTTAAACCGCCTCCAGGGAGGCACAAAAAGTAATGCAATGTCTTTTCTTTCTGTGAATAGATGAGTCTTCTAAAATATTTTAAAACGCAGCCAAAGGCAGTTGTAGGACTAGGGAGTGAAAAGCAGGTTTCTGGGTCTGAGCAGGGAGAGGAGCTGCAGGTAAGAACAGTGAGAGAGAGAAGGGATTTTTTTTTTTTTTTTTTAATCCAGTACAGTGCAGTATTTTGCTGGCATTGTTCTTTATTATTATGGTTTAAGTCAATTATGGTTATTTGTGTTTAAATAAAAACATGAAAAGGTACATCAATCATCACAGGACAATCTACCTGTTCTATTGTCTAACACATGTTTAAAGTAAATTAAAGCTTATGAAAATTGCCTGATTATACAAGGGGACATTATTACAAAGCTAGCATGAAATAATATAGTTACAGGTGGGAGGTTTTAACATATTTTGGGTGAAATAGTTTTAATCTATAGGAAAACAACTCAACTCCCTGTGGTAAATGTTACCGTATTTGTAATAACATTTATCTTTAATTTTATCTGTTTAAAGTTTCATTTACAGCTGCTTTAGCCAAAATGAGAGGATTTAGGTTTTATTTTATTTATTTATTTATTTAGAAAAGTACAGTGGACCCAGTCAATGCCTCAGTGGATGTAGTGGGTGCTCAGGTCAGAACAACACCAAACCAACCACAAAATATCCAATATCAAAAAACAACTTTTGGAAAGAACCAGAGGTCATTTAAATCTACCTGGTATACCAGGTTTCCTTGGATAGAATGGGACTCAGGCCTGGAAAAGGCATTTTGTCACCCTTGTCGAATGGCTGAGCATTTGGGCCTGTCGTTTACCAAATGTAAGGAGGAAGCACTAGTATCTGCTGGGTTCTGCAACTGGAAAAAGGCCACGGAGAGATTCAGTGCACATGAAAAAACACATGCTCATAAAGAAGCTGTGATGAAATTTATTAACTATACTTCAGGCAGCAGTGTTGTCAGTATTTTGTCTGCCAAAGCATTTCAGGACACCAAGTCAGCACAAACGGCTTTGTTACAAATTTTGGGTTAAATGCAGTTTCTAGCAAGTCAGGGAATGCCAACACGAGGAAGTTCTGATGCCAACAGCAATCTCCATCAGCTGCTTCACTTTCATGCAGGGGATCATTATTCTGTTCCCACTCCAGGTCAACATTCCAGTTCAGAACTTCAGTATATTGAGCGGGGCTGTAGTAGCCTTTGCACTAGGAGTCTCGATAACCCTCCCCCACAGGTCACATTGTATTCCAATCCCCCTCCCCTGGCATTTAATGGACATCGATGATTCCCCTACCAAGCCCTGGGGTTTTGGGCAGAACCGAGAGTGAAACAAATCAATAGAACCAATAGAATCTCAAGCTCCCCCAGTGGTCCTACCGGAGACTGGCACTACCTTCACAATTATTAAATATTTATGGCCAGTCTCGAATTACGGGATACAGTAACTTTTCTGTGACAGGCACGGTTACGCAGTCTGTTTGACATCCAACAGTCAAATACATTTTTAAGGTGGATATGTGTTGGTTTCCCCATGGATTCAGGAGAAAAACAAAGTTCCCTGTGCCTCCTAAGACACTCCCGCCAAAAGACCAGTTCTAATCAAAGTCTGCCTGCATCCTGAGTCTACTAATGCATGGGTAGTCTACTGACCTTTACATTAACAGACAAGATCCCTCCCAACCATTACCCCGAGACCTACCTGCTTCCGGTGTTGAAAATCGGGAGGCCATGTCACACTCCATAGCTGCGGGGCAGTTCTGAGTGACGTGACGGACTCGTGGCACTGGTAGCAGACCGAGACGAAAGGCACCAGTGGAGCCTGCGTGTCCCACTGTCTGACAGGCATCGGGGTGGGGACCCCTGTTCTTCCCCAACTGGGGGCTCTCTGCTCACACCACGACGTTGAACTGTTCCATAGCTATCAGTTCAACCACCTCATCAACAGTAAAAAAAATGCATAGTAGTAAGCATAATAAGTAATTGGACATTGATAAACCTTACCTCTGATTTAGATATATTACTGCAGTCATTGTTAAATCATGAATAAATAACAGCCTCTTTAAAATGCACACTGTTTTACCACACTGTAGTATTTAACCGGTTTACCTGTGATGACACGTCCGGTCTTAAATAATTTTTAGATGTCGGCAGTACAGAGACGTGACCTGCATTTTCTGTAGGTATGAGAAGATAAAAAGAAATAATTAGAAAGGCACAATTTAACCCCTGGAATGAACAATCCTAGGGGAACATACACAGTTCCAAGGGATTTGGTCAGTAAATGGACACAGATGAAATATAGCTCTCAATTACTGCACATGCCTAACTGTCAGGTAGTTGAGATGGTCTGTTATCCAGGGCCTTAACATTGGTGACTGGATAAATCTTTCACTATGAAACCAAACCTTTACATTTCTCCTTAAAATTACCTTCAAATTAATATTATTTCTCAATTGACCGTAATACTATTTTTTTTTAGGAAAAAGTATATTTTCCCTTTTTTTGTAACATAATTTCCAAGCCCATGCCTTGCTTGTGATTAAAGTGGTTTAACCCTTTCAGGACCAAGCATTTTTCAGTGGGATGCTTCCCCAGGACCAGCCCATTTTTGGCTGTAGTTGACTCTCTTCCTATAAAAATTCACCAAAATTCTGTTTTTCACAACTTGAAAAAGGTGTCAATTTTTCAGAACAGAAACTTTTCGCTTTTTTTAAAAACACATTTTTTTTTTTAAGTTAAGTATTTTTTTATTATGTATTCTACTTAGAGATACATGTATAAAAGCATGTTATTCTATGACCTGAGGGACCTTACAATACTTCCTGAAAGTTTTGTTGAAAAATATTGATGTTTGGGCAAATTACAAGACATTGTTTCACCTGAGTGATTGCAATGACATAATACACGTTTATTCTCAGGGTCCTTACACGCAATAATGGACACTATTCTCGATTTATTTTAACAAATTAAATATTTATAAATAAAACAATAGTTATTCATTTCATTATTATCAATAATAAGGGGAACAAAAAAACATAACTGATACATTTAGTTCATGAAATAGTATATGCTTATATCCACTCCTTTCTTGATATTTTTATAAATGTTATAAAAACAAATATATTAATACACATGAGACAGAATAAATGTTCTAATATAATTATAATTCAAAACCCTCAGATTTACAGTGTTTCCCCTTTTTAGTTCCCCTTATTAGTTCTAAACAATTTCCTGCCTCCGCCCTTTAGACAGTGAATGTCCCTCCCAGTGACGTCAGACAAAAAAAAAAGAAAAAACTATCAGGACGTGAACGTCAGTCCCTCCCCTGTGCAATGATATGCGTTTCAAGCCTGTACTGCAAAGTATGCTGGCCCTGTAAGCCATCAAAACAAAGTGCTTTTCTTATCGTGTTTACACAATCGTGGTTCTAGATGCCCACTTCAGTATGATTGTGTTAACACGATCCTGGTCCTTAAAGGGTTAATCCCATTCCTCTGACTCACTTCTTCCCTATTACTCTCAGACCTCTCTTTCCATTGTTTTACACCTTAATTTCAAGTAAGTGGAATACACCCTGTAATAAGGGATTACCAGTCTATAGGGATCCTTTTTAAGGTGTCCTTATTTAAATTAAGATGTTATTTTTTTGTTTTGTTTTCTTTTAGGGGCAACTGATTAGATTTCATTACATTTAAATTAATTTTTAAGAGCTCTGGCTGGTTAAAGCCCTGTCTGTCTAGGTTCCTCCTTGTACTGATTAAAATAGTCATGCGATCGAGCTACAAATGTTATGTGATTGCAGGGCCTACATTGATGGGAATGCCCTTAAGACTATTTTTTTAAAGAATCATCCAAATAACAGTAGAGATAGATAAAGATAGTAGAGGCCAATAATAATGTTTTTTGTATTCGGTATCTTTGGTCACGTATGTGGGGGCCCATTTGAAACTGACTGGCTTGAACAAAAATGGTTTGTAAATAAGTTAAATGTATACGCCATTAAAACATTCTTGGGACATCTACTGAACAAAAAAAGAAGACTTGCTGATAATCAGTGTACATTTCTGATGAGCGAATATATTAGAGGGAGACAAATTAGGATAAAGTAGGACAGGTGACTATTTAATGACAACTGGATGATCAAGCCCTGCTCTCTCAAACAATCTTTCTCAGTTAACTACAGTGACAAAGAGAAATACATAACTTTATAATACAGTCAGCAGTTCCTAATCACAGCCATCTCAAATCTGATCCCACTGTTTAGGTTTGTGCAGTATTTAAAGTATCTGAACCAGATCCAGCACACCACATTTGAATTCAAAGCACTCTACGCCAATACTTTATGCCATTATATGTCATTGGGCCACTGTTGTCCGTGGAAACAGGGTATATGTAGCTAAACTAGCAAATGCAACTGTCACTTTGTCAAATTTGTCACTTACATCTGACCTTTCCTAACTCAAGAATGACTGCTGTGGAAACTGGGATATGCATTTCTTCAGCGAGTTTAATCACAGCTTACATCTTGCCCAGGACTACAATCCCACAATTCACTGCAGAGATGATGCATTCCAAGGAAGCATGCAATGTCAAACTAAAATTACTTTTTTATATATAATACTTACAAATAATATCAGACATCTTTTACAAACAAAACAGTTTCCAGAATTAAAACAGTATCCAAAGTCAGTATTCAAAATTGCAGAATATAGTGCTCGATATGGCCCTAATGTCACAGTTCACAGTTCAAATGAAAATGCACAAAAGCAGCAAAAGATCACTTTGTTTTGGCACCATTTTCATCAGGTGAAACTGGAGGAAGCGCTGTGTAACTGCACAATATAAGACAGACTGATTAAGCATTAGAGAGAATTTTTTTTTTTTTTTTTAATGCGGGCTGTGACGGATAGTCAGATAAATTGTAACATTGAAGAGATGGGCTTTTTATTAGAAAACTGGTGAAGGAGTCAGAAATCGCGTGTGATGGGTAAGTGCATTGATTTGTTACATATATACAGTATATATAATGAGGATTGATTTCATTCTTAATACAAGGGCAGTAAAACGCGATTGCCGTGTATATTGGTAACGGATAACCGAGTGCTGACAGTACTTAACATAAAAGAACCTGAAACTTGACCCCAGAATGTTTCATGTATAAATATTTTAAAATAAATTGTAATAAAATAAAAAAAAACATAGCCACTGCTGCCAAAGAGATAAATGAATTGGACTACTATACTAACCAGCCTAGTGATTCTTCTTTTGAGGATATAACCATTTGTGACTACAAAATATGGACTACTAGGGGTAGTCACCACTTAAAAAAATAAATGTCTGGTACTTTATTTGTGTACAGTACACACATTGTTGTAAATTTGTTTAAAATATAATTTATATGGGGCTCCTGAGTGGTGCATCCAGTAAAGGCGCTCCACGTGGAGTGCAGGATGCGCCCTATAGCCTGGAGGTTGCCGGGTTCAAGTCCAGGCTATTCCACTGTCGACCGTGGATGAGAGCTCCCAAGGGGCGGGGCGCAATTGACCGAGCATCGCCCGGGTGGGGAAGGCTTAGGTTGACCACGGTGTCCTCGGCTCACCGCACACCAGCGACCCCTGTAGACTGTCTGGGCACCTGCGGGCTTGCCTGTAAGCTGCACAGAACTGTGTTGTCCTCCGACGCTGTAGCTCTGAGATGGCTGCATGGCGGGCCTGCAGAGTAAAAAAAAACAGTCGATTGACGGCACACGTTTTGGAGGACAGTGTTTGTTCATCTTCGCCGCTCCCGAGTCAGTGCGGGGGTGGTAGCGGTGAGCTGTCTAACATAATACAATTGGCTATTTCAAATTTGGAGAAAAACAAGGTAAAAAATCAATTGGCGAAGAGAAAATGACCACCAAACCTTGCGAGTGCGCATCACTCACATTCACGGATTCGATGCAAAAGAGGAATGAGTTCTCCGGGTACTGACTATTTAATACCTCGGTGATACATAGTAATCAACAACCTCTAGGGGCAGACTAGGTCGTGCACAGAGAGTGTGCTCGACTCAACAGCGGGCGCAGCAGAGCTGGGTCTCGCTGGAGGAAAACGTCTCCAGCGAGACCCAGCTGCAAGGTTAGTAAAGGCAGACTACAGTCACTTTGCGATGTAGGCTGTTGAAAATAATTATTTTAAAATGGAGCGCCATTGAGCAGCGTTTCGCTCAGGCTTCAGCTGCTGAGTTCTGAGTCCGGGGAAGTGGCAAGCCGACTTCCAGCAATAAAATTGCCAAGGATCTCACAGAAAACTCGGAGAGAAGGGCTCTTAAAAATAAACAATCAACAACTGGAAAGAGGTTAGTTTATACCCACCTTACTTACCTGGTTGTGAGAGGCAAAAGAGAATTTGTTTTCCGCGTAATGACTATTTAATACCTCGGTGGGCGAGACCGAGGACATCACTCCACGGAGGGGCCTATCGGCAGCTTTGATATAAAATGCTCAGTGAATACCTGACCTGTGGCAGGCATATCCCAAAAGTATTGGTTGGTATTGAAAGGGAACCAGAATTCCCTTGACAATAATCGACATTCACACAATGTGTCAGAAATATAAAACAAAATTTTATTTAAGAATAAAAAGGGTACACAACTAATCTAATATTACAGAAAGGAAAGGCTATTGGTTATAGATATTCATGAACAGTATACAGCTCACTGATTCCTTAGTCAAATGATTACAATGCCCACATTATTAGCATACATGGCTAATACTAATTGGTTAGTCACACAAAGTGTCCACTTTGCATTAATATTTTAATCAATCATATTTCATATCAAAATGCACAAGAATTAATTCAACTTCCCATTCAGAACAGAATCCAACCTTCCAATAACTAATTTATAAAATTAGTTTTACCATGTTAATTTAGTTTAGACGTGATCTACCAAACTGACAATATGTTATCAACCTCAAATATTCAAATTAACTCAGAAATGGGGCAATGATCAAATTCTCTGCATTTATTAGGTAACTCCTTTGAATTACACAATTCAACAAACAAAATACATTTCTTGCACACTCCAAAACAGGAAGTTATATTTAATTCCTTGAACAATTTATCCACTAACTTGATAGCATTAGCTACAGTTAATTTCTCGAGTCATAAAATGTTTAATATTTGATATGTTGAATACTTATCGATTTTCAGCAAATAAGTCAGTCTTCTTAGGGTGATGAGAACACTGCAGTTTCTCCCATCGCAACTTCTCCCAAGTTCCACCGAAAGAAAAGAAGACGGTACATTGCTTTAAGTAGGCATTGTTTTGCATCGGCTCTCAGCAAAACAATAGTTATTTTCAAAGGGAGGCAGCTGTTTATTTCTAATAGTCTTGCAACATTATCTTTGACTTGTCAGAAGGTTTCCAACTGGAAATAGTTCAGTTGATCAGACGTAACTCACAGTTCAAAAGAATGTATTACAATTGAGAAGTTATGTAGTTGTGTCCTAAGTGTTCTTGTTGCAATTCTTTTATACGGGCTACGGGACCTTCCAGAGGCACAGCTGCTGACTCTTGTTCGTTTCGTGGTTGGTTTCAAGCAGCGAAATAAAAACAGAGCTCCGCATTCGGATCAATGCAGTGTCCTGTTTCCTGGTTCAGTCTCTTGCAGAGCAGAGAGCAGGGCCCTCTTCAGAGCTGGTTTCAGCCTCTTTGCCTTCTCGAACATGATTTCAGCCATTTTTCGGACCTGATTCTACCCCCACTTCAGAGCCTTACTTCTTGCTTGTCCCAGTCTTTTGAATTAAACCCCGACCCATCATGATTGGATCATTGAATTCATGGTTGGTGTTTAAAGTCACGCAACATACTTAAACACTGGTTGGTTTGTCTCTGGGCCACTCCTTGGCCTTGCCCACAGCTCGTGATTGACAGTTTGACCAAAGTTCCTTTGTCTTGTCAAGGGTGATTTCAGATTTTAGGGTGATTGCAGAGATTTCAGTTTGTGATTACACAAAGGAATTTTTACAACCCAGCTTCACAAAGCTGCATCTGTCTCACTTTGTACAAGAGATGGGAGAAGAGAAAAACATTAACTTGCAACTTTCTCATACAAGTTTAAACTGTGCATATTAATATCCAGCAATAACCTGATTTGACTGCATTGTCCACTGCACTCCTATTTCCTAAATGATTCATCAGCTTAAAGTTAGCTACTGTGTTAACCATAACATGTCCATAAAACACCTATATTATCTGAAGAAACTGACTTCTAGTCAAAAAAAAAGTACAGCCCAATAACAGAATAAAAGGTCTTAGCAAGATTCCCTCCCCAGATTAATTAATTAGCCAAGAAAGCCAGTCCCTAGTTAGAGACTACACGCCAAGCAGTCCTACATGTTTTATGCTAAATGCCATGGTGGATAATTAAACTTTTGTTTTGATTGATCAAATTCATTCCCCACTTTTTTTTCTTATTAAATTTAATTAAGAGAGCGTTTACAGCATGCCTTCAGATTCATGACCTCCTCCCTTTTATTACACTCTCCAAGCTTTGACACAAGTATGTGCCACAACACCGCAATGATTGTTTTAGAGCTTATCAATCTGCGGATTGTGATTCATAGCCTTATCCAAAAAGCCCTACAACATAATTACTTTCGCTTTACTTTAGAAATGTGGGCCCAATTGTTCAACCAGGTATGCTTTTTTTGTCTTTATTTTTTTTAAAACAATGGCACAGCTACAATAAATAAATCACAAGCTAGTATGTATTCATCCAATCTGATGTGAAACAGCACATAGGAAGGTATGAGGGGATGCAGAATGACCTGAACAGTAAACATCTGGATATATGAAAGCACCAAACCAACATGTGTTTATTAAAAAAAAAAAAAAAATTAAATATTGAACAAAAATAAACTATTACACATTTTTCATTTGAACTGACTACATTTAAAAACATTTCATACTACATTCTGTATTTCTATGAGCAACTCTCTACCTCTGTAATAAGTTATACAAACATAACAGTAAACCCAAGTAATCCATGTAGAATCCACAGAGAAGGGAAGGTCAACAACTTGGCACAGCCAGGAACCTCCTGTCCTCTGACTTATTCACCCTGCCGACCACATGGTCGTGCCTTAACCAGGTCAGTCCATACATAGAAAGAGTGAAGGAAAACAATGAGTCATTACCAATTATTTTAAAATTATCAGAGAGCCGGAGAAAATAAACGAAATATATGACATAATAATAATAAAGACACACATGTGAATACCGCCCGGCTTTCAAAAACCTAACTGGTTTTGACATGAGTCCTGGAGAAACCTCCCTTGCTCAGTCAGTTTTTTACAGTAATTTAATTTTGTCAAATGTTCAATGCAAGTGATGACACTGGATGTAAGATGTACTGGGATTTTATAATTCTTAACAGCGATTGGTTAGTTTCTCATCCGCGATTTGGTTTTGTTTTTAATATTAACTCCTACTTTTCGAATGGAGAAAATGACACGTTAATGTAACCAGATTGTCTTGATTAGTTGCTTGGTTCCAATGTAAAAAGTTTTATTTTTATTTTTCCAAAAAATAGTTGCATCTTTAAAAATCGCCCTCTCCCAAAATCAAGAAAGAAAATAAACGAAAATCTGCCAACAATAAAAATACAAAAGACCCACCTTTGTTATTGTGATCAGTTTTTATTATTTGGCCAGAATTACAACCAGTTCAATGTTCAAAATAAAGGATACTCTGAGCAAACACAAAAACATAACATTACTACAGGCAGCTTGAGCTTTTCCATGATTAAAAAAAATGTATTAAGACTAACATGAGCAAAAATGGTATTATTTCATGATGAATTTACAAAGAGCACAATGCAAATCAATGCAAAGCAGCTTCAGCTAGCACATCACAGCAGACTCATCATGACTGCATCCCAAGTGTATCCTTTTTAACATTGGGTAACTAGCGACAGCAGGAGGCGAGCAGAGGCCATTAATAAAACCAGCAGAACACTGGGGTGGGGGGTTAGTTGTAGCTAGAAAAAAATAAATAGAAAAATGAACAAAAAAAAGTATATATATATATATATATATATATATATATATATATAAATCAATCTTGAAGCAAAGTACACTACCATGAAGGTGAAAGACTTTGGCTGGGGCCTTCGTTTTAGTTTATTTTCATTTGTTTATTCAGTGAGACCTATGGCTAATAAAGACAATACAGTATTATAATAATATAGACTCACACAAACAACATATTGTACACACACAAAAAAACATTTCATGGATATACTGTACCATTTGCTGAACCTAGTTCGTGAGATGCAACAATTCAAACATGCACAACAACATGATGCAGTCTGGTTTAAATGGGATGTCTCAGATGCTGTGATTGGTGAAAACTATAGCACACTTCTATTATCCGTTTCTTTCAGGTTTCACCATTATTAACTTTACATTGTTGCTAAGGGAACAATCTTTATATAAAAAGCAAATTAAATATTTTTTGTTTTATAAAATATAAAAGCATTTGTTTGAGCTGTATTTGTTCACTGTCACTATGCTGCTTTTTAGTGACACATATTTTACTATATGTAACACTGAACAGGGATACAAAAATGTAATATTGAAAAGAATATGCACCCTTGCAACAACAACAACAAAAAACTATACTTGAGTTACAATTTTTACATATACAAGGTTTAGAGAGCTGCCTATCCATTGTGAGAAAGCTCTTTAGCACTACTTTAGTAGTGTTTTATTAGAACACCCCATTGCGTCTGTTGTTTTGATTTGCTGTACATATGAAATCAAACCACTGGAACTGAACATTCTGGAAAATGGTCAAAATAAGCAAATTAGTGATAGTCTAATTGAAGTGATCACTTTAATAGACCTCACATGCAATTCATTTAAAGTAGTAAGAGAAAAGGAACACATAGCCACAAATGGTAAAATGCATGAGCAAGTTGTTTAAGGTGCCTATTGTTTCTATATCACTGATTACTGATGGAAATTTGAAATGCTCACACCCAGAGGTTTGCATGCAGGTAGGTATACAAAGGATAGAAATGACAAATCTTGAGATGTTCTAAAACATTTGCACACTACTGTACAATGTAAGTGTGACATACAGTTAGACGGATGTACAGACTACCATATCTCCCCAGAATATAATACCCTTATATAAAGTTAATACCAAGTTTCATCACAATTGGATAAGTAGTTTTCCAGATAAATGGAGAAATGAAAAGCGTGACCCTACATTTTGTCATTCCAGAGGCTTATCCTATACACAATACTGTGTTCCAAACGTGCACTGTGGAATACTGTTTTACCCCCAGGAAATATGCTAGTAAACACGTGCATTTGAGATAACAGTATTCACAAAGTATTAAAAAGGATAGACAGAAATCATTCTGGGATTAGCTTGCTTGCCATACACATGCATCTTTATGATAGCAGGTGTTGGGAAATGGATTGGTTAGCAGCGGGATCCCATGAGTTCTATTAAAGCTGCAATACAATCCTGTTAAATTGTATTATATGTTAGAGACCTGGGGCCATATTATAGAACAATTTCCAAACTTGCTTTCCTATCTTGTCTTTCATGGCTATGATAGGATTTTTCCTAACTTAGTATTACAAAAGCATTTCCTAAGTCAGTAGTGTCTACAATTTCATAAGTGTCTCATCCTATCCCTAGCCTTAGTTAGGAAATCCAAACTTCAGGTAGAAAATCCCATGAAGAAATACTTAATCATTTGCAGTCATAAACACCATTTTATTTGAATTAGGCATGCCAACACACAACAATATCTGACAGGCTAAAGTAAGGCTAAAAATAAGAAAAGTACTGTGATGCTCGTGCCTCCAGTGTGAAAGAAAGTGTGTAATAGAATTGTGTACATTAAAAGTCCAAACTTGTATTTTCCAAGTTACATTACATATATGAGCTGCTGGTTATAGTTCAAAGGAGCACCTCACTGTGTAATACAGTAACACAACAGAATCAACATAGAATATCTTATTCCTCAGTAAAGTTTCAAATATCAATGATCATAATCACTGATAGTAACTCCAACTCCATGCTGTCCCGTACATAACACAAACCACCTTCTCTCACGGGAGGTGGGGCTAGATCTAGACATTACATGTAGCTTACCGTTAAGGTACACATCCCAAAATATACTGATGGATCATTATGGTTCACTATAGAATAGGCTGTATATAATACTTAAAATCTAAAGCACAACAACAATAATACATGTGCGTCATGTTCTTTTCTTTTGTTTTTTGCACAGTTTGTTCAGATCTTGCAAAGTAACAATTTTCTTTTTTTAACCGACAGATATGAAAGGTTCCACCAAGTCCTGAATGTTAGGATAGAAACTTAAGAAATGAACAAGATAGGAATATTTTGTAATATGCTATTTCCTATCTTAAATTAAGATAGGAAAATAATTTAGGAGAGCATTTTCTGTAATATCAACTCTCTTAAGCCAGGTCCACACCTGAGCGATCAGTTGCACAACCCAATTGCTCCCGAAATTTATTTTTTGAAAACTGAGGTGACACTTTTTTTGGTCAGGTCGTAATGTGTCCAGTAATTAACGAGGAAGAGTTGGCTGTTATTATTTTTTCAACTGTTGTTATTTTAAATGCCATATTCCCTATAGAAAAAAATAAAACAACGTAAAAGGTGGATGAAACCGTTTAATTTTACCTCCGACATTTTTAAAATTAGCTCTTCTTTATGATAGGATAGGCAAGCCGTGCCAGTCAGCATTATAAGAACCAATCAGAGTTTGGGAATTGCCACGTGGTCGCCTATGTCTACAGAAGTCGCTCAGGCAGTTGCTTGGAAAGTAGAGTCCGGCTCTACTTCAAGCAACTGGTTGCACAACTGCTCGCAACTGGTTGCAGGGACGTCCACATATTAGCGACTCGGCGGCATACAACTAAAGTTGCGCAACTGATCGCTCAGGTGTGGACTCAGCTTTAAACTTCAGTTAGGACATTTTATCTTTGAAGATAAGATAAGAATGTCACTTAGGGTGCTTTTGTAATATGGCCCCTGGTCTGTGTGCTTGTTTAATTGATTCCATGGATGGTGGGAGGGTACAGCAGTTACTGAATCTATCTAGTGTTTGTTGCGTGTGAATTTTTCTAGTCATAAAATGTGGATGACTACAGTGATAACCTTGGTGTAATTTAGAAGACGTGGCAATGGCTCCTTGTCACCACTAACCAACCTCTATTTGAACCCCAGTTTGCGTTCTATCTTTTTCTCTGTGTTTTACTGCACTGCCTCCCCCCTCCCTCACCTCTGCCTGTCACAAAGTCTACCTGTTCAAGCAAAACTGAATATTGTTCTGAATTGTGTCGCGGTTTTATGATGTGAACGACCACTGGGGTTTAAATTGACTAAACTCGTTTTGATTGGGACCAGAGCTGTTTTTGAACCTAGGCCTCCAAATGCATCACAGGCTAGTGAATTATCCTGCTATGCCACCCAGCCCTCTAAGCGACAGGGGCAATTGTGATGGTGCTTATTTTGTGAGGTAGAGTGGACAAATCTTCAATAAGACCTAGACCATACTTGCCAGATTTGTTGTTTATCCATAAAGGTACTGGTAGTAATTTTAAAAGACACTACTTACATTTTTTTTGACAAACGTTTCCCGAGACAAGCACAAGTTCATAGATTAGTCTCAGTTTTTGAATTGTTTAGAAAATATTTATTTCTTCAAAATACTGTCCTTAAAGTTTTAAGTAAAGAATACACAGCTACTTTCTATGCCACAGTTTTTACCACTGTCCATATTAATGATATGGATCCAATCCAATTTACAAACTATTCCATAACAGAAGCCATTCCTCCTACATTATACAACCAGGGATGCTTTCATTTTTGTTCACAAAATAAAATATGTACCGTTTCTTTTTATATTACTATTACTTTATATTAATATTACTTCTTAATCCAAATTGGAGCTTATTTCTTGTTTTCAGTTGTTTTTTTCATTGACAACCAGCGTGGGAGTAAATATTCAAAGCATGCGAATTGAGACAAGAGGCCATAATCAAACTGAGTATAATATGAACATTAGGGTTTAATAAACTTGTACAAATGCCTTCTTTGTAATCCACTAGGCCACTTTCCTATTGAAGTGCCATTAAGGAGGCCAAAAACAATAGTATAGGAATGATTGAAGGCTGCCAGATAATATCAGATGAAAAATTTGCAATTGTAGTTGTAAATTTGACAAATTATTATTATTATTATTATTATTATTATTATTATTATTATTATTATTATTATATATTTATTTATTTATTTATTTATTTATGTATTTATTAGCAGACATAAGGGTGACTTACAGTTGTTACAAACTATCACATTATAAAATATAAAAATAAGTGCAGTTATAAAATACAATAAAGTCAGTAGTAAATAAGAGTAAAATCAAATAAGAGAATATAAATACAGTAAATATGTTGGTCAATGAATGCAACAGTCATTCCGAAACTGTTCTGGTTGCAATATTGTATATATAAAGTGGTGACTCTTTACACATGAGGTTAAATAATTACACATGAGCTTAATAGTTTTGTCTCATATGCTTTTGGCGGAACTTTTGTTTATTGGGTTGCATGTTAAATTTCAATTCAGTGGTTTATTTTGGGGATTGGTGATGTTAGTGTTTATTGATTAGGCCACTGGTCCCACATTTCCAGGGGAAAAGGAAGCCACCGCCCTCTGAAAGATCAGGGGAAGTCAGATCAGAAGGGTGGACCATGACAAAGTCACACTCCTCTCATTTCATCAATGGGACTGCCTGCCAATAAAGTGGAGGTTGGGAAGACGGAGGATAAAGTTGCAACTGGGATAGTGTCAGCAACAGCCAGTAGAAATGTTCCCACGAGGGATCAATAGGAAAAACAGTACCTCATCCAAAACTCAGCATAGGCTTGTCTCAGCAAACATGTCTGTCTCTGTAAATATCCAGACAGTTAACCACTGAGCTTTCTTAACCCTACATGTAACACCCGCTCATTCAGAGGGTCTAAAACAGATGGGTTATTTTTAATTTGTAGTCTGACTACGGCAGTTCAGTGTGATAAAGCACAGAGCAATATTAGATCATACTGTTTATTAGGATACAGAGCTAAAATACGGGGAACAGTGTCGCCAAGACAAAACAGACAATAGATACCTATAAAATTAATGAGAATGCTTTGATTTGACAGCAGGTTTTTTAACAACTATTCAGTCCACCAGCAAGTGATAAATACAGATGATGAATTACAGATTTTCCATTAATCACCATAGTGCAAACTGCAATATTTCACTTTAGAAAGTGCTTAGTGCATATAGTAAGGGTTTGGTTCGTTAACTGTCTGTGTCTGTGTCTGTGAAGGGGATAGAACATCAGAGCAAGAGAAAAATCTGTATCACAATCTCTTACTTTACTTTCCATACCATAGGTTCCAATCAGCTACCAACAGGCAAGAACCCCTTAATTCAATCACGCTCATTGTTCAAACCGGCATACTGTACACCAGCCGAAATACTTACCGTCAGGAAAGTCCATCTACAGGCTCATTTCACTTCCCTCTGTTACTCTCCGTTCCAAACACTAAAATTGTGTTCCCACTCCTGCTCAAACAAAACCACAACAAAGGACAGACAGACAGACATAAACCCTCAGGATGGCCATCCTGTTTGCTAGAGATGTGGGTTATTTATATTCAAGTCCGTAAAACTATCAATAATTCAATTAGTCTGTATCCAATAAGGCATTACAAGTGAACTGAGTGGAGAAGCTACAAGAAAGTGATACATCAATTACAAAGTGTTATAAAATTATAAAAATAAAACAAGTGACAAATAAATATGTGAAAGATAATGAGGGCATTTTTGACCCTGTTGCACACTTTCCCTTAGATATTCAAGACAACATCAGCACTTTCTTTTTTTACTGTAAGCACGCATACAATACAGTATGCAGTTCTCTAGCAAAGACTTTATCTTAAGACACTTTTATCTGTCTTGGAATCAGAAATCTTGTACAAATAATGACTTTTGATGCTACAGAGTGAATCAGAGAGGGACTTCGCGGAGACCGGTGAGAGCAAGGGGTGGCTGAGACATAGCAGCCTGATTGCAGAGGGGACGTGGGGCGGTGACAGCTACAGGGAGCAAGGGCCAGCTTGCAGCAGCAGAGACCATGAGGCATCAGCATCATGAGGGAGGAAGCAGGCAATCGGCAGACAAGGAGGATGGGGTGGAGACTGGAAGTCAGCGTGTCAGCGGAGGCAGGACCGCCAAAGTGGAAGTGACGCCAGAAGGAGCCACAAGGGAACTGGAAATGACTAACAATAACAACAGGGCCTACCTCAGAATCCCCAGGTTCAATAGTAAAGACGTTTTATCTTTAATTCAGTTCGAGTTAATTGCACAATTACAAGGATGGACTGATAGGGACAAAGTTTTGCAATTCATAGCCAGTCTTACTGGAGAGACCTTGCATTGCCTCAGCTCGATCAACAGTGAACATTGCCGGGTCTATGGGATGCTGAGGGTTTTGTTGACATGTCAGCTAGATAAGCCCCGAGATGGGCCCTGCACTGAGGGTTGAAGAGAGGCCAAGTGAGGGCAAACAGGCTGTGACAGGCAGAAGCGCAGTCAAGGCCGGGCGTTACAATGGGGCCTCGTCCAAATTTAAGATGGCTGGAGCCCAGAGAACAAAATAGGCCAGTTAGCCGCAGCGTGGAGGGGGAAGCACTACAAGTGCTGCTATATATTGGCCCTGAAGAGCACGGGGATTTCGAAGCATTCCCCATTGTTTATTTCTTAGCAGACACCCTTATCCAGGATGACTTACAATTGTTACAAGATATCACAAGATATTATTTTTACATACAATTACCCATTTATACAGTTGTTTTTTGTTTCTGTTTTTTTTTACTGGAGCAATCTAGGTAAAGTACCTTGCTCAAGGGTACAGCAGCAGCGTCCTCCACCTGGGATTGAACCCACAACCCTCCGGTCAAGAGTCCAAAGCCCTAACCACTACTCCATGGAGTATTTTTACTGATTTTATCCCTATTTTAATATATGTAAAATAAACTCAAAATTCCCAGGGAAAATTTGTTAAGATAAAAACTGAAAATGAGAAACACTACTTATATTCAAGCCCAGTCTCTCCTTCTTTAAAGCTGTACATTGGGTGTAGAATGATTACTAATTAGTAAAATAAAAGTTACTTTTAAAAATATATTAATAAATCATGTTTTTGATAATGTGTGGTGCACTATTTGTGAATGTACTTTGCTGTGCATGCACTATATATTAAAACTGCTTGAATTTTTTAAAAACTATTTACAAAAGTTCTAAAATCTCATTTTTATGTTGACGGGTTGCAACTGCACTTAACGTCTGTCTGAAGTCCACAATTGCTTCACAATCACGTTCAACTATTTGACTATTAACTAATGTGATAGTAATGTATTTAGATCAATGTACAGAAACCCAACTTTCTCTTCTGAAGGTGTCCCCACCTGCTGTTTTCTAAGGCTATGTTCACAGTGGGTCAGTTTAGAGGGTTTGGTCCGCACTCACTACGGTTCGGGATGTTTGGTATGAAGTGTGAACAACAAAGTCCGCTTGGGAAATTAACCATACCAAGCCCACCTAAAGAGGATTTGCGTGCAGGTTCGTGTAGTTGTGTAAGCTGCAGTATTGAAGACTGCATTCACACTGGGTCCGTTTCAAACTGACTCAGTCTGGTTTGTTTCATTTGAAGCAATGTATCAATGTGCTTGCTGTTCACACTTCTCTGCGAGCAAAGGGACCGAGTCTGTTTGGATATGAACTAAAGTGTGTTTTTTTTGGTCCTGTTACATTTTTTATCAGGACCGAGTCCGTTTGCAAGTTTGCATGTGAACTTGGTTAGTTTATATGGTGTGTGAACCAGATGTTTACAATATCCTGCAAGGCATATTGAAAGATGGCAGCTATTGATGTATTGCTCTGGTTTTTAATATAGCGTGTTTTAGATTCTTACATATAGCTGTGGAAGAAAGCACTGGGGGAGCACTTTGCTAATTAATTCATACATGTATTGAATACCTACAGTAGGAGAATAATGCAGTTTACGCATTTCTGCACAGTTCTCTTGTGTCGGCATTAAACCAAGTAATTTAAGAAAAGACTGAACACCAGTATATTTTACTGGACTACTTTTCTCCAGTTCAGCTTGGATTTTGGTGTCTGACCAAATTTCTGTCAGAGCTTCAGTTTCTCCCACTGTCCAGATTTCTACAGTAAAAAAGTGGGACCTTTTTTTTCAATTCACTGATGCCTTAGCAACTGTGAAGCCATTAAAATAACATTAAATAACATTAAATAACATTTAAAAATTAAACATTGGATGAATTTATTGCAGATCATAACAACTCATTGTTTTCTTTATATTTCTTCATCTAGTCAACGTTAAATGTACAAAAAGCCAGATTTAAAAAATAGATCAGCTATTACCATTTAAACATATGGTATACACATAATCAGAATTATTAAACAAATAATCCATATAATTGTTTATTTTATTTTTAAATAGCACCAACACAACCTAATACATTACTCTATTAACTTGTAGAGCACACTGATGCAGTTTTGACCTTAATAAAAATTAAAAATAAATACAATAGGAAAACCTAGACGATTAACAATTTTACTGTTTCTGACAGTGACAACAAATTAAGGCTGAAACTGATAACCCCAGTTTTCACGGGACGTCTGGTAACTAATTTAGTTTCCAAAAGACATTTTTAGTTTTTTGCTCCACTTGTTTCCTCAGAATATGAACTGAATTAAACTACGTGCAAAATGTTTACTTGTATAGTACGTGCAAAAGGACCGATTCCAGCAGTTGTTTACATTGGCGTTTAACAAGCGAACCAGACCAAACGGGCTGAGACCACCTCTTTAGGTGGACTCGGTATGGTTAATTCCCCAAGCAGACTTTGTTGTTCCAAACGGACCCAGTGTGAACACACCCTAAGTTACCGTTAGGTCCTAAAATATACAAGCAAAATTAAAATATTAATTAAAAATGTCTAGCAGCCTACATGTGGTAATGCTGATTGTGCTATTTGTTCAGTAACTTGTTCACAGTGTATTCATAAAATTTATTCAAGGCCTCCTGGCTTTGTTAGAGAAGCACTGGCTTCCTTGGAGGCTTGTCCAAGGATCCTGTATGCCCTAATGGCCAATGCAGGATCACAGAAGCCCACCTCAAGAAGGCATAAGCAGCTGAAGTGCAAGCAACGCGCCTGGCCAACAAAGGAGGTATCTTGATGGCCTACCTGGATGGCATGCTGCAATCTGTAACCCTCCCTGAACCACTAGCTTCAGAGCTACGCTTGGTCTCAAGTACTCTGTTACAGATATCCGGCTTCCAGGGGCAAGTCCTGGGCAACTGTGGCTGTCTCAGGCGAGGGTCCCAGAAGTGGACAAGTCCGCCCTATTGGATGCACCTATCTCCCCATGCCATACTTTTGGACCAGCAGAGGAGCAAGTATTGCAGTGCTCCCATAGAGAGCGGAAGGCGTCTCGACAGGTGGCTGTGATGCTCCCCTCCATGCCCCGGTACGAGAGAGGGGGAGGCGATGGCGTCTGGCAGTTACTACAGTAAATCGGACAGTCCCAATCCCCATAGCGCCACGGGGTGACCTGAGGCACCGCTAATACACAGGGCTGAGGATGGGGACACGCCGGACGTGGGGCCCCAGTGCATCAGCGCTCAGGCAGCCTCAAGACAGGCTCCACCCCAGCCTCAGCAGCCTCAGCAGGGGCCCTGAAGGCTTGCAGCCTCAGACCCACCCGTCGGCTGACCGTGTCTCGCTTATGCTGGGAAGCCCTAGGCTGGTGGAGGTAAGCCTCTCACCTGAGCGAGGGCGTAAGGATGGGAGTGATACACAACTGTCAAGTGGTGACAACAGATGCATCCAGCTCCGGTTGGGGTGCGGTCTGGGCAGGCAGAGGATTTCCCGGCTCTGGCCGGGCCGCAGGACATCCCTGCACATAAATGCGCTGGAGCTGATAGAGGTCCACCTCGCGCTTCAACATTTCCTTCCTGTGCTCCAGAACAGACATGTCCTTGTCCGCACAGACAACATGTCAGTAGTGGAGTACATGAACCACCAGGGAGGGCTTCGGTCCCCGGGGTTAAACTGCATAGCCTTTCGGCTGTTGATTATTTTCCCTCTGGGCTGTCTATCTCCTGGGAGTGGTGAACTGGGCAGCAGACATCCTCTCGAGGGTGGTGCAGCGTATTTGGGAACGCTTCGCAGAAGCTCAAGTCGATCTCTTTGCCTCAGCAGAGATGACTCATTGCCCCCTGTGGTTCTCCCTCCGCGGCTGTGGAGGTCCACTAGGTGTCGACGCCCTAGTCCATGAGTGGCCCAAAGTGCTTTGAACGCTTTCCTGTCGATAACGCTGCTCCCTGCTTTCCTCAAGGTCAGGAGAGACAAGGCAACAGTTCTCTTGGTGACCCCCAGATGGCCCAGGATAATCTGGTTCCCTTTCAAGTCGAAAATAACCATCAACATGAGATATTGCCGTCAGGCAGCACCGGTAGGCTGAGCTTTTATAGCAAAGCTGCCGATAGGCCCCCACGCCAGCTGCAGTGTAAGCCCGCCCCCCTGGGAGCTTACTTAACTGCGCGCGTGGGGATGCACTTCCTCTTTTGTCTTCAGCCTTGGTACGGTAGGTAATAGATAATAGAGCTTGTTAACTGATTGTACTCGATAAGCTTTACGCTTGAGAAGCTGGTTAATTACCCCTTCTCTGAGTTTATTTCAGTTACTGTGTTATTTAGGATTATATATATTTTCTTGTTAATATATATTTTTCCTTTCGCTTTGCTTCGGCATCGCGTCTTCGTGGTCTCCCGTCTTCCTTTTCTTTGTTATTATTATAATATATAATTTATATTATATTTATTATTTGGGTTTTTGTGTATATATATATTGTTATATATATTCTTTATTGTATATTGTTTGGGACGCGTGTTGCGTTGGCCTTAGGCCACGCGCATTTTTGCAGCCTCGGTCTTGCTTAGGCTAGACCGCGTGTGTGTGTGTGTGTGTGCGTGCAGCCTGCATTGCAGTCTCCCCCCCCCACCGCGGCGCGTTCTACCGCCACGTGGCTGCTATTGAGTATAGCCCCACTGTTCTTACACTATACGTAGTGTCTGCTGCAGCGTCCAAACAAATAAAAAAAAAAAAAAAAAAAAGTTTTTTTCCCATACAGTATAAGGAAGACGACCACCAAGTGCATTAACTGTTGCCCTTATAAGCAGCACAACACCTTGTCTTTCGAGACTCAGACACAGTACTAGAGCACATAGCGTCTCCGCTTTGCGGGTCAGCTGACGTGGATCGTCTGGTGCAGTACACGCGCTCCGGCGCTTTCGGTGTCAGCGCTTAGGCGCCTGGTGTAGCGCTTCGGCGCCTAGTGCTTGGGCTCAGTGCACGCAACGCACCTGTGCACGCACCTCGGTGCTCGGTGCCTCGGTGCACGCACCTCGACGCTCGGTGCTCGGTGCACGCACCTCGACGCTCGGTGCCTCGGTGCACGCACCTCGACGCTCGGTGCTCGGTGCCTCGGTGCACGCACCTCGACGCTCGGTGCTCGGTGCCTCGGTGCACGCACCTCGACGCTCGGTGCTCGGTGCCTCGGTGCACGCACCTCGACGCTCGGTGCTCGGTGCACGCACCTCGACGCTCGGTGCTCGGTGCACGCACCTCGACGCTCGGTGCTCGGTGCCTCGGTGCACGCACCTCGACGCTCGGTGCCTCGGTGCACGCACCTCGACGCTCGGTGCTCGGTGCCTCGGTGCACGCACCTCGACGCTCGGTGCTCGGTGCACGCACCTCGACGCTCGGCGCTCGGTGCCTCGGTGCACGCGCCTCGACGCTCTGTGCTCGGTGCCTTGGTGCACGCACCTCGACGCTCGGTGCCTCGGTGCACGTACCTCGACGCTCGGTGCTCGGTGCCTCGGTGCACGCACCTCGACGCTCGGTGCTCGGTGCACACACCTTTGGTGCACGCACCTCGACGCTCGGTGCCTTAGTGCACGCACTCGACGATTGTCTTTCAGTGCTTGGTGCACGCGCCTCAACGCACCTTAAAGCTGTTTGCTTGGTGCTCAGTGCTTAACGATCGGCGCTCCTATTACTGGCACGGTACGCTTCGGCATACAACGTGCTGCACCATGTCATTTCACCGTTGTGTCACCTGTGGGACGAAGTTACCGGCTAATGACCCGCATGAGGACTGCATGTCCTGTCTGGGGCCGGAGCATGCAGCATCTGCTTTGGCAGACAAAGCCTTTTGCACGTTATGTGCAAGCTTTCAGACGCGCACTCTGCGTCGTAGGACGAGGAGAGCAGTCGGGGATCGCTCCCCTTCATCTGGGTCGTCACACACCCTTTCCGCCCCGCAGCCTTCTTTGGCTTCCCCGCCAGCGAAGCTGCCTTTTTCCAGGAGTTCGCCTTCCCAGGTTACCCCTGGTCAACGATCTCCTGACGTTAGGCGTAAGAGAGACCGCTCCCACAGCCTTTCTGTAAGGCGAGGCCCTTCTCCTCGCGGCGAACGCCCCCGTCAGATCTCGAGATCCCGCTCTAGATCGCCCCGAAGGAGAGGACGTTCCCGTTCTCCTCGTCGCGACAGGCGAGGTGGTGTAACTGAGCTTACTAATAAGATGTCTCAGTTTATGGACCTTATGATGGGGCAGCAATCGCTGCTCATGTCCCTGGCCACAGCTCGGGCCGCAGAGGAGCCAGTCAGACCGGCTGTCAACCAGCCGATCATCCTACCACAACCCCTGTCCGTTCCAGTTGCGCAACAGGACGCATGGGACGTGGATGCTATCTCTCGAGATGCATCAGAGGGTGAGCCTCTCCACGGAGAGGATAGTGTGGAGGCAGAGCTCACGTCCCACCACTCAGAGTCTGAGATGGAGGTAGGCGTAGATGACTCTTTATGGTCCCTAGTAGAGCGGGCGACTCGCCACCTGGGCTTAGAATGGCCTGCCACTGAAGAACCTAGGCGCTCTCTTTTTGAGTCGCCTTTGGCACAGGGCCAGCAGTCTAGGACGCTTCCGGCCTTCCCAGACTTTGTTAAGGAGGTGCAGTCCACTTGGGGGACTCCAGCCTCCGCCCCGGCAACCTCGCGTAAGGCGGCTGCCTTTACCATGCAAGGTGCGAGTGATGCGGGTCTGGCGTCATTTCCGCCAGTTGGCGCTGCGTTCGCAGCGTTGGTGAAGTCACCAACACTCTGGGTTGGTGAAAGACCCCACCTGTCCTAACAAGCAGTGCAGGATCACTGAGGTGCACCTCAAGAGGGGCTATTCGGCGGCTACAGAGGCAGTTAGGCTGTCCAATCTGGCCAGCCTCCTCTCAGTTTATCAGGCTGCGCTAATAAAGGATCTCCCAGACTACCCTTCGGTGTCTCTGAGAGCGGAGTTGGGGCTAGTTGCCCAGCTGCTGGTCAAGCTAGCCCAGCTTAACGCACGGGCCCAGGGCAGGAGCATCGCGTCTCTGGTGGTGGCCAGACGACAGCTCTGGCTCTCGCAGGCGAGAGTCCAGGAGCATGACAAAGCTCCCTTGTTGGATGCCCCAATTACACCGGGGCACACATTTGGCCCAGCGGTGGAAGAGATGCTGCAAAGCTCAGCTAAGGCTAGAGAGGCATCACAGCAGTTGGCTACGATATGGCCGCGTAGGCCTTTCCAGGTCAAACGCCCACAAGAACATCAGTGGCGTAGAACATCAGTGGCGTAGAACACCACCGCAACACCAGCCGCGTCCAGGGGGTACTAAGACCTCCCCGGCGGATACAGCAGCGCGTGGCCAAATCCCAAGGGGACGACCGCAGCGCACAGGGTGGCGACCTAGAGGAGGCGGCAGACCACGCCCTCGTGGCGCTGGCCAGGCCCCTCGTGAGCGAGCGAAGCCTAAGCAGCCCTGAGAAAACCAGGCAGCCATTAACCCAACCCTATACTGTTCCACAGCTTCTGTTTTGGCAACAATGCACCAGCGATATCTGGGTGCGCAAAACTATACTCACCGGGTACACCCTTCAGTTCCGGTTAAACCCCCCCCCCCCCCCCCTTCAGGGGGGGGGGGGGGGGTGGTAACTGTGGTGAAGGACGTGGTTCAGTCCTCAGCTCTGAATGTGGAAATACAGGCATTGCTCAGGAAGCGTGCCATTCAACTAGTAGACCCTGCTCTGACCGACCAGGGGTTCTACTCCAAATATTTCCTTGTGCCAAAGAAGGACGGCGGGCTCCGCCCTATTCTAGACCTGCGTGTACTGAACAAATACCTACGGGTGTTGTCGTTCAAGATGCTCACGCACAGGCACATTGTCCAGTCTGTCTGGCAGGGCGACTGGTTTACCACCATAGATCTGACAGATGCGTACTTTCACGTTCCCATCTGTCCGGGTCACAGGAAGTATCTACGATTCGCATTCCAGAGCAGGGTCTACGAGTTTTGCGTCCTGCCATTCGGCCTGTCTCTAGCTCCTCGAACCTTTTCGAAGTGTATGGACGCCATTTTAGCTCCTTTGCGGGCTCAAGGCGTCCGACTGCTGAACTATTTGGACGACTGGCTCGTCTGCGCGCAGTCAAAGGAGCAGCTGGCACAGCACACAGTGATGGTTACAGACCATCTTCAGCGGCTAGGTCTGAAGGTCAATCCAGACAAGAGCCGCCTCGTGCCCAGCCAACAGACCGAGTTTTTGGGTCTGCATCTGGACTCAGTGTCCATGGAAGCGACCCTATCGACACAAAGAGTTGCCTCATTAGAGCGGTGTCTCTCCCTATTCAGGTTGAGAGAAACAGTCAGCATGGAGCTCTGTCAGCGCATGCTGGGGTTGATGGCTGCCGCCTCGCAAGCCCTTCCTTTGGGCTTACTACACCAGAGACCTCTGCAGGCCTGGTTCAATGCCTTCGCGTTGCACCCGCGGAGAGACAAGCACCGCAGGTTGAGGGTATCCCGAACCTGCTGGGAAGCATTACGCTGGTGGAAAGTTCAGTCGAACATCCGCCAGGGCGTGCGCTAGGGTCCCATCTTCCGAAGGGAAGTTATCACAACCGACGCTTCCAACCAAGGTTGGGGAGCAGTCTGGAACGGGACAGGGACCCGTGGAGTGTGGTCAGGACCCTGGGGGTCAGCCCACATCAACGCTCTGGAACTCAGAGCAGTGGACCTCGCCCTTCGGCACTTCTTGCCAGTGCTTCTAGACAAGCACGTGTTAGTGCGGTCAGACAACACCACAGTAGTGGCGTATATCAATCGCCAGGGCGGATTGCGGTCCCCCGGTCTTCACCGGATGGTAACGCGGCTGTTGCTCTGGGCTCAACCGCGTTTAGCCTCTCTGCGTGCAGTTCATCTGCCGGGCAGAGTCAATTACGCAGCGGATCTCCTGTCCAGAGGAGGTCCTCTTGCTGGCGAATGGCGTCTTCACCCTCGGGTGGTAGAGCGCATCTGGGAATGGTTCGGCACAGCGCAAGTCGATCTCTTCGCTTCGCGAGAGACCACGCACTGTCCTCTATGGTTCTCGGTGAAGGACCTCGACAGCCCCCTGGGGGTGGATGCACTGGCTCACAAATGGCCGCCAGGGCTCCTGTATGCCTTTCCACCGATTCCGATGCTCCCCGCCTTCTTGGAGAAGGTCAGGGTAGAGCGAGCGACAGTGATTCTGATCGCTCCTCGGTGGCCTCGGAGAATATGGTTCCCGAGTCTAGTGCAATTACTGCACGGTCGCCCGAGGGAGCTCCCTTTGCGAGCGGACCTGTTGTCCCAAGCTCAAGGAGAGCTTTGGCATCCGAACCCCAAACTCATGCAGTTATGGGCTTGGCCCCTGAGCGGGAGCGCCTGTCAGCCTTAGGGCTTTCGACTGCAGTTATATCGACCATCCAGAGTGCGAGAGCACCCTCTACTAGTTCGCAGTATGCGTATAAGTGGCAGTTGTTTCAGAGTTGGTGTCTGGCTGAGAGCCACGACCCAGTCTCCTGTCCTATGGCAGTAATATTGCAGTTTCTGCAGAAACTGCTGGATGAAGGGAAATCTCCTTCTACACTTAAAGTGTATTTAGCCGCCATTTCGGCTTGTCATGTACGCATTGACGGTTTATCACCTGGTTGCCATTTTTTGGCATCTCAGTTTCTGAAAGGCGCAAGACGCTTGCGGCCTCCAAGAACGACCAGTTTACCGTCGTGGAGCCTTGATGTGGTGCTAGAAGCCCTTACCAAGGCACCGTTTGAGCCTCTCCACAGCGTGGATATGAAGCTCATATCTATTAAGACTGCATTTTTGCTGGCTGTGGTATCAGCAAAACGCGTGAGCGAGTTACATGCACTTTCAGTGCATCCTTCTTGTACTCGTTTTGCAGGAGACGGTTCTAAGGTCTCCATGCGCCCTAATCCGGCCTTTTTACCAAAGGTTATATCCCCGTTCCACATGAACCAGTCAGTCGAGTTGATGGCGTTCCATCCTCCTCCTTTTTCTTCCCCAGAGGAAGAGCGGTTACACATGCTCTGCCCCGTGAGGGCATTGAGGTGTTATATTGACCGTACAAAGACTGTG
Organism: Acipenser ruthenus; assembly: GCF_902713425.1. Lineage (NCBI taxonomy): Eukaryota > Metazoa > Chordata > Actinopteri > Acipenseriformes > Acipenseridae > Acipenser > Acipenser ruthenus. Next base: position 7,144,674 of record NC_081216.1, on the reverse strand, counting down.
AGGCAGACAGAACAGTTGTTCATATGCCATGGTTCTAGATCTTTGGGTCAGCCGCTGTCTAAACAGCGCCTTTCCCACTGGATAGTGGATGCTATTAAATTAGCGTATGAATCTGCAGGCCTTCCACCACCAGGGCAGTTGAAGGCGCATTCTACCAGGGGTATGGCGACATCCTGGGCCCTCTTTCGAGGGGTGCCGGTGTCTGATATTTGCGCGGCAGCCAGTTGGGCTACGCCGCATACTTTCATGAGGTTTTACAGGTTAAATGTACTGGATTCCTCTGCTCCACTGTTTGGAGCATCTGTTTTACACTCTACGACGCCTCAGGATGCGGACGTATAGAGTGGTTGATAGCATGGTGTTGACTGTTCCACCTTTAAGACAGGTGTCATTACGAGCATAGACGCTGAGGCGCAGCTCCGCATATGCCTAGATGTACTGCCTACGCAGTTGCGTTATGACGTAAGTCTGTCCTACTGCCGAGAATCCTCCCTCGCGACAGCTAGGGTACACTGTATCCCATGTTGATGGTTATTTTCGACTTGAAAGGGAACGATAGGTTGCGGATGCAACCCCGGTTCCCTGAAAGAGAAAATAACCATCAAGCTGCGAGGTCGCTCCGGTAGCCTTCACGGCCTGAAGAGCAAAAGAGGAAGTGCATCCCCACGCGCGCAGTTAAGTAAGCTCCCAGGGGGGCGGGCTTACACTGCAGCTGGCGTGGGGGCCTATCGGCAGCTTTGCTATAAAAGCTCAGCCTACCGGTGCTGCCTGACGGCAATATCTCATGTTGATGGTTATTTTCTCTTTCAGGGAACCGGGGTTGCATCCGCAACCTATCGTTTTCAAACCTCTGCCAGCTGCTGCATGGCCAGCCCTGGGAGCTCCCGCTGTGCATGGATCTCCACAGTCAGGCGAAAGGCACCCTCTGACTCCAATTATAGGTCTGGCCCCTGAACGGGACCGTCTGTCCGCCTTAGGGCAGTCAGACGCAGTCATCAGCATGCTGCAGAATGCTAGGTCCTCCTCTACATGAGCGTGGTATGCTTATAAGTGGAAGTTTTTTCAAAATTGGTGCCTGACCAGAGCAACTATAAAAGTGTACCTAGCAGCCATATCTGCATGCCATGTCCCCATTGACTCAGTGTCCCTGGGCGATCATATATTAGGGACCCGTTTCCTGAAGGGTGCTCGGCGGTTACGTCCTCCTAAGAAGGACGTCCTCCCTGAATGGAGTCTAGACATGGTACTGGAGGCTCTCACTAAGCCCTGTTTGAGCCTATACATTCCATAGAGTTGAAATATCTCTCTATGAAGACAGCCTTTCAATTAGCCATCACCTCTGCTAAGCGGGTCATTGAGCTACAGGCTCTGTCAATGCACAGCTCCTGTATGCGTATTTGGTACAATGGAAACAGGGTATCATTGCGCACAAACCCTGTTTTCCTCCCTAAGGTGATTGCGGCTTTTCACTTGAATCAATCAGTTGAACTAGAGGCTTTCCATCCCCCTCCTTTTGCAGAGGAGACGGAGCGGAGATTGAATTCCCTCTGCCCTGTTTGGGCATTGAGAGGTTATGTGGATAGAACGAGAGCGCTGACCAGCTCTTCGTCTGTCATTGTGAAAGGACCCGAGGTCAAGACCTCTCTAAGCAGCGACTGTCCCATTGGATTGTGGACACAATCTACTGCCAGCCTACACCCACCTGGAAGGGTGGCCGCGCACTCTACCAGAGGTGTGGCTACGTCATGGGCCCTCTTTAGAGGTGCCTCATTGACTGATATTTGTACTGCGGCTAGCTGGGCTACTCTGCATACATTCAGCAGGTACGTGGTAGATCCCTCTATGCCTTTATTAGGCACAAGGGTCCTTGAGGTTGCACCCTCACATCACCAACACTAGTTGGTGGTATCAAGACGTCCCTCATATGCTGTCCGCTCATACTCCCTCCCGACGGTTTTGGTATACTTTCCCAAAAGTACTGGTTGGTGGTCGTCTTCAAATTGAAAGGGAACGATTCCCTGAAAGAGAACCTTGCGAGGTTGCATCACTCGTATTTGCGGGTTCAATGCAAAAGAGAATTTCTCTGTGTAGTGACTATTTATTACCTCGATGAGGCGGGACCGAGGACGTCACTCCACAGAGGGGCCTATCGGCAGCTTTGACATAAAATGCTCAGTGAATACCTGACCTGTGGCAGGCATATCCCAAAAGTACTGGTTCGTGGTCGTCTCCTCTTTCAGGGAACCAGGGTTACATCCGTAACCTATCGTTTAACTTCTCCAGAAGCTCCCAGTGAGTAAGGCAGTCATGCACACTGTCATTCATATCAGTCAACCTGAACAAAACTTCTCACTGGTGTCTGCAATTATTGGAATGTATTTCACTTTTTATACCATATCATTGAAAATATGAACCAAGTTTTTTTGTTTTTTTTGTTGTTGTCATATGTGGACCCTTCGTTGTTAAGATCTCCACCCCGATTTTAGATCAACAGAATTTGGTTCTTTAGCCCCAGGCAAATCCACAGCAATTGATTATCATTTACATTTTTTTACAGTTCTATTTAATTTCGGTTATTGTTTGACTATAAAAGAAATATAGAAATGCTATTTGGCCTGAAGCAAAGGTGTAGTGGTAAATAAAAAAGTGGGTAAACTCTCCTGTTTGGTGTTCGAGGCCATGCAGTGGCATGGTAGGAACTTAGGTTGTTTCCAGGTTTTTAAATTGGGTTTGGAGGACATCAGGGGCAAAAATGAAAAGTGTTAAAAAAAATGAATGAATCTAATGTATACAACTTTTTTAAACCATTGAATTTGTTATCATAGGGAAGTCTTTCTGGAAACTTAGTGCTGAAGCGATACTGCATTTTCTGTTACAGTGTAGGTTTTGTTTAAGTCTGAATTATAGGCATATTTAAAATGTGCTGTTGTTCATAGGTTTTAATAGCAACATTATTTATTACTGTATTTATGCAGACAATACTTTGGAATCCACCGAGCCAAATCAGTTATTTTCTAACTATGCAACATTTCATGCACTTTCATACAGTGTAATGATTTGTCCACACTGCTCAAAACTGGAAAAATAAATTCCTTAATGGCCAATTTTCATTGAATCACTATAAATAAACTATATTTCCAACTGTTTTCATTGAACCACTAAAAATAAACTCTATTTCCAGCTGTTTTCTCAGTTTAACCTATACCTCTATTTTATACACTATGTTTTACCCCAACCCTTGTGGAAATGATAATGGCATAAGCTAAACAGGAATCATGTAGCATGTGTACATTAGTCACTAATCCTTCAGTATAATTGCATAATATTTTAATCTAGTATGCAAGGTGCTACTTCTGACTTATGTTATCTTAGGCCTTCCTAACATATGATGAATGAGAAATATGTTGTCGCAATGAGTTTTAAAGTGCCAGTGAGGCACAGATGATTAAACACAAGAAACAGAACAGATGGGACTTGCATTTCAGAGTGTTGGGTTTAATCTGCTGTGTTATATTCCTCTTAAAAAGCTACCTTTGTGTGATTAAGATCTGTTAAAGTATCAAATAAATGTGTATATTTCTATCAGAAGGATGTTTATAAAGACCTCTAGCTGTGCTGGAAAGTGCACTGTCAGTTTGCATACACCACTGGGAATAATTGTTGATCATGTCAAATTGACAAGGAATAAAAGCGGTACCTTTTGAAAATAAATGTATTTCAAGAGCTTCAGCTATTAAGTTGACCTTTATCATACAATGTAATGACAATGAAAACATGCCATTACAATTTGCAATCAAACATGAAGTTTACTCTGAATCAGAGTGTATCACTCATTCAATAAACCTGTAGCAAAGGACAGACATTCACTGGGATTCAAAGACGAGTGATTTTCCTTTGGTTTCGGATTTCACCTTCGGAACAGCATGCAAAGTAGGAATATATTTTTTTAGTCGGCATCCTGTGGTTTATGATAGTGCTATTGCAGAAATTAAAAAGTACCAATAACATTAAAGCCTTTCTGGTAGGTGGGTAAAGCAGAAAAATGCTAAGGAAGTGTATTTCTGTCTCAGTTAGATGACGATTCTGCAATTTTCCCCTTGAATTTGATGCATTGTGACGTATGGAACAATGTTCACTGTACCTGGCAGCTCCCCAAACTGGTGACAAGGTGTCAATTCATGTTTCAATTCGATTTCTCTGACGTCCAACCCTGGAAATACGTGTCAATTTGAACAAGTCCTCTGTGACACTGACATGTCCTGTTCGCATGAGATAAAGCTTAAATTTATAAGGAAGTTGTGATGTCCAGTGATAACAGCCAGTGGTGTGGATTTATCCAGGAGGTAAATATTAATTTTAGACTACTGGCATCCACATGTGTGCTTAAAGGTTTGATTATATACAGTAGATATTTTCAATTTCCCTTTGGCATTTAACTGTACACTATGAATTACATGTTTATATAATATAGTTTGGACAGCTTTCCTTTTTGTACCAGCCTAACATTGTGAATCCTGACTTGCGCTCCATGCAGGTGGCTCTAGTATATGCCTGGTTGCCTATTTTATTGTTGCAGACTTTGTTGAAGGGGAAGATGCCAAACCATTGTTTCCTGGTTTTCCAAAATGCGTACAAATAAAATAATATTGAAATCAATCCCCCCCCCATCCTGTCTTAATGCCTAAATTATTATTTTGAACAAGAATAAGTATGCATGAACATTAAGTGCAGTGCAGTAATATGCAATCCTTTTATTTTTTAGGCAACCGTGCTTAAAAAAACAGGAGCCTGCGTGCCTTGTGTGCATGTGTTTTAATTTCTCAAGGAGTTGTCTGTGACACAAGGAAGGTGGTTTTATGTTGGGATTTTTAGTGCCATCTGAATAGGGCTTCTGTGACAGCCCAGCCAGAACAGGGGGAATGGATTCTGCTTGATATGCACAAAATCACAAGAGGCCAGCAATCAGCAATGAACCCCTTCATATACAGGATCATACCCTTAGCACCATAATGCGCTGAACATACATTGGAACTATCTGATTGCTGTGAAATTAATTCACAATCAGATGCATAGGTGTGAACTGGGTCATAGTTACCTGGATCCAGCATCAATTAAAAATCCTTTGACCTAGAGACACAGCTGAGACTGTAACTTATGTAAGAATGCTAGTCAGTTCAGAGCTGGTGGAGGAAAAGTGGAATCCCTTTGGAATCCATATGCCACATATGTGTTTAATATATATATATATATACTTTATTAGGACCTGTACCTAACATCGAGCTGGGCCAACATTGTCCCTGATTACAGCGTTGACATGGCAGAGACTACACAAAGTGCTGGATTTAAGTCATGGATATTTTAGACTTGACAAGCCTCTCTAACCATCGTCTCTGTCTCTCACTCTTTGTGCTCGCAGCTGTCTCTCTTGGCGACCACTTTCCTTTTATTTTGCCATTGCTGATACACTCTGATGCCCGATGTCTTGGAGCAGTCTACCCGACTGAAAGTCCTTACTACTGTGTCACCTTCTCTACTGTCATGCTGTTAGAACTGTGCCTTTCCCCATTTCTAGTAGATTGTTTGCAATTGTGCTGGGCCCACAGTTATACGGCTGAAAACACCATCAACTGGGCCCTCCACACAGCAGCAGCCCTGAGCAGACTGGCTGCTTCCTTTAAATACCCTGCACCTGGCTCTAATTTACAATGATAGCCAGGTGCAAGGGATAAAAACAATTAACATGTTTTTAGGCAGGGAGGATATTAACCCCCTCCCTGCTGTGTTACACTTGGTAAGTATTATAGGCCCTTAAGCACATTTTTTAAAAGGAGACTATTGGATTTAAAATCATCTTTGCTGTTGGTCGAGTGTGGCCAGTGCAGTGGCTGTCTAGGTTCTCTCTAGGTTAAAATTGAAGAGCACCCCCCACCCCACCCCTGTCATTTGTATTGCCTCCCTGCCTGACCTCCTAAGATAACCAAACATTCAAACTGACCTGTAGGAAATGATTTACAAAGTTCCTACATTTGCTGTGGAACACATGACGAATAAACCAGTGCAGGTACATACAGAGGGCCCTTATAGTCACATAATACCCACACAGCACCTGAAAGGATAAACATATTTGTAAACAAATGAGAGTTTATCGGATTATAGTCCATTGCAATGGAAATGTCTAAAGGAGGCTAGAAGTGTATGATAAAAGTTTGGTGAAAATGAAATTTGGAGTGTGACAAACAGACCGGACGTGATATGATTTGTCCTGCGATAAAATTGTACTTTCACTACAGGCTTGCATGAGGTGATAGGCGACTCTCCTCTGACTGTATCATCAACTGGAAAAAAATCACACATATGACAGTCCTGTTATACAGCTAATAAAAATGTAGAATAGATAATAGCTTTTCAGAATACTTATTCCAGTGAAGATAAACAAATTGTACACACCAGCTATAGCCAGTTCCCTGTAAATGGATGGCCAGCTGTTCTCCCTCATTACCATGTCTATATAATTGTTGTGTCCTTTATTGTACAGCTCCTGGTATTTTGATACTGCAAGAATGATCTTTTCTTACGTCATTGTTTACTGAAAGTGTGCAAGAGAAGCTGTTCCTCATTGGTCAGTTCCCTAGCTGCCAACAAAATCGCAAAAATAGACACCAATCCTATTTTTTTGCATCGCTTCAGTGTTGCCCGTCACATCGCAGGCAGTGTAATGGCTCATATAAAAAATACATGTTTTTTTTTTTATGTGTCGTACTACACATTGGCTTCTCGCATCATGTCTGGTGTGTAGAGGCCTTAAGGGTCCCCATTTTTTGAATGATTTAATGTTAAAAAAGTACAATTTATAGTTGCTTAAATGAGAATATACCCATGGAGTCTTTATTCCTAACACAGCTCTTCCAAGAAGTCTGGAGAATCCAATCCTAAACAAGAGGACAATTTGCCAAGCCAGAACCCCTGTTGTGGCTTTCAGCTTCAAACAGATTTTGTTTATAACTCACACCCTAAAACTGCATCGTAAAGTCATTGTAGTAATGTCTACGGATATGTGCGCTAGACCAAAACTGTCCAAAATGGAGTTATACTGCCCTTTGGTGGACCATGGAGATGGTTCAGGTTAGTAAAATTATCAGAAGCTTTTCTCTAAGGTTTGTCTTAACTCTTATAAAATCAATATTCTTGTGAAAATGTAATATATTAAACGCCTTACTTAAATCACTGAAAATGAATTACTTTATCATTGAGAAAATGATTTAAATTCAATTAATTTATTAAAGGATTTTATTTGGTACTGCATTGTGTGAAATCTCATCAGGAGAATAGAAACGTGATTATCAAGTAAAATGCATAACTTGGGAAATGTTATTTCACAGAAGCATATTTCAACTGAATGCATAAAATGTTTTAAAACCCTTTGTATGAGTGGATATGTATCTAAGGTATGACATTCAAAAGGGCCAATCATTGAGCTAATTATGGGAAATATGCTAATGTGAGCTCTTCTGTGATTGGATAATTCGAGTACTGAGTTCCAGTGTTTATTTAAACTCATGTAAAGCATATGACAGTTAGTACTTCAAATGATGGACAAATCTGTAAACTATGAAGCTTTATTTGAAACTGTTTAAACGTTTGCCTTTAACAACAGACTTAATAATGAAGTGAGATCCGAGGTAATTACAAATGGTATCAGTGTACGATCTCACTAATCAAAAGCAGTAATGTTAAATCTGATTGAAACAGAGCTTTCCAAAGAGATATTAAATGAACAAATCATCTCTTTAATGAAGAAAAAGACTTTCCATAACTGATGCTGTTTCCTGGAAATCCGATTAAGATAAACTTATAGAAATCATTGCTGCTACAAAATTTAAAAGTTTGCTAAAAATACCCAAAGATGTATACAAAAAGAATACTGAAGTTAGTTAGAAATATGCTCGAGTTAACTCTGTATGTACTGAAACTGCTGCTGTTTTGACCTGCATTTCTTAAACAAACATTGTAGCACACACGTGGAGAACGCCATCTTGTGTGTGTTTTTGTTGCATTGCGGACATTGTAACACATGGAGAAGACACCATCTTGCCTTTCTTCAAATCCCATGTCTACTGAGCCCAGTTTTACCTCAAGTTAACAAAACTGAACGGAGAAAGCCATATAATCCTTCATTCGAGACAGTTTCTACTTTCGTCACTAATAAGGACGGGTAAATAAACAACTTATGAATTTCCATAGTGCATAAATAGATTGTAGGATTAATTCTGTTTGAATTGTGTATTATGTAATAATATTAACACATGCCCTATGATGAATTCTAAAATATATCAATGCATTACTAAATATCTGAATACATTTAGAATCCTAATTGCAACTGAATATATGGTTAATATTTTTCTTAAACATACCTAGTATAATACTTTGTTATATGTTGAAAACAAATTATTACAATCTAATACAATCTACTTAATATTTTTGTAACTTAAAATAAATGAAAGTATTTTTACTTTTAACAAGATTTGTCTGTTTTATTTTTGAATTATTATTATTATTATTATTTATTTCTTAGCAGACGCCCTTATCCAGGGCGACTTACAATCGTAAGCAAAAACATTTCAAGCGTTACAATACAAGTAATACAATAAGAGCAAGAAATACAATAACTTTTGTTCAAGTAAAGTACAAGTTTGACAAACCACAATTCAATAATACAGCAGGTAATAGTGATAGTTACATCAGGATATGATTAAATAGTGATAGTTACATCAGGATGTGATTAAATACAAAGTACTACAGGTTAAAAACTTGGCAGATTACAGTATTCTGAAGTACAGGATTAAATGCAGTAAAATAGGGGCTGATAAGCGCAAAATAAAGCACACACGTGGAGAAAGCGCTGATATATGATAACATTGAATTGAACCAATTTAATATTAGCTCACATGTCACATGAATCCAATTTATAACCAGAATTCTCTTATTACTGTAGAATAAATATTCATATGTACAGTGTAATCTTCAACCCTCAATAATTTATAGTTAAATATTCATCAGGCATAACTGACGGCACTTCTCAAGATGGTATCCCATCCTATGGATGCTTACCTCTAGATAGCTTAATGATTTGTGCCCACAATAACTTTATCATATATAGACACCACAATGAAGACTGTCAAAATTCCATATTTTTCAAGCAGTGTGAGTTTGAGTGGAATAAATCCCCCCTCCCCCCACCTACACCTCTCTCCCAGGGCAGTGCTCCTTCCAGCACACCACAGAGCCCAGTAGTGAGATGTTTCATTGGCATTTCCTGGATGAATTTCTCAGACCGAACAAACCTGGACAATCTTATTTGGTGAAACTGTTCCACTCCTGCCCTGGAACGCGTTCTGCTTGGTCGAACAGTCTGGACGCTCAACAGGAGCTCCAAATGTTCAAACATGCAGGCACTCCACAGGTACTGCAGATTCTCTGTATTCTAACCTTAAAACATTTTATCTCAATTTAACAAAACTGAAAAGCTTTTTAACCACACATAGAAAGCCATATAATCCTGCAGGTACTCAGCCTCGAATTACGCTGGTCTGTATTGTATAATGGAAGTATTTATATTTGACCCATAATATAATAGTTTGTTACATACGATATCCTTAATATAAACATATAAGTCTGTTTGCTTCATGGAATTCCTCCTTAAGAGTGCCTGGATATATGGGGTTATCCACTGACATTCAGTTTTCTATTCACCTCCCATCCGTCTCCAGCTCACCTGAGTAAAGTCGTATCTGCTAAGCCTTATATTGTCCCACCAACACTAAATCCATTCTGCATTCATTTGCTTACACTTTTTGAACATTTGCAGTGTACATTAAATAGCAACCTAATTATCTTTTTTTTAATTTTTTTTTTTTTTAATTTAGTCGTTGCCAATTATTTTTTTATTATTTTCTCCCAATTTGGAATGGCGAATTATTTTTAGGGTCAGCTCACAGCTACCACCCCTGCGCTGACTCGGGAGGGCGAAGACGAACACGCACTGTCCTCACCATGCAGCCACCCAAGAGCTACAGCGTCGAAGGACAACGCAGCTCTCGGGCGGTTTACAGGCAAACCCGCAGGCCAGACTACAGGGGTCGCTGGTGCGCAGTGAGCCAAGGACACCCTGGCCGACCTGTGCGTCGTCCCCTTGGAGCTCTTGTCCACGGTCGGCTGTGGAATAGCCTGGACTCGAACTGGCGACGTCCAGGCTATAAAGCGCACTCTGCACTCCACGCAGAGCGCCTTTACTGGATGCGCCACTCGGGAGCCCCTTCAACCTAATTATCTTTAAGGTAATTGTTTATTGTTGTTTTTTTATATTTATTAAATCCTTGATTCAGGACATCAAAAGGCATTTCTACCAGTATGTGCTTCACTGCCCTTTCTCTTTGTGCTCACTCACCTGTATCAAAGATAAAGAAAAGATCTGGAGGAAACATTTATAAAACAATAGAACTGTACAATGCTCAGCAGGAGATATAAAAAACAAACAACATATTTATAAAGAGGCCCTGGAAAATTTTAGATCTAGGGAATTGTGTGAACATAATATGAACTTGAAACAGCAAACAGTCTTTGAAGTATATGCCTAAAATATTGACTACAGGTAATTAGTTAGCCCTCCTGTACTCAGTCATACATAGGTAGCCAGTAGTTTGGGAATTGGACAATAAATCTTATATATAAAGGCCTTGGAGTGAAGTGTAAAAAAAGTCAAAAGAAAAAAATGGTCTTTCTCAGAATCTTTTAGTTTAAACAGATAAGGGTCCATAAGATGGGAAACAAAATAGTCCCTTTGAAGTTGTTTAACCTTTAATGGAACTAACATAGGATAATGCCACATTCTTATTTCTTCACATGTGTATCGAATCCTATGTAGACCCACTTGTGCTAATTCTAAGCTTTTCTTCAATTAAAAAAAAATGGATGTAAGTGGGACCTTTCAAATGCTGACCAAAAATTTGCTAAAATTACACTAGTGGACCTACACACTGCAAGATAAGAATGTTAGAAAAATACTAATGTGGCAAGAGAGAAGTTCATTTCTGCAAATAACCCCTAAGGTAGTTCCTTTAAAGATGAAACAACTTCTATAGTAAATATTTCAGTTTTGGCCATCCATTCTTTTTGCCCCTTTAATAAGCTTTAGTGGAGAGCATCACATAACCATGTTGAGTGTTTCAGTAAAATATAATTTCATGGTATCTGTTTAATATGGTGGAGTGCCTTCTGCCAGGACATTTGGGTCGATGTTCTGGGCTTTGTTCACAGTCTAGGGGATATTTATTATCTAAAATAAAGGCAGACAGAAATAATGTACTTCCTAATCCAGACCCCACTGTCAGAGATGTGCCTATGATGCCAATTAACATCATATAGAATACAGCAGTGCTGACGTAGTGGTAGAGGTAGAAGGATACAGTAGTACTCCACATGCTGTCAATGCCTGCTTTTGTGCCATTTGATCATTTTAGGACCAGCATCCTATTCTGTGCCTCATTCTTGGTATTTGTCCTGCAAGATGCTATTTTGAGATCAATCACTAGGAACCAGACAAGCTTAGATTGGCCAAATGGTCTCCTCTCATGTTCTTATATTCCCCCTCATCCCTTTATTAGTGTCAGACCTTCCAGCACACCCCATAGCTAAACCCCCCCCACACACATTAGGCTTTTTTAAAGGGGAGATATAGCTCTCCCTGGTACAGATACAGAAAGACAAACAGGCTCTCTAGCTTCACAGCTTTGTCTTACCTTCAGCAAGCAATACATTTATCAGCACGTATGGTTGTACTGATTTAAAATGCTAAACCAGCTCAACATCTCATATAGCCTATCACCCCTGACTGGGCTTTCTGCAGCTTTTTATATTCCACTGCTTAAAAGGTGGATTAATTAACCAAACTGATAAGTTGATTGGCCAACCGGCCAACCAATGAAGGCCCCAACTGCCCCATTCTTGTCACATTCTCACATTCAGAGACAGGGAATTTTAAGCACATCCCTAACAAACAGGCACCAACCCACAACATATACATTAATAACATGACAGGAGACACCTTACATGTCACAGGCTTATAAAATGAACCACATATTTTTTAAACCTTTTGGAGAAACACACCTCAGCTACATATCACTCTTTTCCCTCATTCTTAACAGGGAGTGTATTTCTAAATGTATTCTTTATGTGAAATGGTACATAGCTGTGGCCCTCAATTTCCATTCCAGTTGAGTTTTTGTTTTAAATTAACTAATGTAGGACCTGTTTGGAATAAAATCCTGAACTGAGGTAGAGCTGAGGGTCCAGGGTTAGGTACCACTGATTTACAAGTTCTCTCATATGCAGCCTGACATCGTTAACACATAGGCCTACCTCATTTATACATGTGCTACTAAATGTTTTTGGGCATTGTAACAGGGTGATGTTACATATGAATAATATTGAATCAGACACAGAGCAGTGGGTGTTAACATTGAGATTTAATAACAACACAGGCCCCATGCTCGGGTACCAACACCGGTAATCCTAGCGCCAGATTTAATAAATAAAGGAAAACAAAACAAAACAAAGCTAAAAATAAAAGTTTGCCACACAAGGCGAGCGTCCCACTCCAGGAACCTACTACACTATGCAAACCCTCTCTTATATATCAACTCCAGCAAGTTTGTGATGGCACATGCTGTATGCCCAGAAGATACCAGCATGCAGCATATGCTTCTGTTCATAAATCTGTAAATACAATTACTGATGTTTGCTGAGTGCTGAACACAGATATACAGTCTGATATACAGTGCCGTGAAAATGTATTTGCCCCCTGTCTGATTTTCTGCATTTTTGCACATTTTTCACATTGTATTTGGTCAGATTTTTTGTGGGTTGTAGTAGTACATAGAGGGAGTCTGAGAGAAAATGACACCAAAGTGGTGCTTCTTTCATTTGTTTGGTGTGCAAGGTAATCAAACATGAAATCTTCAAGTGTGAAAAAGTTATTGCCCCCCCCCTAGTTAACTCAACAATATTAAAGGGATAATTAGGGTCAGCTGTTTGAGTACTTTGGTTAACAACTAGGCCTGATTTGGGCCAGCCCTGCCCAATATAAATCTGACTAACTTTGGCCCTTACCATTAGAGTGAAGTTGTCAGCACACAGGTTCTAGAGGCACATCATGCCACGAACAAAAGAAATTCCTGAAGACCTCCGGAAAAAAGTTGTTGATGCCTATCAGTCTGGAAAGGGTTACAAGCCATTTCTAAGGCTCTGGGGCTCCACCGAACCACAGTCAGTGCCATATTGTCCAAACGGAGAAAGTTTGGGACAGTAGTGAATCTTCCCAGGAGTGGCCGTCATGCCAAAATCTCTCCAAGAGCAAGGCGTAAAATCGTCCAGGAAGTCACAAAGAACCCTAGAACAACATCCAGGGATCTGCAGGCCTCTCTCGCCTCGGCTAAGATCAGTGTTCATGACTCCACCATCAGAAAGACACTGGGCAAAAATGGGATTCATGGCAGAGTAGTAAGGCGGAAACCATTGTTCACTAAGAAGAACATGAATGCTCGTCTCAAGTTTGCCAAAAAGCACCTGGATTATCCTCAAGAGTTCTGGAACAATGTTCTATGGACAGATGAGTCAAAAGTGGAACTTTTTGGCCGACATGGCCCCGTTATGTCTGGTGAAAACCAAACACTGCATTCCACAGTAAGAACCTCATACCAACGGTCAAGCATGGTGGTGGTAGTGTCATGGTTTGGGGATGCTTTGCTGCATCAGGACCTGGATGCCTTGCCATCATTGAGGAACCATGAATTCTGCTCTGTATCAGAGGATTCTGCAGGAGAATGTCAGGCCATCCGTCTGTGAGCTGAAGCTGAAGCGCAGCTGGGTCATGCAGCAAGACAATCTGAAACACACAAGCAAGTCTACATCAGAATGGTTGAAGAACAAGAAATTTAAAGTTTTGGAATGGCCTAGTCAAAGTCCAGACCTAAACCCCATTGAGATGTTGTGGCAGGACCTGAAACGAGCAGTTTGTGCTCGAAAACCCACAAATGTCACTGAGTTGAAGCAGTTCTGCATGGAGGAGTGGGCCAAAATTCCTCCACGGCACTGTGAGAGACTACTCAATAATTACAGGAAGCGTTTGGTTGAAGTTATTGCTGCTAAAGGTGGCGTAACCAGTTATTGAGTCTAAGTGGGCAATTACTTTTTCACACGGGGGCATTGGGTGTTGCATAACCTTCTTTAATAAATAAATGAAATATGTATCAATTTTTTGTGTTATTTGTTCACTCAGGGTCCCTTTATCTAATATTAGGTTTTGGTTGAAGATCTGATAACATTCAGTGTCAAAAATATGCAAAAATGCAGAAAATCAGACAGGGGGCAAATACTTTTTCACGGCACTGTAGCTATTTAATGAGACTGGGCTGTCCTGTGGCTTTAGGACTAATCAGGGAAATTATTATTATTATTATTATTATTATTATTATTTATTTCTTAGCAGACGCCCTTATCCAGGGCGACTTACAATCGTAAGCAAATACATTAAGTGTTACAATACAAGTAATATTAAGCATTCAAGCTCCATGAAGTACCGAACAGTAAGAGCACGCCCTCCACAACACAGTTGGGAGTCTCTCTGACTGCTGGGGACCTTTCATCCTTACAACATGCTTTTTGTGGCAAGGTGTCTTTTGCCAGTAAAATATGCACTAGGGGAGTGTTGGGTAACTTCTAGTGGCACAGATGGCGATTCATTGTTTGATAGTATTGGATCGGGACATGTTAAGGCTTGTGGCAGGAAGAAGACTGTTTCAGTGAAATGCACTAAGACACGATGGGTGAGATGTTGAGTAGGTGTACAGTGGATTCCGTGGAAAACATCCCCCTTGGTTGGCGCGGTACGTCATACTGCGGTGCGCCGAGGGTACCCTGAAGAGCCTCCAGGTGGCGCATTACTTAAAAACACCCTGGCTGTACACCATATGTTAATCTGTTTGTTTGACAGTGGTCCCCAATTATTTTCCACACTGGGCCACTTCAGATGATGACCATAAAGCCAAGAGCCGGGCTGGGCCTGAGCTGGTTGTGGAATACATCATTCCCAGGTTTGTTTACTCAGAGTATTATAATGAATAGAAACACTGTTTTATGAAATCAGTAGTAATTGTGATAAACATTTAAACCCATTTTAATTTGCATTATGTTTTAAAAATAAATGCTGCAAGGGTTTATATAATTATAAACAGCTGTGTTGCAAATATCACACAATCTAGCATGCCAATTATAGTTTTCAAGATGGCTCTGAAGAGTTGATGCTGAAGACTGGAGCTACCTTGAATATAATTAAAAAGTTTCATTACTGAAGCCATTGTGTTCCCCAGTTCCCCGGACAATTTTGTGCAAAGCATTGTCTGGTGAAATAGGCAGTGAATAGAAACAACAGCTGGGTTTTGTGCAGCCACCCGGCTGGTTAAACCTTTTTGAGAACCAAGCATAGATGGAGCTTCATTAGTCACAATCAAGTTTATTTTACGGAAATCCAGATGGTTATTTAAAAAAAAAAACTGTGTTAGTTCTGCAAAAATAATTTCACCGGTGGTTTGGCCATGTAAAGGCAGCAAACAGCTCCTCTAAAAGATTTGTCATCAAAAAAGCGGACGAAAGTTGAAAACTGGGCAACGGCGTTTATGTCGCAGGATTCATCCGTTGCAATAGACATAAATTCAGCCTTTTTCAGATCAGAAATTAAAGAACTAAACGAGTCCTCGTCATGCACTTTCACTCATCTTACTGTTGAACCAGATCTATTGTGATTTTCTCATCATTTCCGAGCACTTCATGCAGCATTTCTATTGAACAGGCCTTAACAAACTCAGCTTCAGTGAATGTTTTTTGCAAGAAGCTATGCTACCCGAAGGGATGCCGCTGTCACATTTTCCTGTTGAGATGCTGTTCATCTGATCATAAGGGTAGAACGCGTGTAAGAAGTAATTAAACTCATGTTTTCTTTGCAGATTGTAGATTTCAAAGGAAAGCTGTCATTAAAATGACCATGTTTTGTCTCAAAGTACCTCTGGATGTTTGCAACTTTTTAGTCTGCAACCGTTTGAGTGCACATTAAGCAGGTTGGGTTTGCATTCTCATGGTCTGGCAAAATAAACAAATATTCTTCTGTCCACTCTCAAGTAAACTGCCGATTTTCACTATCGACTTTGCACCGTTTGGAAGACTTTTTTTTTTTTTTTTTCAAGAAGTCAGCTTTGTTTTTTTACTTAACTGTGATAACTGCTCCTCTCTTTGTACATTTTTGTGCTCTCCAACTGCAGATACACCTTCTCTCACTCACTGTATCTGACATCACTGGAGAACTGAGAAGGACGTTCCGTTCTGTGCAGTGATTGGCTGTTTCCTCGGTAGGCTTTGCTGAAAAGTACCCCTACTCTTGCACTTTCCTCAGTTGCACACAGTTCCTGTCTCACTCTCACGTCCTTCTGTGTTCTCATGTGATGTCAAAGACTCTGCATTTATTTTTCTAAATATAGTATGGTTTGAATAGTGCAATATCTGATCATAGTGCGGGCCACGAATCAGGATTTCAAAGGCCTGATGTGGCCCGCAGGCCGCCTATTGGGGATCACTTCCATATGGTGTCATTTCAAATTATGTGGCACTGTATCACGTTTTAAACAGTAACTGAAACTAACTCTGATGAGAGAAAGAAATGGTGACAATCACATAAAACCTAAATATAACATAAAAGCAACAGCAGATTTTGTCTTACCTTTGCTAGAAAACAGAATTTATATTATGATCAAGATTTAGACACGTAATTTCTCTGTCAGGTTATAACAAAAAATCAATAAATGTTTTGGTTTTTTTTTTCTTCGTCAGTATAGTAATGCTGCACAGGTAAACTAAGGATCATTAAACGGCAACAACAACTGGAATGTTTGTATTTTTGCAAGAAGATTTCATTAAACAGCATGTATATGTATTATATTAATGCTATACTGTAGCCTACAGTATGTTATTGTTATAATGCCTATCGTATCGTGAGGTCAGTGCTATATTGTAGCATATAAGAACGTGTAAACCTGCTACAGTAAAGAAAACTATTTTAATTGTATTATTAATATCACTTCGGTACCGGTATATATGTTGGCTGGTAAGGCACTTTTTAGCAGTATATGGTACATTACAGACTGCTGAAGATATTTAATCTAATCAGAGCAAATGCTGTATTGCACAACACATCACGGTGAAACCCAACTCATGACATCCACAGCACCATTTTTAGTTTTTACTGAGCTGTATTCTCGACAGCTGCGTGGTTGACGTCACCTGCTTTAAAAAGAAAAAATCAGACATGAGGCACCTCTTGGAAATTGCAAAACGGTGACATCACAATCAGCCACATACCTCAGAAACTTAACAGTATTCTCTTCATCAATCTTTTCCCTCTTTTCAATGGAAATGACAATGGACTAAATAAAGATTGTCAATGATTAGAAAACAAATACAGCTCGATTTTTAACTTGTATTTTAATAATAAAGCATACTATAATAGTGCTAAAGGACTGCAAGTGTCTGTGTATGGGTTATATCTGCATGCGCAACACGGACCATTCACTTCTACTTGTGCCAACATTAAACACATACACATGCCAACATTGCCATCCTATACAACTATATTATTATACCACTTTTGTGTTACTTGATAACATATTAGATGAAATTATAAAACAAGGTTAAATCTGGTCATCCCAAATTAAGAAATTACTAAACTAAGAAGCGTACTAAAGCTAAGAAGCTTAATCACACCATTTTAACTGTATAATATATAGAGATATTTTTTTATCAATTCTTTCCGCAAACGATGATGTGCTCTTTTAACTTTCAACATAAATAGTCAACAGAAAGCTGCCTGTGCAGCATATATTTCATAACCCCAGCATCTGAAACAGTCTCTGGTCAATGTGTAGGTCAATGCAATATTTCATCTGCTTTGATCTACTGTCATGGTTTCTCTGGCAGGTATGACATGTGGCCAGAAGCTTGATTCCAAAACCGTGTGCAGCAAACCTTACTGTATAAATGATTCAAAAATAGACATTATTCTGTCTCCAGATCTTTAACCATTTCAATGCATTAAGTCCAGTCTGGATAAAATAGAAAATATTAAATAGGAAAGAAATATATATATATATATATATATATATATATATATATATATATATATATATATATATATATAGTAAATAATTTGCTGTCGTTTACCAGGTTAAAGACGTTGTGTTGTGTAGAATAGTTGAACAAATCCAAACAAAAGCCGTACTTGCAGTGAAACACGCCGGAGCGTGGTTTTATTTGAAAACAAAACAAACAGAAAACAAACAAAAACCTATCCCGTTCTCGGGTCCTAAACTACTCACTTATTATTTTCCCTTTAAAGTAAACAGGGACAGGCTAATTCTGCTTACCCTCAAAACAAAGGCTCCTTTTCACTTTTACAGTTCTCCGTTCTCTCACCGTTTCGTCTCTCTCTGGGTCTCTCCTCTCTCCTCTCTCCTCTCTCCCTGACCATCTCAGATTAACCTGTTTTAAGTGCTGGGCAATCAAGCAATTACTCAATTAGGACCAATTGCTAAATCCTCTAGACAACAGTCTGTTCCCCATGGCCTTAAAACCCAACACTTTATTTCCCAGTTCGTTTGCTGGCCAGTTAGTTTATGTTGTCTTCACATTTTATTATTTTACTTTCCTTTAAAAGCTTTAGTACAACCTTTACCTGGATGGAGTGTGTACTCCTTACAGCCACGGCCTCACAGCTGACCAAGATTGCTGTGGAATGTACACTCCATCACAATATATATATATATATATATATATATATATATATATATATATATATATATATATATATATATATATATATGGCACTAAAGTAAACATTTTGTAGATATTACACTAGGAGTTTCCAATGACTATACAAACAATGTCCCCTTCAGCAATGCAGTTTATAATGGCAGTAACTCATGATCTCATAATCTTATATAAAATACCACTACAAAAAACACCTCAGCAGCAAAATATCCCTACCTGGAGCTGTAGAAGAAGCTACTCATCTTCTGTAGCAGGGTGTATCGCTATTATATTACTATTCAACATAGCTATGATTTTGTTCTTCAGGTTACAAGATCATAAATAATTTATGGTAGTACATGCCTCCCCCAAAACTAACTGCTTACAATGTTTGATTTGTGTGGGTTTAATTACACAGAAATTGTTTTGGGTTTTTGTGTTTGTTTTTTCGGGCACAACTAGGGCACATTTACATGTATGCTTTAGACTTAAGAAGATTGTGGACTGTGGTCCTGCTGCTGCTGTGCTTTCCTGGGGAGAAGAACTAGGGAAAGTGAAACAGCAACAACCCACAAAGCGTGTTGTTAGCTTCAAAGTAGGGGCATATGTGGCAGTGTTTCAATGCAGTCATCACTGAGTTTTTGGCAGCTGAATTGTTTGCATTTTAAGTGATTGATTTGTTTTACTTGTCAAAGGCGCACAGAAACTACGCATTATACCCAATGTATTATTTTATGCTCTGAAGAGTCCCTCCATTGGAAGTAAATTGACATCCTTTAACACTCACTTGGAAATATATTGGAAACAGACTTCGGACAGAGAGTGTGAGACACTTTTTACATAGAGAGTGGTGAGGGTATGGAAAGAGTTATGGCAGAAAAGATGAAGGTAAACAAGTAGTTTGAGGTTTTGATAAAAATCACATTTACAGTCCTGGGTCTTGGTGGTGCCATACACCTTCCACTTCTTAATAATCATCTTGACCGTGCTCCAGGGGATATTCAAGGCCTTTGATATTGTTTTATACCCATCCCCTGATCCTACAGGAACTGCTGAACTTATCCTGAAATCACGTGAATCACTACAATTTAACACCGGTGGAGGCCACTTAACTTGGTGTGTGATTTTGAAGGCGATTGCTTACAGCTGAACTGATTTAGGATTGCTATTACAAGGGGGGTGGACACTTATCCATCCAGGCTATTTCAGTTTTTATTTTTAATAAACTTTCTACAACTTTCTAGAATATTTTTTTCACTTGGAAGTTGTGGGGTAGGATGTGTAGATCAATGAAAAAAAAAATATTTTAATGCATTTTAATTCCAGGCTATAAGGCAACAAAAGGTGAAATATTTGAAAGGGGGTATAGACGTTCTATAGGCACTGTGAATATATATATATACAGACGTGATCAAATTTGTTGGTACCCTTACAGCTCATTGAAATAATGCTTCATTCCTCCTGAAAAGTGATGAAATTAAAAGCTATTTTATCATGTATACTTGCATGCCTTTGCTATGTCATAGAATAAAGCAAAGAAGCTGTGAAAAGAGATGAATTACTGCTTATTCTACAAAGATATTCTAAAATGGCCTGGACAAATTTGTTGGTACCCCTTACAAAAGATAATACATTATTGGATTATAGTGATATTTCAAACTAATTAGTTTCTTTAATTAGTATCACACATGTCTCCAATCTTGTAATCAGTCATTCAGCCTATTTAAATGGAGAAAAGTAGTCACTGTGCTGTTTGCTATCATTTTGTGCACCACACTGAACATGGACCAGAGAAAGCAAAGGAGAGAGTTGTCTGAGGAGATCAGAAAGAAAATAATAGACAAGCATGGTAAAGGTAAAGGCTACAAGACCATCTCCAAGCAGCTTGATGTTCCTGTGACAACAGTTGCAAATATTATTAAGAAGTTTAAGGTCCATGGAACTGTAGGCAACCTCCCTGGGCGCGGCCGCAAGAGTAAAATCGACCCCAGATTGAACAGAAGGATAGTGCGAATGGTAGAAAAAGAACCAAGGATAACTGCCAAAGAGATACAAGCTGAACTCCAAGGTGAAGGTACGTCAGTTTCTGATCGCACCATCCGTCGCTTTTTGAGCGAAAGTGGGCTCCATGGAAGAAGACCCAGGAGGACTCCACTTTTGAAAGAAAAACATAAAAAAGCCAGACTGGAATTTGCTAAAATGCATATTCACAAGCCACAATCCTTCTGGGAGAATGTCCTTTGGACAGATGAGTCAAAACTGGAGCTTTTTGGCAAGTCACATCAGCTCTATGTTCACAGACGAAAAAATGAAGCTTTCAAAGAAAAGAACACCATACCTACAGTGAAACATGGAGGAGGCTCGGTTATGTTTTGGGGCTGCTTTGCTGCGCCTGGTACAGGGTGCCTTGAATCTGTGCAGGGCACAATGAAATCTCAAGACTATCAAGGCATTCTGGAGCGAAACATACTGCCCAGTGTCAGAAAGCTCTGTCTCAGTCGCAGGTCATGGGTCCTCCAACAGGATAATGACCCAAAACACACAGCTGAAAGCACCCAAGAATGGATAAGAACAAAACATTGGACTATTCTGAAGTGGCCTTCTATGAGTCCTGATCTGAATCCTATCGAACATCTATGGAAAGAGCTGAAACTTACAGTCTGGAGAAGGCACCCATCAAACCTGAGACAGCTGGAGCAGTTTGCTCAGGAAGAGTGGGCCAAACTACCTGTTAACAGGTGCAGAAGTCTCATTGAGAGCTACAGAAAACGTTTGATTGCAGTGATTGCCTCTAAAGGTTGTGCAACAAAATATTAGGTTAGCGGTCCCATCATTTTTGTCCATGCCATTTTCATTTGTTTTCTTATTTACAATATTATGTTGAATAAAAAATCAAAAGCAAAGTCTGATTTCTATTAAATATGGAATAAACAATGGTGGATGCCAATTACTTTTGTCAGTTTCAAGTTATTTCAGAGAAAATTGTGTATTCTTCGTTTTTTGTGGAGGGGTACCAACAAATTTGAGCACGTCTGTAACTACTGCTTGGAACTTTCTGTCTAAACAAAATCACCACAATGCACAAACAGCTTCCCCAAATCGCTGTTAGCCCAAAGGTTAAAATCTGGTCCTGTTCCACATCGAGCAAGCTCAACGTGTCGGAGTCTGTATTTAAATTCAGTATTTAAAAAAAAAAAAAAAAATCCATGCTTTTGGGACATTAATTTAAGTTTGTTCATAGAATGATGTTTTCGCTTATGAGTTGTAACAAATGCTTTTGTACTGTGGGCTAGGTTTCGAGAGTACATTTTTTTGTTTGTTTGTTTTTATAGAATCGTTTTCATACTAACTTTTGTACTTGATAACATTAATTTAAAAATCTAGTTGATGCCTATGATTAAGCGTACGTTTTTACACCGTGATTTTTAGTACATTTCATGGGTGAGTTGTGGGAAAAAAACAAGAATTCACAGAAAGGCCACCAAATAATGTAGGTTTAGTTACATCAACATACACAAGAGCTTTTAATAGTACACAAAAACCAATAATATAAAGACTATCTCTAACTTTTTTTTGTAAATGTGTATGTGTGTGTGTGTGTGTGAGTGTATGTGTGTGTGTGTATATATATATATATATATATATATATATATATATATATATATATATATATACACACAAAATCAGCATGTCAAATACTTGTTTTTATTACCGTGTTCAAAATTAAATGGTGAGTGTGTGTATATATATATATATATATATATATATATATATTGTAACAAACTGGAGGGGTACCCTGCGGGATACTCCTCTCACCGGCTTCCACCGACGAGCACAGACACGTAGAGATTGCAGGCAAGTAACTTTTATTTACAATATTCAAACACAAGAGACTCTTTAAATCACTGAATGCCCTGTACGGGTCACCAACTGTCTCACTTCTTCGCCCCTCTCTATCTATTATAGAATACCAAGTCCCTACAGGTCGGAGCCTGTAGAAGTCCGCTACCTCTGCTGGGGTAATCCTGCAACACGGGTAAGTATCCACGGACTCCTCGCTCGCTGCAGGCTCTCTGGCCCAGAGGTAAAAACCGCACCGACTCCCTCTGCTGGAGTCTCGCTGCAGCACAGGCAAGGACAGGAACAGGTAAGGACAGCGCCAACTCCCTCTGCTGGAATCTCGCTGTAACACAGGTAACAGGTAAGTACAGCGCCGACTCCCTCTGCTGGAATCTCGCTGTAACACAGGTAACAGGTAAGTACAGCGCCGACTCCTTCTGCTGGAATCTCGCTGTAACACAGGTAACAGGTACCGGGAAGACTCTTGGTTGGAGTATGTAATGGGGCCCTGAATAAGAGCTCCTGGATGAACACTCCTGTGCCGCCTCCTAAGCAAGACGTGCCCAACGGCGTTGATGACTGTATCCAGACTGTGGGGACGAACCCCGGCAGCCAGTGTCCTGGGTGGTTCCAGAGCACCCCTGTGTACAACGTGCTTATTTTCCTGTTACAATAAACGTGTCCTGCAAACCAAACTGTTGTTTTCGTCCGCTTTCTTTTCCTTTTTATTTCTACCCGCTGCTCCTGCAGCGCGTACTCATACAGTCTCTTTTCCAGTCCCGGATACCTCACACAGATACACAGTCGGCCGCCGTGACGGTCCTCAACCGACACGGAAGCTGCGGAACTGTTTTACTTAATACTCACGAGCGGCGTCCACACAAACGTTTAAATAAAACAAATTATACCAGCAAAACAAAAGGCTACCTCACCAAGAGGGAAACCGCTCACAATTTACACAAAAACCAAAACTCTTGTTCACAAAACAAAACTCGTTCGCTTTACCTTGCGAAGTTTTAACAACACTCTCTCTCTCTGGGTATTTCCTGCAGGACAATCCGGCGGTGCTCCCCACGATCACCCCCGTCCTGTCCTACCCTACTTCCTTATATACCCCAGGAACCCCGCCCTACCAATTAGTGCTCCGGTTCCTGGGTGCTGTTTGCTTCATTTTTTGTAGTAACGCCGCCATTCCTTAAAGGCGACGTTACTTCTTTCTTACAATATATATATATATATATATATATATATATAATAAGAATGAGACATTTAAATTGGTTGTTTCTGAGTAGCCTACAGTGCGCTGCCCCTTTAAACATAAAAACAAGCAAAAAAAAGAGTTGAAAAG
Organism: Acipenser ruthenus; assembly: GCF_902713425.1. NCBI lineage: Eukaryota > Metazoa > Chordata > Actinopteri > Acipenseriformes > Acipenseridae > Acipenser > Acipenser ruthenus. The sequence goes on along the minus strand of NC_081216.1, from coordinate 7,120,583 downwards.
TCCAATCACACGGGCAAGCACCGTATCCAAAACGAGAAGGTTTGCAGGAAATAAAAAGATGTTCAACGGTAATCTAAAGTATTTTGTTTAGCAATGTTTAGTTTTAGAGAAAATAAGTATTTATTTTCAACATACTACTTAAGTACACTACATTGTTTGAAAATAAGTTTTAAGAAATACAATGTAAGTATTAATATTTTTTGAAGATGCAAGTACACTTTTGTTTTAAAAAATAAATATACAATAACATACAATCTGCTAATTTACATGCTCGCTCAGCTACACAAATACAAATCTTATTTGCTGACCTACATACAGTAGCTACATGTAAATGGTGTGTGCATACACAACCAAACAATTTACTAGATAGTCGCAAATCCATTTTTAAAGGAAATAAAGGAAGTGCCTAACCAAATGTGTTTTTACATCGATTTCCAAGATTTCACTGACTTTTATTAACATTCCCGATTTTCACCATTTCTGTGGCCTCCGTGACAAAATTGTATCCTTACCTATGATTAATACGTTTTGTGACTAATTTGTTGCAATTTACTGTGTTTAAACTGTATCTAGAGAACTACTTTTCTGATTGTGATGAAACATGGTTACAATATACTTTATTGACACTAGAACCGCCATGGCAGTCATGTTGACGGTTTAAATTACTGAAAGTTATGCGATTGTCCATTTATGAGTTTTCCTAAATATATGTATTAAATACCCTGATGGCATTTTGAAAGGCAGGACTGTGAAAATAAGGAAGTTAGGAGAGGTATGAGAGATTTCATCTTAAAGGTAGCCACAGAGCTTCAACAGAAACATTTCAATCAGAAAACTGCAAAGCAACAGGCAAATGCAGCTCAACCTGGATTCAGTGCTACAAGAGAAAACAATGCCATGTAGCTAAATGCAATAAAAATAAAACTTCTGATATCTGTGCCCAATGTGAAAGAGCAGTATGTGGTAAATGCACAGGAAAAGTTGAGAAGCGTTACATCTGTGTGGATTGTGCTACTTAGGGAGCTACTTTGAAGTCTGTTTCCCTGAAAGCGCATTCATGTTACATAATGGCAATTGAGCTATTTTCTTTTTTTTATGTTACTTTAATTTTTTTATTTTTTTTTGTTTTGACAGTTTTGTATGTACATATGCTAACACACATGCTTTTTATGTGGTAAGTTAGAAAATAAACCCTTTTATGTTTAATTGTTCTTAAATACTGTGTTTCGGCTGTGCAGATGTTTGATATGACGTGCTTGAATAAAACTTTTGAGTTGTATCTGATAGTTTGTCTTTCATTTTAATATTGAGATTGTTCAAATGTAGCCATCATAATGACCGCCAGCGGTGGTTCTAGGTATGAGTATAACCGTGGTGGTTCTAGTGTTAAGAGTAGCAGAATATGGGGGTGTATGGAGTGCCCGTCTTTACCTGCTCTTATAAACACTACAAATACACGTGTTTAAACTATATCTACAGAACTACTTACACTGTAAAAAATTAAGAATTAAACATAAAATGAAATGCCTACAGGCATCAGATAATAAACACATCTTTATTTTTATTTCCTAAGCACAAATTAAACTATATAGTGATTATAATTTAAACACGCTGAAATATTGAAAAGCTAAACACTTTGTGTTCATTTTTAACCCTAACCTAATCTTGTGTTGTTCCACACTCTCCCATCTCATCCTGCTTGGCCTGGGAAATGGCCTTTATACACCTCATCCTCTCCTCCTGCTTTTGACCTCGTTGACTACCAGCTTCCTCCTTTGAGCTGGGGTTGCCTTGTGCCATGTAGGAGGAGCTGAACTGAGACCTAGACCCCCTCTTCCATGCTGAACTTGCCCCATGATATCACCAATTTGAAGGGCAGCCTTTGCATCTTCCACAGCTTTCTTTGCCGCCCACTTTCTTCCAGTTTTCAACACAGGTGCTGCCTCCCTTACGCATTTGTCGCGTGACTCTACTCATGTCATTTCCAGTCTGACCTTGGCGCACTTAAACTCCTCGGTTAGAGCGGAGACTGGTAGCTGCAGTATTCCTTTACCATAAAGTCCCACTCTGCTGAGGCAGCGTGGAACTCCCAACCATTTCCTGATGTATGAACTGATTAAAGCTTCCAGCTTCTCTACTGTTGTCAAAGAAACCTCGTACACAGTCAGTGGCCACAGCAACCTCGGCAGTAGACCAAACTGAAAGCACCAGAGTTTTAGTTTGCCTGGTAGAGCGCAGCTGTCTATGCTCTTCAACCCTTCCACTGCTTGTTGTCTAACTTCTCCCACACGAACTGTGTCCTTTAGATCCCCGTCGTACCATCTCCCAAGACTCTTCACTGGCTTCTCAGACACTGTTGGTATTGCCTCACCATTAATGAAGAATGTTTTATCTACTACTTTGCCTTTAATTATAGAGATGCTCCTTGATTTAGTGGGCTTGAATTGCATTCGTGCCCATTCAATGTTATTGGTTAATTTGCCCAATAATCGATTAGTGCAGGCTACTGTTGTAGTCATGGTTGTCATGTCATCCATGTATGCTCGAATTGGTGGTAGTCGCATTCCAGAAGCCAAGCGCTCTCCTCCTACTACCCATTTTGATGCCCTAATGATTACTTCCATTGCCATGGTAAAAGCCAGTGGAGAAATGGTGCATCCTGCCATTATTCCAACTTCTAGGCATTGCCATGTAGTGCTGAATTCTGAAGTTAAAAAACTAAATTGCAAATCTCCAAAGTAGGCTTTCACTAAATTTGTTATTGTCATCGGTACACTGAAAAAATCAAATGCTGCCCAAATAAGTTCATGTGGCACTGAACCATATGCATTAGCCAAATCCAAGAATGTCAAATGGAGCTCCTTCCTCTCCTTTTTAGCTGATTGAATTTGTTGCCAGATCACATTGATGTGTTCTAAGCATCCTGGGAAACCTGGAATGCCCGCTTTTTGTATTGAAGTGTCAATGAAGCAGTTCTTTAATAGGTAAGTTGACAATCTCTGGGCAATAATGCTGAAGAAAATCTTGCCTTCTACGTTTAATAGGGAAATAGGACGAAACTGACTTTTCTTTAGGTATAAAGACTCCACCTGCTCGGCGCCATGCTCTTGGTACAACCTGTTTTTCCCATGCCACTTTCATCAATTTCCACAGGATTCGTAGAACTCCTGAAGCACTCTTGTACACTCTGTACGGAAAACTCCATTAGGCCCTGGAGATGATGAAGCCCTTGCTTTTTTCACAGCTTGCTCTACTTCTTTCCACTTAGGTGCACAGTCCTCCAATTGGTATTCCGGTTGATTGATAGGTGGGATGTCTGAAGGAATTGACATAGGCTCCTGCCTTTTTGAATCTGTATGTGTTTCCTCCAGATATCTCTCCAGCTCAAACTTAGATGCTTTTAGTGTGCCATTCTTCTCACTGGTGAATAACTTCTTTACAAATTTGAATGAGTCTTTATAAAAGTTAGTTCTCGCACGCTCCTTCTTTTTGTAGCGTTTCCGTAGGCACTCAGCTCTGCGCAATGTTGCAAGCTTATCTTTTATGACCGTTTGTAAGAGATTGAGTTCCTCCTTCTGACTTTGTTCTGCTCTTCTCCATTGGTTCCTCAGCTGTCTCCTTTCTCTAACTAAGCGTTCAATCTCCTGCTGCCGTCTAGACTTTCCAGGAATAGTTTGTACTTTTTCCTTCCTTTTTTCAACTCCAAACCTCTCGCTTCCATATGCGTAGATGATGTCCCCAAATTTATCCAGCTTCTTTTCAACTGTTCCACTTAATCTTTCCAATGCAAAGCAGAGATCTGTGTTTACTGTGTCCCATGCAGTTTTCTCACAAGCTCTTGGCCATTTAACGCCAGGCTTGTGCCCGTTGAGGTTCTTTTCTCTCTTATCCTGGTTTGTCTGACCAGGTTCACAAGGATCATTAGGTTCATCACTAACTGTGTCCATGCGAGTCCTCCTCACGTCTATGACGGGTGCTGATATCCTGTGAACTGTGGTTTGCTTCCTGTCGCTGGATTTCATTCGACTGACTTGACTGACTTCGTAAGAAGTACTGATCAATGCGAGGCCCTTGTCCCTTCTCCCTCAAGCTTTTCATTCTCCCTTGATGAATCTTCAAACCCCTGACCATTGTCGCCTTGCTCCAGCCGCAGACACAAACCTGGAGTTCCATGTCTTTGCTAACTGCAGATCTTGAACTAATCTTTTGTGAAGTACTCTCCATACTCATATCCGTTTCCGTTCCTAAGTCGTTAACCGTGTTGTCCAACGTTGAGTCATCTTCCGCCCCCGCTCTCGCAGACTCTAGGGGTATTTTTGTCTTTAATTTCTTAGAAGTCTTGGGCGGGTGTCCGACAAGGGTAGCTAACCCTTACCAATAAAGAGCTGCTTTTTCACTGTGAACTGTTTTGTATCTATCAGTCCTGAGCACCACATCACCACTGCACCTGTGCACTACAATCCACTTTGCCACAGTCCACTGTTTTGTCATTTCAATTTTTTTTAAAAAACAAACATTTCACTTTAAAGCTACAGTATGCAGTGCAAAAACCACATTTGTAGGTGGAAAACGCAAAAATTTAAGTCGCTAGATTTAAAAAAATATAAACAGGTGAAATTTTCGGACCACTAAAAAAAAGAGCTGTACATAATCTCTATAAGTAAGAAATTGCAGTGAAAACACAACACGAAATAATACATTAACATCCAAAGAAGCACTACAGCATTAAAATGTTCAATACAAAACAATGCAAGCTCTTGCTGTGTGTAAAAGCTCTTGATGTGTGTAAAAAAAAAGAATATTATATATATATATATTATTTATTTCTTAGCAGACGCCCTTATCCAGGGCGACTTACAATTGTTACAACATATCACATTATACATTATTTCACATTATACAGATATCACATTATTTTTACATACAATTACCCATTTATACAGTTGGGTTTTTACTGGAGCAATCTAGGTAAAGTACCTTGCTCAAGGGTACAACAGCAGTGTCCCCCACTGGGGATAGAACCCACAACCCTCCGGTCAAGAGTCCAGAGCCCTAACCACTGCTCCACACACACACACACACACACATATATATATATATATATATATATATATATATATATATATATATATATATATATATATATATATATATATATATATATATATATATATATATATATATACACACACACACACACACACTGCTGTGCAAAAGTCTTAGACATGTTGCATTTTTCTACTCTGATGCATTATGAGCATCAACAATTTACTCAAAGCCTTCACTAGTATTTTCTACTATTATAACAATCTTGACTTGCATAAGAAGGAAAAACATTGAATGAAATAGCTCGCATCACTTGATTTTCAAGGTGTGGTATCCAAAGCATAATCAACAAGTACAGAGATACATCATCTGTAATTGACAAACCCAGGACTGGAAGACCCAAAAAGCTTTCTAACAAGGATGAGCTGTACTTGAAGATAATATCCTTAAGGAATAGAAAGAAGACAAGTGTTGAATTGACAACAGGATTGGCAGAAGGCACAGGTGTCGTTGTCCATCAAATCAACAGTATGAAGATCACTCTTGAAATCAGGACTTAAAGGATGTGTTGCAGTAAGAATACCTCTGTTAAGAAAGGGGAACACGACATCACAAAATCCAAAGAAAAAACCTTTATAGTCCTGCCTAAAAAAGCTCCTCCCCAGCCAAGCTTGACTGTGTTACCCCCGAAACAGCTAAATGCTATTTTTTTTTAATGCGAATTAAAAATAGGGTATAAGTATCATGATTGTTTCTCAACCATCCTGACTCTTTAGAGTTTATTCAGTACCAGTTAAAATGATGTTTTAATTTTACAGTCACATGGAGAGACATCAACACTGGACAGTAGATCAGTATCCATATTGGTAGTCCAAGTTGACAAAGATGGGCAAGATATACAAAGTTTGCTCCACTTTATTTACGGTCTTGCATGTAGTGGGAGCAGGAGATATACAGTAGTGTGCACATTTATTAGAACCTGCCAAGATTTGTAACTATTTATTGAGCTTTGCACACACAAAAAAATATTAATTTACTATGGAAATTAGTTGTTCATTTTTGCAAACATCTTACATGAAACTAATTCAAAACTAAAAACACAGCTGTGTCTTTGATGCTAATATTTAGTAAGGCCATCTTTGGCATCAGTAACCGCTTGGCATCTTTGTGTCACTGTGTCTGTGAACTTTCTCAAAATCTCCGGAGTACTTTGATTCCATTTTTCTTTAAGTTGTATCCACAGACTTTCAGTTGGTACTTTTGTCAAACATGGAGTCCAATAAACTACAGAAGCAATGTGGTGTTGTAATACATTTGCACATGACTGTAGCTGCAAACTAACCAACCACATGCAGGGCAACCTTGAAGAAATAAGGAATGCAGTGTGTTCATAAATCTGAAATGTCTGAAACTGCAATTATGTAATGTATGACCTCTGTATTGAAAGCACAGTAGGACTGTCTGGCCTTGTCCTATCTTATCTTTCTGATAGGTTTCAGTTTGAAAATCTGCATTATCAGAAGTTGTCTGTGGTGTTCCACAGTGCTCCATTCTAGGTCCCTTGTTGTTTTCATTATATGCTACCGTTAGGTGACATTATCCGCAGACACGGAGTGAACTTCCATTGTTGAATTCAGATAAAACAGAGGTTATGCTAGTGGGCTCACAGAACCAACTGAAAGGAAATGTGCGACTACATGAGCTCTCCTTCTCTCTCCCGTTCTTTCGCCCTGAACACATCAACCCAGAGTGAAAGATGTGTGCCTCTTTTATGCAGCTGTGCCTGGCTCGATTGCTTGTTAAATCGTTCAATTTGAGCAGGCACAGTCTGCATGTGAACTAATTGTGCACTCCCCGTGCCCCCATACAAATACCCACTTTAATCTACATGTGAAGTGATTGTGCAATCGCTGTGCCTAAATACAAATATACATTTTAAATCACCTGTGCTACATAACCCACACTCCGTGCACCACTACATACATACATATAAACATAAAATACGCACAGCTCATAATTTAAATATTCGTCTGTTTTCAAAAAGTAATAAAAGCCATTATATTGCTCAGAACACAGGCAGACAGCATAGCAGCAGGGGCAGGGAACGTTGCTCCTTTGTGTGTTCCTTTATTTCACAGCAAGACGTTACAATATGTAACACGTTACAGTAGAAAAATATGCCAGGAGTAAAGAATAAGTAGTGTAGGCTTTACTTTACCACAGTGAATTAACTACAAAACAAAGGATGCCAAATAGCAGTTCAAGTTAAACGTTGTTTTGTTTATTCCCAAAACAAATAGTACATAAAGTTGACAACGCATTTTATTTATTTTTTTACTTTTTTCATTCCTTGCCGTTGCCGTTTCTCCACAGTAAACAGTTGCCAGAGACACGTTTTCATAAAGTAATAACACAAGGTTCACTTGTGTCTTTTTGTAGCTGAACAAGCAAACGAAAACTGAAATTTAACTTTAAACACTTAACATTAAACAAATGTGGAAATTATGTAAAATGAAGGGGAAAAAACTCATCGCTTTGGTTTGCGTTTATTACATTCCAACAGAAAGTCACAACAAAAAATATACAATATATACAATCGATATAAAAATCACTACACATTTCCAGCAATTTGGGCACTGTTTAAGCGGGGCATTTTAGAATTGCATATTTTCTGTCCCATGAAGCAGCACAACGCGTTTTTGACCCAGATGGCCTTCCATACAGATCACTATGCATGCACGCGCATAATCTGGTTTGTTTACTTTTTGCTGTCTAAAACTTTTAAATAGAGACTCAAGAGCTGCTGTGTTGATCCTGTGGTTCCCTTTCAATTCGAAGACGACCACCAACCAATACTTTTGGAATATGCCTGCCACAGGTTAGGTATTTACTGAGCATTTTATGTCAGAGCTGCCGATAGGCCCCTCCGGGGAGTGACATCCTCAGTGCCGCCTACCGAGGGAATAAGAAGCCACTCCGCGGAGCTCACTTCCTCTTTTGCTTCTCACATCAGGTAAGTGAAGGTAGGTATAACCAAACCTGTCCAGTTGCTGTCTCTCGAGTTTTCTGGAGTTCCCCTGCAATTTATTGCCTGCAATTATTGCTGGAAGTCACCTGCTGTTGAGTCAATTCCGCCGGATTGACTGCCCGCCAATTGCGTCGGCCAAAAAATCTGATTTCCCCACTACTTAGCGTGGTGACTTTTCTACACCCACAGCTCCTTGTTGTGTGTGTGTGTGTGTGTGTGTGTGTGTGTGTGTGTGTATTTTTTCTTGTACTGCCTCGCAGTTAAGAAAAAAAGGAAAAGGAGACTCACGATTCCTCCACCGGGACCCAGCTCTGCTGTAGCCCGCTGTTGAGTCGACGCGGCTGGTGTGTCTCAGCCCGCCTTCTCGGCACGCTTAAAAAATAAATAAATAAATACATTTTACTGTTCACACGCCTGGTGTGGTGACTGTTTTCCTCTTTTAATTGTACTACTGTGTGAGTGTACCTGTGTTTTTCATATTACTGCTTACAGTAAAATAAATAAATAAAAAATTCCTTTTTCCAAAGTACTGTCTGTAGACCATGCTCCACCCCGCGGCAAGCTATGTGCTGCCCAGTCATGCGATGACATGTAGTCCAGACAAAAGCACTCTTGGCCACCCTGCCTCCGCTGTAAGCTACACGCTGCACCGGTTGGGTGACTGAGCTTGGTCCAGTACCTTTAGGTGCTTGGTACCCTCGGTGTCCCAGAGCCTCAGTACCATGGTGCTGGATGCCCACGATACTTAGATGCTCCGTGCATCAGTGCCCTCGGTACCCTTGTTGCCCGCGGTGCCCTCAGAGCCTTGGTGCTTGATGCCGCGGTATTTGGATGCTTCTTGCATCGGTGCCCTCGCTGCCCGCGGTGTCCTCAATGCTCCCAGAACCTTGGTGCTTAACCCTCATGCTTTAACACTCACTGCATTGGTGCCCGCGCTGCCCTCGGTGACTTTGACGCTTCAGAGCCTCGATCCCTCAGTGCTTCAGCCCCCTGGTGCTTAACACTCCCGGCATCAGAGCCCTTGCTGCCCTTGTTGCCCACGGCGCCCCCGACGCCTCAGGACCCCAGGGTTTTCAGCCCTCGGTGCTTGACGTGCTCTGCATCGGTGCCTCGGTGCTTCGGCGCCCTCGGAGTCCAGACGCTCCATGCATCGCTGCCCTTGCTGCCCTCTGTGCTTCAGAGCCTCAATGCCTTAGTGATTTGGCTCCCTCGGTGAGTGGATGCTCCGTGCCTCGGTGCTTCACCCCAGCACATCAAGAGATGTCCAAATTCCACCGTTGCACATCCTGTGAGCGTATGATTTCTCCACAAGACAAACACTTTCTCTGCGTACGGTGCCTGGGCATGCAGCACACCTCCTCCGCCTTGGGGGACGTTCTGCACAATATGCACAGCGTCCAGACCATGGACTGGGCGTAGGAGGCTGACAAAGTTCACGGGAGCCCTGGCTTCGCCCTTCCTCCATCTGCCTTCAAGCCCTTCGCAGAGCATTCCCTGCATGCAGGCTTCAACCAGTCGGTCTCGCAGCCGCTCAAGGTCTCCTGCAAGGAGCACTAAGCGGACAAGACACTCGAGGCAGACAAGGGGCATTTCCGAACTGAAGAGCCAGATAGCTCAGGTTCTGTACCTGGTCAGGCAGCAGGCTCTTCCCCCTGCTCCGACCCCAGCTCTGCCCCGGAACTGACCCCGTCCCCACCAGTGGTCGCCCCGGACATCTCGGAGCAAGACGTGGTGATGAGCGGTACCTCACACTGCTGCCCTGGGAAGTGCTGTCTGTCTCTGGCAAACCTCTCCCGAGGACTCAGCTGTGGCTGTCCACATTCTTTTTTCGCCAGAGTACATCATTTTTCACGAGAACAAAAGAACCTCCCGAAAGAAGATCCCCCTCACGACAAAAGAAATTAAATTCTAAATTATTTTATCGCCAAAGTACTTCTATTTTCGCTAGAACAGCTGCTTTTTTCACGAGTAGAATTCCTTTTTTTGTGGGACGTGCAGCAAAAAAAGATTGTAAAAAGATCAAATAAACACATTTCCCACTAACAAAATGAAAAGACAGTGTTACAGTCAATCTTATGGAGTCCCAATTATATACAGACATGTCATGGATTATTAAAGATATATGATTTTCAGGCCGTTTCAGTTTTTCTTTTTAAACTGAAAAAATAAATATCCGCCAAAATTTAAAATCCATATAAAACATGTAATTGTATCCTAGAATTGTCAAACAAAAATTCCGAACTGAACCAGTGGTTAAAGAAATGGGTTTGTTATCATGAGTTTCAATGGTTCAATCCCAGCTCAGCCACTGACTCACTGTGTGACCCTGAGCAGGTCACTTAACCTCCTTGTGCTCGGTCCTTCACATGTGATGTAAAGGCCTTGTTACAAGCAAATGTGCAGCAGCAGTTGATTAATTCAATTACTAAATAATAATAATCACACTCAATTATTTAAATCTATGAATGTGTTTGTGATGTCATTTACTACACAGATGTGATGATGTACTATTCCTTTCTATCTAGACCTTCAGGAATCATGGTATCAAGTCTATTTATCCATTTAATTAATTTATTCTTCTATATTGTACATGATCTAATATTATTTCTTCTAAAACGACAAATTGTAGGTCATGCATGTCATATTAATTTTGTTATATATGTGAGGCTCCAAATAGGGTACTGGCTTGTGCCCAATTTCTGTTACATTGGTGCCGTTACCCAGATCTCATAGTGGAGCCAAATGCCAAGGTTAAAGGGGTGGACTGTATCAGGCAGTGTTGTGTGATGCAATGCCATTATTATTAGTAAGGAAATTATGTGTGGTTATATTTCAATCTATAACTCATATGTTATTTATTTATTTATTTTTATTTATTTATTTCTTAGCAGACGCCCTTATCCAGGGCGACTTACAGTCATAAACAAATACATTTCAAGAATATGTTAATATGTGAATATGTTAGGAGTTAAAGACAGAAAGACATTCATATCAATAACCCTTTTAATGGGAGTTTAATGTACCAGTAATATACATCTAACATGAATATAAATTGTGGAGTATAATTTGTACGATCTCTTTACATTATTAATATTTTATATTCCTATATTAGTCTGTAAAATGTTTTGTACAGTAATGAAACAGATTTTGTAACAGCTTATTATGAAAAAAAAAACATTTGATATATTAGTGCTGCATCCACGTAACATAAAACTGTTTCATTTTCTTAAATCATCGATTCTTGGTTTTTGCATTCTTGTACTCCTTACCCGTGTGCCATATAAAGAGGATTCATATTGCCAGTAAATAGATGGTTTTAATTATTTTTATATTAGACATTTCTCCACACAATTCAGCATTTAGAATGATTTGTATTTCACACAGGTACCAATTCCAAATAATTTATAAAAGCATGTGCTATAAGTACTGCTAAACCCTGAGATCTCACCACCTGTCCAAACTCTTGAGAATTGTTCTATTGTCAAATATATATTGCACCAGATGTGACCTTTTGGGAGAAAACCTTTTACCAGTAATGTAAATGTTCATTAAATCCAACATTAAATGTCAAATGGAAGATGTTTCAAAGGGGGCTGACAGGTTGCTTGCTCTCTCCACCTTGTATTCTCTTGACCTGCTCCTCCTTCACCCCCTCTCTCACTAATTGCCTGTAACTGAATATTTGATACAGCAGACGCTTTCTGAATATAGACCACAACTGTCTACACAATTGAGGGCGATTGTATGGATTTGAGCAACATATTTTATGGGGCAATTTATTTATTTAGACATATCAAAACTAAAAAGGTAATTAAAGGTGCATTACAATAACTATACTGCAGTGCATTACTATGTAGAGTAGGTTAATGATTTGGGTTATTATATACAAAAATAAATTAGAGATGGTTGAAGGTAAAGGGAGTAAAGCACCTTCACCTCCACATCCTCCATTCCGTCTCATCTTTCCCTAAGCATTGTCTCTGGGCTAATGAAGATCTTATAAAACTCACAGCTGCAGTTTTGCCCCTTTGGAAATGTGTTAGCCAGCTAGTGAAATCAATGTATTTCTATGTGCACTTTCCCAAACCTTCTAGGCATACACAATACCAGAGCTGTGTGACTATATTGCGCTGTACAAGCACTGACAAAGAATACCAGCTTCTTGCTAAAGGCACTTCTGGTGCACTCTAATTCTCAGAACCAATCATTTCAAACTGTATATGTTATGGACCGATGCCGGAATCAGGCAGTTGTCGAAATGCCTGGCAGTTCACAAAGTGCCTGGCTGCGATGGGCAGATGCCAAATTAGCATCGAATTGTATGTCATTTCGGCATCAACTGCCCACAGCCACCTGGGCTGATGGCGAAAAAGATTTTTAACAGATACAGTATACTACTAATAGAGAGTGAATCACCTCTGGCAAAAGCACATCGCTTTAATACTTTCTAACAACGCAGTTTAGAGCAACGGAACTCAACAAAATATCAATCTACAGGTTATATCATGGATTAGATGGGGGGGGGGGTGGGGGGGGGTCAGAATAAAATGCAGCAATGTTTTATTGTATTCTTATTGCAGTAAAGCATACAGAGCTCAGTGCAGAGTTGCTTTGTTTGAATGAGAGATCATAAAACAGGCAAAGATACGGAAGCTCAGTTATGTAAAAAGGAGTTCATATCTACCACATCATGCTTTTAAATTGTAATTTCCACGAAGCTGCATCCTGGTCAAACTTCACTGGCGACGACTTTCATTTATTCATGCAGCACTTCCTCTCTATTCCAGTCGTATTCCCAAAATACGATTAATATTGCTATGGCAAATGAGTTGTTTGACACTGCGTTCTTCCTGAGTTTCAGGTAACTATATTTAACTGGGTGGCTTTTACACGTTTAAACTGTGATTATTAGTCTCTTGCTGCTATTGAATGATCTCTCATTCAATGGAACTCTGCACAGAGATCTATATTGCATTACTGCAATAAGAATACAGTAAAATATTGAATTTTATTCTGGACTCGTTTTTCCCCCCAATTACTCTAACCTCTAAATCTAACCCACGATAAAAATAACCTTGTGCACTGATATTTTGTTGAGTACCATTGCTCTAAACTAGCATTGTCAGAAAGTATTTAAATTATTTAAACAAACATGGCAATGGGTGGCTCGATGGTGGTGCACTTTTGCGCTTAAAGGCAACAGAGGTAATTCACTCTCTGTTATACTGTACCTGTTAAAATCTTTCTTTGTCATCATCCCGGGTGCTGAAATGACAATTCGATGCTAATTCGGCATCTGCCCACCGCAACTGGGCACTTTGGTGGGGAATTTCGACAACTGCCTGATTTCGGCATCAGTCCATAACATATACCATTATTTTTTGTGGGTTGCAGTTATATAGATTTGATACAAGGAAGCGTGTCAAGGATCATGTTTTATTTATTTGAACATTTTGAAGTAATAGTTTTATTCTAGGGTGAATGGGTTCAGTCACTTGGATTAGTTGTAGTTAAGGCCCTGTAAAAATAATTCACGGCAGTGTCACAGGGTAAAGTATCGTATTTCGTGGAATGTGCATGGAATTATTTTATAAATTATGTGTACAGATTTATTTTTTAAAACAGCAGAGAGATAAATGCACTAACATCAAAATTAACATCAAAGTTATTCAAGCACTTTACAATACCTTGTGAAACGGTGTTGTAATTAACAGCCTGTAGGTAATGTGTATCTGCAAGGACAGCTTTCAGTTCTACATCAGATCAGGGTTGCCACCCCTTGATTTTTTTTTTTTACTGACAATCTGCACAAGACAACCAAACTTTTTTACTGACACATCTTTTACATAATGTAAAGAGGGTGCAAAATACAAAAAATACACAATATTTATACATCAAACTAAGACCTAGGCTATTTTACATGAGCAGTGCTAGTTATCGTCTTCAGAATGGTGCTGTTTGTGATCATACATTGAAACTCCAACACTGTCAACTATTGCAGTAATTTTCCCAGGTCCACATCTTCCAGCCAGTAAACTCTCCAGCACAGAGTGGACAGTTTGTTTCTGATATTAGTTTTCATCAGATTAACAGCTGAGAAAACATGCTCAAAAAAACAACTCCTGCAGTTCTGTGTGGAAGTGCTAACATTTGCAAAAACGCAGCTTGCATGATGTAGCGGGTAGCACAATTTGATTAAAAGTAACACCTGATTTGGCTGGTACCGTTTTTTGGCTTAATAATAATTTCTTAGTTTTTTACGGAAATCTAAGAATTTTACATAATAAAACAAAATCACACATGCACATTTATAGTGCTCAATTTATTTTAAATGTCTAAATCATTGCGCTTAAAATAACATTAATGTTATTACTTTTCTTTCAACACAGCTGAAGAAGGGCTTTTGTCATAAACGTCCTAAAAATATGTTTTTTTTTTATCACTGAAACCTTTTTGTATATCCAAAAATGTTTTTCATTTTTTTCCATTTTGTACACTGCAGTTATACTTCCTTTCAAACCTTTACACATAAATGGCTGTTGACCACAAAATGTATTTTACTTGTTAAAGTGGTTATAGCTAACACAACAATTCCATAGATCTTACCTGCCTTGAACTTCCATTCACCTGGAGCAGTACCAGATCTCATGTTTTAAAATGGAAATAAATATGTGCTACATGTGTTTTTTTCAACTGCACATTTGAACCCTACAGCAGTGGCATAACTAGAGGGGTAGTTTTAGGGGTTTGTTACTTTTAAAGGCAGGGGTTTTGTTACTATATATCAAAACACAATTATTAAAGCATTGTTTAAATTGTGATGTATTAGTCTATTAAACAATATATTATTATCCATGTGCTGCAATCATTTTTTTAAATATATTTTTGAGATACAAAAGACCCTGTATCATAGAGGCAACCCTGGGTGAAGCTAAATCCACTCACCTTAAATCACGTTGTAAAATGACGCACTTTTTTGCCAAATTTGCCAAGCACGGATAATATAATGCCATCCATGATAGGCTCTTGGTTTAAATGACGATACATTATAGACACATTCAACAGCAAATAGTGTAAATCTTCAAGGGTAAATCTTCAAGGGTCTACACAGTCAGAAAGCTTAGAATGTCTACTTTTCATTGATGACCAAACATGAATCAAAGTCAACAAATTAAGTTTGAAAAAGGATAGGGCTGAAAAAAACTCGGTTCCACAGACAAAAGCGATGACATATTTTGGTCACTGGAATATACTACAAGCAAAAAGATAAATAAATTGCACATAGTATGTCTTCTTTAATTTCTATACTATACTTAAATTTGTATTTTCGACTCAAAATGTATATTTTGATTACGTTTTTACCAGTTTCAATACGCTTTAGAAGATATTTTTTAATTGGTCATTTTTTTAAAGGGAAATCAACCAAAAAAAAGTATGAGTATTGTGATTTTATATGATAAGTTAAAAACTGCAAAGTTCATGAGCACTCGAGCACTCGGAGCAGAACTCTCCATTAAGGCAGTACAGTAACATAATGCATTTCTTGTAAACGTTACAGGGTGTTCTGTAAAACTTTAAGAAAGGTCAAGTTTTTAACTCACCTGTACACCATGTTGATTTTATTGTAACGCGACTGTGGACTGTGTGAACTGCCTCATTACATGGATTTAATTGTTTCATTGCGGTGGCAATCCTATCCTGAGAGCATCGTAACAACATGGATTAAAATCATATTGCTTGAAAATGTACAGACGTGCTCAAATTTGTTGGTACCCTTACAGCTCATTGAAATAATGCTTCATTCCTCCTGAAAAGTGATGAAATTAAAAGCTATTTTATCATGTATACTTGCATGCCTTTGGTATGTCATAGAATAAAGCAAAGAAGCTGTGAAAAGAGATGAATTATAGCTTATTCTACAAAGATATTCTAAAATGGCCTGGACACATTTGTTGGTACCCCTTAGAAAAGATAATAAATTATTGGATTATAGTGATATTTCAAACTAATTAGTTTCTTTAATTAGTATCACACATGTCTCCAATCTTGTAATCAGTCATTCAGCCTATTTAAATGGAGAAAAGTAGTCACTGTGCTGTTTGGTATCATTGTGTGCACCACAGTGAACATGGACCAGAGAAAGCAAAGGAGAGAGTTGTCTGAGGAGATCAGAAAGAAAATAATAGACAAGCATGGTAAAGGTAAAGGCTACAAGACCATCTCCAAGCAGCTTGATGTTCCTGTGACAACAGTTGCAAATATTATTAAGAAGTTTAAGGTCCATGGAACTGTAGCCAACCTCCCTGGGCGCGGCCGCAAGAGGAAAATCGACCCCAGAGTGAACAGAAGGATAGTGCAAATGGTAGAAAAAGAACCAAGGATAACTGCCAAAGAGATACAAGCTGAACTCCAAGGTGAAGGCACGTCAGTTTCTGATCGCACCATCCGTCGCTTTTTGAGCGAAAGTGGGCTCCATGGAAGAAGACCCAGGAGGACTCCACTTTTGAAAGAAAAACATAAAAAAGCCAGACTGGAATTTGCTAAAATGCATATTGACAAGCCACAATCCTTCTGGGAGAATGTCCTTTGGACAGATGAGTCAAAACTGGAGCTTTTTGGCAAGTCACATCAGCTCTATGTTCACAGACGAAAAAATGAAGCTTTCAAAGAAAAGAACACCATACCAACAGTGAAACATGGAGGAGGCTCGGTTATGTTTTGGGGCTGCTTTGCTGCGCCTGGCACAGGGTGCCTTGAATCTGTGCAGGGCACAATGAAATCTCAAGACTATCAAGGCATTCTGGAGCGAAACGTACTGCCCAGTGTCAGAAAGCTCTGTCTCAGTCGCAGGTCATGGGTCCTCCAACAGGATAATGACCCAAAAAACACAGCTAAAATCACCCAAGAATGGATAAGAACAAAACATTGGACTATTCTGAAGTGGCCTTCTATGAGTCCTGATCTGAATCCTATCGAACATCTATGGAAAGAGCTGAAACTTGGAGTCTGGAGAAGGCACCCATCAAACCTGAGACAGCTGGAGCAGTTTGCTCAGGAAGAGTGGGCCAAACTACCTGTTAACAGATGCAGAAGTCTCATTGAGAGCTACAGAAAACGTTTGATTGCAGTGATTGCCTCTAAAGGTTGTGCAACAAAATATTAGGTTAGCGGTCCCATCATTTTTGTCCATGCCATTTTCATTTGTTTTCTTATTTACAATATTATGTTGAATAAAAAATCAAAAGCAAAGTCTGATTTCTATTAAATATGGAATAAACAATGGTGGATGCCAATTACTTTTGTCAGTTTCAAGTTATTTCAGAGAAAATTGTGCATTCTTCGTTTTTTGTGGAGGGGTACCAACAAATTTGAGCACGTCTGTATATGGTAAAACAATATATGTTAAAACAGTGCAATTCCATCATTATAAGGAACTTTTAATTCACCGAGTTTTCTTTTCACATTGTGGTCCAGTTCTTATTTATTTATATATTTCTTCCTGTCCAATCAAACAAACAAAGAAAATCAGCAAGCTGTATAGGTCTGATGGATTGAAATGATTCTCACAGGGAATAATCCCAGCCTCGGGCAGCTGTGTGCTTTTGGTAACTATCAAGTAAAACAATTAAATTATTCTAGTGAGTCAGTTCACACAATTCACACTCATTTTACCCGTTGATTAAAATTAATTCAGTTGTAGGGTTATGGGGTAGCCCACTCTATCAGCTACATGTTTTTTTTGTATTTTGAGCAATGCAGAGTGGTTTGGAGCTACTATAAACCCTTAAGAGTACTCACATTGATGTTAGATTTGGGATTTACCGCGATTCATTTAAAGCTGTGCCAAAAACCATAATGAAATTCTCTTCTGTTTTCAGGTACATCATTTCAAAAGGATTATGTGATTTCAAACAGTCTTCCTCGTTTGTTTGCATTCCCCATGCATCGATATCTGGAGCTTATAGACCATTTTATTTAATCTATACAAACAGCAAAACCAGTCTTTGTACCATCTAGAGTAAAACCATCATAATACATTTAGTATTGTTGATAATATAAAAACAGAGTCAAATGCTTGGGTATATGTATTTGTGTAGCAGAACATTACTCATTCGAAGTCAAGGTTTACACTCTATATCCTGTGTTGGAAATGTCCTACTGTATTTAATTGGTGCCATCAGGGCTTAAAGGAATGGGCTATGAAGAGAGTTTGAAAGAACTGAATCTATTTAGCCTAGAACAAAGAATAATTGGGGGGGGGGGGGGGGTGACGACTTTAAAATCTTAAAAGTTGACCATGTTAATGTTAAATAAATGGTATAAACGGTCATCTGTATTTTGTAGATCTCAGATCCTACTGTGCTTGCTTCTCATTTTTCTCATAGCGGCAACTGTGCAGGAGCAACTGAAGGCAAGATCAAACGTACACCAATTTCCTCATCAATGTCTCAGCAAAAAACACAACCGCTGAAAAGATTACAAAAACAATGTTAAAGAGAGGGTCTGGCTGATCCTCACGGAATGTCACAGGTGCAATTAGCTTCTGAATCATTTGAGTATGAAATGTACTTAGGTATTCCACATGTGGGAGCATGATACTCTGTAAAAACAGCAACCAACAAAATAATGAACACAGGCTTTTGTTCTTAGAACAGAATTTTGGATTATCAGGATTTTGATAGAAAAGTCACATACTAAGCGCTCATATCATTAAGCGGCAAAATGAACCATAAAACTTGAGGATTAAGTTATAAGGTGGGTTGCTATGTCAGAAAGTAAACTGCAAAAGCAAGTGTTACTGAAAAGGCTGTTGAGTTTATAACAAAACATATTATTACCATTGCTGCCTGCTGTGTTGAACATCTCTCGCTACATAATTTTGTTTTTATATTTTTATTTAAATATCCTTTGCATAAATCAGTGTTGAAAGCTCATTTTAGATTTATATTGGGCTATGCATCCAAACTGGGAAATTGTTATGTCAATCATGGGGCTTCCATGCAAGTTTTTTTTTTTTTAACTCGAGGCATGCTTTTTTGGGTTTCCATTCGCTCAGTTTATTTAACTCGAGTAAACAGGGCTTTTCACCCGACGTCATGCAAATGAAGGGGAAAGATGGGGGTTGATATGTAAATTAGCTATGCATAAAGTATTCCTGCCGTTTTTGAAGATTAATAGTGACATTTTGTGAAAATGTGGTTCCCATGCGCAGAGAACTAGTACACGAGTAAATCTAAGCTGCTATATATATATCAATTTCATTCAGGCAGTACAGCATATTGGGGATCAGGTGATGCTCTGTATACTACCCTGTCTTAGAAACCCTACCCGCCCGGACGGCTGACAGTGGCTGAGGAAGCATTCAACACCACGCTTGGACGAATATGGGTAGTGGGCACTTGAAAGGGAGGTGGTAGATACCGCTGAAATGGACTGAAGTGCAGCATTAGTTAGTTCCCAAAATTGCCACTGCCTGCTGTATCCTGCACAAACTCTTGTCAACAACAAAATGACGTGGAATCAGTTGCTGTCTGTGAGACAAGCGGGGAAGGTTACCAGTGTTGCCAAGTCTCACGAGAAAAAAGTGACACTGCCTTTCAATACAAGCCCAAAACAAGCCCAATCCTGCTTAGTATGAGCGGACTTTACCTTTTCTGGCTGTATGTATTAAATATTCTCACAAAGTGTGAAACACGGGAGTGCAGAATTAAAGAAGATGTATTACATTATACGTAAAAGCCCCGGGAGCAGTCACATTGACAGCCACGCAGAAAACAATTGTATTTTGATTATACAGAACGGTATTCTACTTTATTATTTTAATTTACCAGTCCACAATGTGCTTAGCTGTAATCAGATTAGTGTCTACTCTCTGCCTGACTGACAGTCTCTGAATGACTGACAGTCTATTGTTTTCAATCAGCCTTTTGAAGGCTGGCGCCTGCTTGCCAGCTGCACTGCTTTGGTCAGTCAATTAGCATCGGGACTAGTGAAAATAAATACCAGAGACCGTGGAGTTTTACAACGCAACAAAATATGGAGTTAATGTTTTGGATCAGATGGCACGGACGTATTCCGTGAAAGCTGGCTCCCGATGGTACTCTATTCAGGTGTTTTACAATGTATTGGACCTAGCAGCCATCAACTCCTGGTACTTTACAAAGAATGCACGGAGAAGAATTTACCAAGGAGAGAATACATTTTACAGTTAGCACAGCAACTTCACAAGAAGCATTTGGAACAGAGGGAGACTGCCTAGTGTGTACCCACAGCTGAAGCTGGCAACCCTGCTGTGAGCCGCAAGAGATGCCAATTGCCAGGTGCAATAAAAATAAAACTTCGGACAGCTGTGCCCTGTGCAGAAAGGCAACATAGAGAACCGCATTATCTGTGTTGATTGTGAACAGCCTTAGACTCAAGGTAAAGGAATACCCTTTTGTCGAAAAAAAGAAATTAGATTTTTTTATATAACCTCTTGTGCTGTGCGCTTCTCTAAAATGTTTTTTTCTAAGTTTATTTATCTACGTTGTTCAGTTGCTTTTGCTCATCTGATAATAAACCGATTGCTGTTGAAAAGTTGAAAATGCATTGCTATCGTTTCAGTTTTATAAATATGTATGTTGTAAACCAATGTCTGTTCAGGTGTTTATTTATTTACATTTTCTTGTTTTGATTTGTAAAATAAATGTTCATATATATATATATATATGCGCTTCGGTTGTTCAGATGTTTATGTGACAATAAAAAAAATAAAACTAATTAAATCCGACGGTTTCTCCTTTCGTTATTCTATTTACAGTGTTATGAACACAGCCGGCAGAAAGACTGCTGCGGGGCTTCTAGGTTTGAGTATATCTCCAGTCCTTCTAGTGTTAAACCAAATACCTAAGACCACCTCTGATTATTTCAGTTGATTTGAGCATACGAACTGAGTTCAAAATGATTGCTTAGCGCAGTATGAAAGCAAAATGTACTTATTACAAAATTTATTTTTCAAAAGGGTAAAGAAGCAGAAAATATAATCCAAATAGGAAGTAACAGCAGCCATGTGTTGCTTCATATCTCAGCAGAAAACTTTATTCCATCTTTTTCTAATTCATGAATTCTAATTGTGGAATTGATTAGGTCAATATTAGAACTGTGATTCGCAAAACGGCAATGGATTTTTTCTGATGTCTATCATGAGCAAACTTTTTTTTTTTTGAATATGTAGTTACCAATGAATATTCTTGTTATTATCATTTAATTATAAATCATGAAGCGACTCTCAGCTAATCCAAACGCCAGATTTCATAACATTTTGGTACACGTCCTGTTTTTCTTGACACAGCATTTTTCATTACAGTATTAGAATTGTAGTGATTAAAAATGAGTTATTTTTGTTAGAGTTCTGATGCCACCTTTGAATGTAAACATCAATTTCTCTTTTCCACTTTCACCTGAAGAAGAGACTGCTGAGGTCTTGAAAGCTTGTGATTAATTACTGTTTAGTTAGTCCAATAAAGTTATCACCTCTTCTTCTCTTTTTCTAACAAATGTTAAAATGTTCACAAGACTCCAAGATTTGATATCATGAGAGTCATGATGAAAGCAGCAATTGGTTATGGAACGTTGGATTCTGGGATTTGGACTCCTCCGGACATGCAGCCAGCAGTGGCAACACTGTCAACAGCAATGCTGATAGCAGGAAGACTGGTTCCTCTGGACCTGTAGCCAGCAGCCAGCTTTACTGAACATTTCTTTCCAAAACCATACTTAGACAATAGTTCCCGCTGCATTGGCTTTTACAAATTAGTTGTATTAATTCAAATTTAAAAGAAAAGTATTAAACAGTGCTGCTTCATAAATAAACTAAACAGTGCACCATTTAATAACCAGTAAACAAAACATTTTAGTGTTGCATACTGTGCAGTGCAATTGCATTCAATTTCCAGCTGTACAAATACATTAATTTTGTTTTGTTAATCAGAACCATAACCATACACATACTTTACAAGTATACCACTGCGTTATGGCAAGCCAAATTATCATTTAGAGATGTCTCAAATTCATTTATAGATATCTCTAAATATTTGAAGATATCTTCAAATATTTAAAGATATCTCTAAATCATTTTAAGATATCGACAATACATTTACAGAGATCTCAAAATTATTTACTGATATCTTTAAATGGAGCTTTAAACGAGATATCTAAAATGCATTTAAATCACTTAGAGATATCTCTAAATAACGTCCTGTTCATTTAAAGATATCTCTAAATCATTTAAAGATATCTGTAAATCATTTGAAGATATCTTCAAATAACTTCCTGTTCATTTAGAGATATCTCTAAATCATTTGAAGATATCTTCAAATGAATAGGAAGCCATTTCGAGATATCTCAAAATGACTTCCTGTGAAAATGCTCTATGTTTTCAATGGACTTCCTGTCCATTTAAGGAATCTTCAAATGAACAGTAAGTTATTTAGAGATATCTCTAAATGAACAGGAAGTTATTTGAAGATATCTTCAAATGATTTACAGATATCTTTAAATGAATGGGACGTTCTTTGAAGATATCTTCAAATGATTTAAATATATCTTTAAATGAACAGGAAATTATTTAGAGATATCTTTAAATGATTTAGAGATATCTTTAAAACCATCATTTTAAGATATCTCTAAATGACAGTTTGGCATGCCATGCTAGCACAATCCATATGGTTTCCATAGTATTTAAAGATATCTGTAAATCAATTTGAGATATCTTTATTTCATTTTTATTTCAAATTAATTTACAGATATCTTTAAATTAATTTTAGATATCTTAAAAACTGCACAATTAAAGATATCTGGAATTCAATTTGAGATATCTGGAAATATTTTACAGATATCTCTAAATATTTCAAGATATCTTAAAATGCAATTTGAGATATCTCTAAATAATAATTTGGCTTGTCATACTGCGTTGCACTGACATGTAGAACAGGTTACAGTATGTATTAAACTCATTCAAAGTGTATTAAAAGTCATTCAAAGTACTCCATTCAAACAAAATGTTTTCTACTTCGGGTCATACACACTTCCTATCAGCTAATTTTTCTTTGGCCATTTTAAGTTTGTCTTTGTTTCGTCTCCAGTCACGTACTGTACCATGAATTTCTGTAAATTCAACAACGCACATTTTCAAACGTATTGAGTAGCATTTTCTTTTTTTTCTTACTGTCCTACTTTGTCCAGTTGCAAAGTCACCTGCATTAATATAGCATTGCAGTTACAACGAACTGAAGACTTGAAAAGTTTACTACTCGACTTTCTAACCAATAGCGGTTTGGTACGGATCCCAGGGGTGGGTTCAGTTTGAATGTTGACAAATCAATGGCTTGGGAGGGTGGGAATAAGGAAATTCATGGAGACTGACAGCTATTGTGTTAACACTAAGGGAAGCAGTATAGCTGTCAGTTAAGGTCAGTTAAGAGTCTGCAAGCTTGCGTTTTACATTCAAAATGACTAAGGGTATTGAGTAAGATGTTATAGTAATAAAATAATGACTTGGATCGTATTATTGAGGAGTTTGGTGATAAAACAAGTGATCAGGAGATGATTTATCAGTATGCACTACTATGAAGAGGTATGTGAAAAATACAGTGAACAAGGGGTGGGACAGGGCTGGAGATGCCGTACTGAGTGTCCTGTTGATATGCAATGCCTTTTAAACTTGTTTTACTGTGAAAAAAATACTTTTAAACAGCGCGTCTAAAATAAACTGCGCGTGTGAAAATAAATTGGACCTGACGCGACTGAGACGCACTGAATAAATGGACCGCTAAGGGTTAAGGTCCCCGCAAAAATGCCGAGAAAATCGACCTATACAATGGTTTTTATGGTAACAATATTTAATGCTGTGGTATTTATTTGAAGAATAACTTACTTCTTTAAAAAGTGGAGTAGGGATAGGATCTAACGCACATTTAGTGGATTCCGTCTTCTTAACTATATTAACCAGATCCATTTGACTAACCGAAGAAAAATGCTTTGGATGCTGGACTAATTACATCAACAAGGGAATTTGCTGGACCTGTATCCTAACCTCAGTATTGCCTTGCATCTGCTTTTGACTGTGCCTGTCATAGAGAAGCTTTTCTTGCCTGAATATGAAATTAATCAAAAACTATTTACTTTCTATAATGCCGCAGAAACGTTTGACTGGACTAGGGTAGATATTGATCGTGCACCAGATTTGCCAAAAACAGGATTATTCAGCTATAATTTCAGACTTTATCACTGCGAAAGCACGAAAGGTTAATTGCTGTCTCTGAGTGTTTTTTGTGATTGCTGTAGCAAAATGCAATACCATTAATAGTGTTGCTGTTGCCCTGTTTGAAAGCCATGGTATCGTAGCTTAGTATTACTGTTAAGAATAGGGAATAGGGGCACCGGAATCGAGCTTTGCATGGGGCCACCGCAGGAAAAAAGCCGCCACTGCCTCAATCATCAGATAAAAGGTAAAACTTTCATATATGTTTCACATCATGACTGAGGCACATTGCCACTTTTTAGTTTTCCATAAAGACTATAGTGCTTGGTTGCTCCTTGTAATTATGCACAAGGTCTAAACACAAGAAATGCCACATCAAGGTTAAAGAAATGTAACAAAGCATAGTTAGTTAGGAGTAATCTATTTTGCACATATTTATCTTAAGAAAGTTGGTGCTTAAAGTGATCGTAGCTAACAAAATAATTCCATAATTCCATTTGTTTTACAAGCCTCAGATGTCCAGTAATTGCGTTTTAAAACTTGATATGTAACTACACTTGGTTAAATAAATCTGTTTGCAAGCCATACTTTTAGTTGCACTTGCTTGGTCATTTCACCTGGAGGGTGATATTTCCCCCACTCCTTCAATGGGTAATGACCACCAGGACTCAATCTTCCTCTGTCCAGATTTGAACCAATTCTAAGATGTGTGTCAATCGATGTATCCGCCTAAATGATCGTATTGTTGCCTGCTTTTTGTTCATTACGATATAATGCTATGATGACTGAATAAATGTACTGTGCACTTATGTATAACATTGTTTGTACTTAAGATTTAGAAAAGGTAAACATTTTTTTTCTCTTGTAATGCATGCTCAAAGCCTACCAGACTGGTAAATTAGGTGCAGCTGAAGTCTAAATTGATTTTGCAAGCATAACCCTTTACCATCCCTTATGGAACAAACATATTTTTAATATATGGTAGAAAGGTATGATCCTTATATTTTTCATATATAGAAATTGGCCCCTTTTTATATATTTAAAATATATGGGATATATTTAAAATATATTTTAGTCTGTAATCCATATATTTATTTTATATGGATTACGGACTAATGAAAATATATGGTGGCCCTTTGGTGCTCTAAACGCTGGGATGATTATGAGGGCCAACACTTTTTCTGTTTCAGCTTTCACATTGTCAGACTGAAACCTCATGTGACCACACTAATGCTGCATAATTTGCATATTGTATATGTATACCAGTCGTTCAATTGGGGGAGTACCACACAGAATTGTATAACTTTGTATAATTGTATAAATGTGTACACGTTCTGTCAAATGTTGAAATAATAACCACTTCTATAAAATACTTACTCTGTGTTCAATTCTGGTCACCATGTTACCACAGGACTGTGATCCCTGAAGAGATTCCAATGAAGGGCAAACAGACTTATCCCAGAGCTTAAGGAATAAGCTACAAAGATAGGTTGAAGGAACTGAATCTATTTAGTCTAGGACAAAGAAGAAATGATGGGGAACTTGAGAGGACACAGTTGTAAATTAAGTGTAGACTTGGGATAGAGGGAGGAGACTCTTCTTCACACAGTTGATGTTGAATCACTAGGAACCAGATGCACACTGGTGAGCCAAATTGTCTCCTCTTGTTCATAATTTTCTTACATATACAGGTGGCTGATATAAGAGAATAGTGGATTACAATTTTAGATTATTAAATAAGCCCATGTGGCCATTCTTGATCCTTATGGAGTTTCCAGATCAGATACTCGTAATTTTTCTGTTCTAAATTCAAATCAATGTACTTCATTTTTTTCTTAGGAACTTGTAAGTAATTTGATGAAGCAACATGTATAAAATGCATTTTGTACCAGTGTTTCATGGTGTGCCTTAATGTTCAATCGTTACTGCTGGCACAGCCCCAAATGTGTTCCAGTAAACAATACACAGTGGATGATGAATCATGTAATCAAAATAGCAATGCAAATAATTCCAATGTGCACTGACTCCAGAAGACCATACTGTCAGGCACAATCCTAGTTTCTGACTGCATTGATTGAACAAAAGTATTTTTTAGAAGACATTTACATTTCAAACATACCCCTCAACACAACTCTGGCACCAAATACAGAAGAGTAGACAATTAAAAGGTGGTGAAAGGGGCAACTGGAAATAAACACACTAGAAACAAAGAGAAAGAAAAACATTCCCTAAAAAGCAGCAAGAAGTATTTGCAATACAGTACATACATTGGGCAGGCAACTCTTGCCCAACCCATGCTGAATTGGACCAATGACCCTCAATTATGGGGTTTAAAGCATGTCATTATTTAATTATACAGCACCTTTAACCCTAGTGTAAGAACATAAACATAAGAACATTTATGGACCATCCTAGTTCCCAAAACTTGACAAACCAGATATTTAAGGATACCAATGATTTTGCATCGACAACTGACTACCCCAGATATAGGTGAACAAGGATACACTTAAAATAGATAAATGCTAAGACATCGTAAAAAATATGCATCCCCACCCTGCTGAAAAAAGTATGGTCTATCCAGAATATATTAGAATATTAATTAGCAATAAAATGTTTAATTACACTTTGATAAGCAATTCTCCAGATATATATGCAAAAATATAAGTGTGACATGCATACTGCTGGATGAACAAAATCCAATATGCTCAATTAAGCTAATAATGTTACTACCAAGTTTCATTACTGGATCAGCAGTTATATATGCAATAATATGTTAAGTGTAACATATGTACAACCACCTCCACTACCTGTATATCACCATCAATGGGATAATAATAATACAATAAGATCACACCTCCCTGGCAGTATTGGGTAAGTATAAGAATAATGCTTACAATGAAAGCAATGTACAAACTAGGAACCTATAATTAAATGCATGACACAGCTTTATCACAATGTAGTACAAAATGCACTGTAACTATAACAGGGAATGTGATGCTGATTAAGAGCTAATTGCCACATGGCATGTGAGTAACTGACCTTCATAATAATAAAGTTCTTGAATGCCACTGGCTCATTATTCTCCCTGACATCTCATGTATTTAATGCTGTTCAGTGTTTCTACTGGGTTTTTTTTACAAACTGATGCACCGCTACTTTACAGCTTGGTAAACTTTCCAGCAAGTAAGCAGTTATAAACATTGTAGAAAACACTGCTGTTAGCTGCTGTACATTGGCAAAAAACAGCAGATTCAAAAAGTAATCTTGCCACATGCACTCCTGGTCCATTTCATCTGGAGGGTAAATGTTCCCACCTGAGCCGAGCCGAGCTGTTGCTGTGATGACGTCACGGACCAGGAAGGAACGACACATAAACAATGAATGGGCGGGTGAAGCTGAATGCTACGGCGCTCAGCTAATTTATTAAATAAACAAAACAAACAATTTGAACAAAACAAAACAGAATCAAAAGGGCACGTTGGCCAAACAAATAAACAAATAAACTGACAACAAATAAGTCTCGTGCTGGTGTACCAACCAACACACTTTAAATTGTTATCTTATTTTTACCTCCTGTCTCTGCTCTCGTTCTCGTTCTCTCCCCCGAACCCTCTACCCTTTGCGCAGATAGCTGCAGGCTTTTTATATTCTGGCCGAGGGGTTAACTAGCTATTAATTAATTATTACCCCTTGGCCATAGTCTGCACGAGTTTAGTAAGGATGTGTGACTGTCAGCTAGTTAAATAATCAGTAGCTGATCAGTCACACATCCTCACAAGGTTTTTAAAATACAAAATAATAACAAATAACAAAATTGGCTTTCATCGTAATAAACATAAATCATAATAAATAAACAAAGGGGCCTACCACACCACCCTTTCACTGTCTTCCCCTATTGACTGACATGATTAAACTGCTTTTCTGTGGTAGCACAAAACGTGCCTCTTCAGTCACACACGGCAGACAATGTGTACAGCTGTTGCAGGGTCTTTATATTTTGTATCTCGCATACCTCCAAACATCAAGCCTGGTATCAGTCCATATAAATAAAACAGAATTAAAACACTTTTCCTGCATGCAAAGCGATGCACAATACAGTTTTTTTCTTTTCTCTCCAAGTGGAAGTCACATGTTGCAAAGCCCTAATAAAAATATACTAATACAAGTACTTCAGATGCCCTTCACACAACAAAAGTGCATATTTATCAAAAACAATGACTTCTTCAATAACCACAAAATAAATACTACGGCAATGCTGAGTAATGAGTACAAACAAATAACCGTAATGGGTATGACCATTTTTCCTGAGTACGAGTAATACACAAGTAATTTTTCTATTACTCATTATTCGAAGAATAATACAAATGGTTTCAAATGTATTGAATCAGCTCCTGGCTCCAATAGGGAGGTTGCAACCGTCAATGTCAAGTGTAGAGATAAATAACCAATCCAAGGGGAGAGGAGGAAGGAAAGGTGTGACACAGGGCGTGTTAAAGTAAGTAAGCCACTCAGTGAAATAACCTTGTGGAAGGGCAGAAGCCCTGCTGGTATACAATGTGTGTGTGGAGAATATTGGGGTTGGCAGGGAGGGGGTTAAATTCCTCCATGCCAGAAAGTACATGGGAATGTGGCTGGCCCATAATTGAATGATTAGTGGTTAATGAGGCTCCAGCCACAGGTGTATAAAAGGGGTAATCACGAATGTTGTTAGGAGTTAATGTCGGTGTTGGTGAAGGTGCGTGTTGCTGTGCTGTGCTGTGCTATGCTATATATTCGTGAGTTATTTGTGAAGATCTGGGCTGTGACGCTACCCTGTCACAACTCACTCACTGGCATGCTCGGTTCCGCTGTCCTTGAGCAGCTCAGAAAGCTACAGAGCTGGTTTCATCTGTGATCCGAGTGAGTGGAAAAATTCTCGCTAAGTTACTTATCGCACCCATTGTCTCTGGCACAATGTGGAACTAAGCGTCATTCTGTATTGCATTAGTAAGGAGGCAGACTCAGAATCACATGCTTTTCAGAGATATATAGTTACTTGCACTTTAAAAAATAGATTTCCTGACAACCTTTCTAAAAGAATATAATTTATTAAAATATATCTTTACGTTTTTTTTGGTTGATATTGGGTTATTTGAGGATCTTAGCCTGTTTCAGTTTGTGTGTGCGCTTGACTTTTCAAAGGTTTGGAGATACAGGTGAGGTAAAGTTGACCCAACAAACTCAACGACTGGTGAGCTATCCAGCGAATAAAGATGGTGGCATCTATAACAAGCATAAAACTATAAAAAATGATGTTTTTTGTATATAAATGTAGTGGCGGTGCTAGCTGATCGGGGGCCCTAAGCAGCAATATTTTGGGCTGCCCCCCTCCCCTCACCCCTCAGCCACTCCTTAAAAAATGATTACTGCATTATCACCATAAAACTAAAAATATACCAGCACAACACATACTAATAAACTTATGTTTATGTTAAATAAGATGAACAGTGTTTTGGGGGTAATCAATAATACAATACATAAATGGTACCTTAACTTGATTAAAAGCGTCCCTGGCACCTTTGTGATGCAAAGTCATCAATTATGTCACCATATGAAAGTTATCTTCCTGATTCATTATTGATGCCAAGAACTGCTAATCCAGACAAATGCTCCTGAACCATAGTTGATCGCAAAAATGTTTTATCATCTCCTCTCTGCAGATGCTACTGTTGCTGGGAGTGTGTTACAGGTGCAGGTGATTAAAGAACAGACAGACAATTGTAATCCGGGTGAAAAGGTTTGTTTTTATTAATTGTTTTTGTCCAGTACGGGTCCTTCCAGGTCAATGACACAACCAAAACGAAGGAACAGATAACACTGCTTCGTCCCCTATTTATACCGTCACTCATGACCCCTTGGTAAACGATTGCAACTGCTTTTTATGATCTGCAGCTGCCACATCATTTCCCCTCCGGGTCAATGATTTAGTGTTCTGAAGCTCTGTCTCTTTTCTACGTGACCGACTTCCTTTTAACCCTCGGAACGAAGTGTCAGGCCAAATAGTCCAGGGTACTCTGTTCCCGTTACTTAGCGCCCTCACAGGTCGAGAGGGAGATTTACCACCAAGAATCATTGTCTTTCTGTCACAGAGTGTTACAGCAATTCTAAATGCAATCCAATGGTTAGGATAGATCTCTTTAATTTGGATTGCATGTATAAAGGCCAGAACTTCAAAAGATGTAATTTTTTTTGGAAGCAAACTGCAAATGCTTACAACTTCCTGGAAAAGACAATTTCCTTTAAGGTCTGATTCCTGTTCGGAGCTCAAATTGTTTTGCAAGTAATTGCAGTGTTTGAGTAACAATTCCTTAGGCATTTCAGCTATTTCAAATCAAATAGTATTCTAAACTTTTACAGTTAATTCTAATATTTTACAGTTCCCATAGTTTGAAATCTGTCATCAATTGATGTGATGGCTGAATCCACTACTTTGTTAAAATCGGCACTGGAACAATTTCTATAGTGGGGGTGCTGAAAGCTATTGAACAAAACTATAATAACCCCAGTATATGATGGAAGCCATGCCTTCAGTTGCTATTATATTAAAGCATGTTAATAAAACGAAGCCCGCACCAACACCTGTTTATCTATTTAAGTAAAAAATGCTTTAACCACAGTCTTGCTACAATGTTTATACATGCTTACCATAAAACATTGAGAGTGAACAAATTGAAAAGTAGTATTTTCTTTTAGCATATCAGTTTTTTTTTCCTGTTGCCTTTAAATCTAATCCTTAACATAGTGCAGCCAGGGCCATTTTTTAAAACCAACCAGACTTACATGACCGGGTGAATGTTTCTGTCCCAAAGCAATTAGAGTACAGCTTTGGTTGAAATGGCTGATCCAGTGGCTCAGCATTTGTGACAAGCTGATTTTAGTAGGTGGCCCTGCTAAAGAATTTACAAAAAAAAGTACATTTTTCTCTTACGTTTGTCAATGAAGTGACCCTGTAAATTGGTTTCCAGTATTACTGCTCCAATCCAACAAGGTTCCATAATGTTGGTCAATTATTTGGTCGTATCTGTTGTTGTAAAAACTAGAACACATATAACCTCATAATTTGAAACTTTGCATGTTGTTTGCTGTACTGCATGTATCCTGTTCCCTTCAACTCTTGTGATGCAAAATGACTTTGTGATAAAGTAGAAACTAGGCATTGGGAAGCCAGTGCAGATTTTTCTTATTAAATTACATGTTACTTCTATTCAAAGTGAGTATATCCTATACAATTAATCAACTCAAAATTGACATATGCCAGGATAACACTGAGTTTATTTATTTATTTATTTGTTTTTGTTTACTTTAGCCCTGCTCAAACATCAAACTTCAAAAGGCCTCTTTATATCATTATGATGGAACTGTCACTGATTGTACTGTACTTTCAAAGGGCCTTTGTACATAATGTCAAAGAAGCAATAAAAAAAAGGTTTACTGGCACTTTCTTACCTTATCAAATCTGATTTGATTGTCATATCGAAATATCGTTCTTCTTTGCAAAAAATGGCTATATCGTGTTGAAATATTTTCATATTTACATCACAGGTCACCACCTCTGATTTCTTTTTTATAACTCAAAACACACACTTAGCATTTTACTTCCAGCTGAGTCACATATTCTTTTGTTGACAGGCACCACGAATCACATCCTTAGTCTAAAGTAGGTTGTTGCATAATTGCTATGTTTTCTGGTTGTGTGTCTTGTCTCCCATTCTAGTAGTAACAATCAGCAAGGACTTTGGTGTCTACTTGGTTGCAAATTTAGTTCCTCCAACATTCAACCACTCCTAAAGTTATAGCTTAGTATTAACACTAATATGAAGGGTTATTAAAACTGCATTATGAAGGGAGCTATTAGTGCTGTAAAAATGAAGCTATTCACTACCACCTGATTGCAATTAAAATGGTTCATCTTTAATACGCTGGTTAACGAATTACATCAAAGACCTGAAAATGACAGATAACAGAAAATATCACCTCTAGCACGAAACACCACCTAATTGCACATTCTCCATCTGAAAACCAGTCAAATGCAAATGTGTAATTTTAGTTACAGTTAACTGTGTTTTTATTGTTTCTTTTCAGAAACAAGACTATAAAATAGAAAAATAAAAAAATGATTATTTCTATTCTTAGCCCTTGAATTAAGGTTTAAGAAGCTCTGTGGAGCAGAATTTCAGAAAAAAAGCCTTGTTATTAAGAAATGTAACTGTTTCATCTCACATTGTAGTAGCTTGGAAATAAGACAACCTATTTTTAACTAACTGAACAGTTTCAGTGTTTATGTATGGAAATAATACTGGGACCAGTTATTTGCTGTGTTGAGATAATTTTCCATTTTCGGTTTCCCACCACACGCCTGTTAATAGAATGTAATTATATTTCAGCTAAAAAAAAAAATCACACAAATAAAACTTAAAAATGAATACGGGGGGGGGGGGCATGATAGAAGACTTTAAAATATTAAAAGGGGGTTACATAGTTATCCTGAACCAATACTTTAAGCACAGCACAGAAACCAGGACCAGAAGACAGTTTGAAATTGAGTGAAGACTTAGGACACAGGGGAGATATTTCTTCACACAAAGTGGTTGGGGTATGGGATGGACCTAGTAATGTTGTTGAGGCAGAATTACTTGGATCCTTTAAGACCCAACGACAAAGGAACCGAACGAGCTTAGATGAGCTGAATGGCCTCCTCTCATACATACATTTACTTAGGTTCTTAGCTCTTTAAAAGAAGGGGACAGTGAGAAAACAAATGTAATATTTAGATTGTAATAATGCAATATTTAGATCAATTAAATAGACCTTACCATTCTTTTGAAATGAAAAATAAGTTTACTTAATTCTTTCAAAACTGCACACCGAGACCTATACAGCTAAAGAAAGTGCACAATAGGTAAGATTTATAGAAATATGTTGTTATCTTCAATCACTTTGACTTAAAAATTCTTGTAGCCAGGGAATCAAAATGTTGTGACAATTTGCTCTGCTCTTTATTCTACAGCAGTAATGACCTTAGGATCAGGTTTTTTCAAATGTAGTTGTAAGTTATCATAATAAAAAAAAAAATATGCAGGGGAAGGTTGGGTAAAACAGGACACATAAGGTTTGGACATTTCTGTAGGTCAGCCTAGAAGCCCATCGCTTTGCAATTGCTCATAAAACTCAAGAGGGTATTGTACTACTATAAGAAAATTGCAAAATAAAATAAATTAAGGGGGAAAAAAAAATTTTTTAAACCCTTGCAATTTCCCATTTAACCCACACTATGTTGGTAAAATGGGATATGCCATTAAGGTAAAGTGGGATACACACATGTTAATGAACAACAATGCATAACCTTTATTCTTAGTTATAGCTACAGGAAAAAAAGTGCCAAAAAATGAAAATAAAAGTATGCTTAAGGCTCTAGGCTTAGTCTACAAGCACAGTGTACAAGCGAATTGGTTGTTTTTGGTCGAATTGCTGTCCACACCAGCACACGCATCGGCAGCTACAATGATACAAGTGTGTAACATCTGCACATATAAATGTAAAGGATATTACCACTGTTAAATATATATTTTTCAAAACTTTCGAACCCTTCCAGGGCCCTCTGAGTGCATGGGCCCCTGTGCAGTTGCATCGGCTGCCTCGGCTATTGCTCCACCACTGCGTGCAGGCAGCACTGTATACCTATATCCCGCTTCACCCATTCCCATGCCGCCGTATTCCAAGAGATACTACTACGCAACTGTGTAAACCTAAGCCCAAACACCACCCTAGCGCTATTTATTAACTTGTTTGTAATTCTCAATAATTACTTTGAGATGGACTGTGAAAAAAGGCATTATCACAACAGGGGGTAGATGGAAAATTGGCTTCTTATGATTAAAGCTGCAGCTGATAGAATTCACATTGAGAAAAAAGTATAGCATATACAAACCAGCAATTAAAATAATTGAGCTCTAAATTAGTTTGAAATGCCACTTACCTTGATATTTATTTTATAACAGTGTATTTGAGAAAACTTTAAACCATGATGGAAAACTATTTACACGGGTGACTGGGGTTAAATCAAGATTTTGCGAGTTGTGATATGTATTAATAGTTGGTGAATATCTGGCTAAATCATCATTTTGTTTTCTATTAATTCTGGCATTTGCTTTACTGGTAGTTTAGAAGATAACATAAGAATGTGTCCAGCACCAAAGCTGTACTGTGAGTTATACACTATATTACGGTGACTTTAAATAAGTATATGTTACCTATTGTTAATAGTAGTGCCTTCATTCTACCTAGGGTAAATGTAAATGTGTAATATATATATATATATATATATATATATATATATATATATATATATATATATATATATATATAATTGTGATAAAGCTAGGGGTAGACTCATTAATGGGAGGTATGTGAGAGCAAGTTTGTTGGCAAATTATGACCTCACATTACCGGAAATAAGATGGCTGACCCAAGGGAAACTTTGTTTCCCAGACCACCTCACGGCAGGAAATGATGTCACAGAATTAAGGATGAATCATCATAAAAAGGTATAGCTGACAACAGGTTGGTGAAGAAGTAAGGAGACAGCTTTGTGCTGGGTGGAGAGTGAGTGGAAAGAAAAGTAAGTGCCTGTTAATACCTCTTTGCCTGTGGTTACCAACCTTGGATTGTTTGACTACCCGACTTGTTGCCTGAACCTGAACTTTGCTAAGAACCCGTAATGTGTACCAAACCCTGCCTGTGTTTTCACCGGCCTTTGGATTGTCGAAAATAAATGATTTATACAGTATTACTGTGTTGTGTAGAACTTTGTTTACGGATCTCTGCTACTGTTTATGTGAGCACCATCGTACTTACAATATACTGTATATATATATATATATATATATAGAGAGAGAGAGAGAGAGAGAGAGAGAGAGAGAGAACACTGTATATACTGTAAGCAAAACACACCTAAACATGTTAGTTTATGAAGAAATGGTAACACTTTAGACTTTGGCCCTGTCCACACTATGCCTTTAAACCATATTAGCTGCATTTAAGCTGGCTTAAAAGTGCTAAATACGGTTTGCGTCCACACTACGCAGCATTTAATACCGTACTCGAGAACCGGACTCGAGACCACCTCAGGAGGTAGTCTCGAGTCTGGTTCTAATTAGATCGCATCAGGTAGTGCGGTTTATCAGAAGTGTGGATGCTGTAATACCAAACTACATTTTTTGTGTATCCTCCAATATCCCCAAATGCTTTGTGGTATGTTTGGCAAAATACTCAGAGCAGGCGCCTGAAGGACTTGCTATCCGTGTACACTCCGCACTAGGTATTCATTTTTATGCTTCAAAAAATCTGTCAGGACATCTCTGTTAAACTAGTGGGGAAAATAACAAAAACACAACGTTAAATTAGGCGACTGCAAAAATGAAATGCGAGTTAAAAGTAGGATCGGGGATGAACAAATTACGTAATTTGTCAGCTCTGTTTGAAATAAAATTAAGAGGACCAGAATTAGGCTCAGGCAAGATATGAAGGTAAAAACAAAGATTGTTTTGAAATAAACAGCTATTTCTGAGTTTAATTATAAAACAGAATCAGCTCAGTTTGTTTAAAGGGACTTCACCTGATTAAAAATAAAACCTGAAAACTTCAAGCCCTACTTGTGTGTGTGTGTGTGTGTGTTCGGATTTACTTTTTCCACAATACTTGTTATATTTCTTTTTAGCAATATGGACCTCTGTTAATATGGGGCATAACACATTATTTTAAAATAAAATACAGTGCATGGTGGTATACTATCGTATTAATTTCCACGGTTCGTTGCGCTGCTAGGAACTGTAACCGAACTATTCCAATAGTGTGTGGACGCATTAAGCCCGACTAAAAATGAAACGGTACTTCAGTGTGGATGCTTTTAGCTGGATTAATTACAGCGGTTTCGAGTACGGTCCTCGAGATCAGTTATGTAGTGTGGACAGGGCCTTTGTCTCTAATTACTATGTATTTACAGTACATGGCAATTAGTAAATGCATGTACTTATACATAATTACAATTTACTTAATACGTACATTTTTTGCACAATCTATGTAAGTACACAATTGTATCAGAAAAGGGTTATATTGTGCAAAAGATTTACAATCAATCAATCTTTATTGCTTATAAATTGCCTCAAAGTGCTTTACATATAAAAATAACAAAAATGAATATCTACAAAACAAGTAAAATATATAGTAGTATAATAATAAAAAAAGAAATAAGTATTAAAAAGGCTGATAAAATGTCCCCTTTAAAATACATATGCTAAATTATAAAAATGTCTTTAATCTTAATTTAAAAGCACATTAAGTATATTATAACTATGCATAATAACATTGTAATTATGTGTAAGTATACATGTGTTTACTAAGTAACTACTATACAAATACACAGTTATGCGAGACACAATATAAAGTGTTACTGTAGAAATAACTGAACAGACAAGAATATTTTCACAAAACATGCATATATTTGTTCTGACAGTTACCAGAAAGATGTTTGTCTGACTAAAAAAATTATATGAGCACTATCTGTTTTAACTGAGACATGTTAAAAAAAAAGCCACCACAATCAAAACTGACAGACAGTCACTTCTGAATTCACTGTCAAAAAGAAAAAGCATGCATGTATTTAAAAGACACAGTAAGCATTAAATGTATAAATTATCCACAGATGTGTCATTACACACACTAATGCAAGCAGCACAGTGAGTGTTGTACTAAAGAAACTCAGTACCAACACAGTGTGTAATAGCAAGCACTTTAAAATGTTGACTTTTTACACAAGTTGCAAACATTTCTGGATTTACAGAGGCACATTAAGTGTTAATTCTAGTCTACTAGCCAGATGCCTGGTGAGATCAAGCTGGCACCCTTGTCCTCCAGAGGCCGGTAGCTTGCCGACATCTGCTCTCAAGGTCCTGGGTGTAAAGAAGCAATTGGTTGGTCGTGGGATCTGAGGACGTGTCCACTGGCCTTTAGTACTCCTCAGCTGATGTGGGGATTTGCTGCAGTGAGGAAATGTAACTGAACGTTCTAAAATTATGGAGAAAACCAAGAATAATTGGGCACTCCAAAAACAAAACTAGAATATTAATATAAAAAATATGCTTTTAGTTTGATGCTTATATATCAATAATACTATCAAACTTGAGTTTATGGACAAACATATTGTAATATGTATACCAGTACAGGCTGCACTGTTTTCTTTCATACACCACACTAATGAAACAACACTAATCCAAAAAACATAGATATGCTTCATAGTACTTATATTCGAGAAATAGAATTTTCAATAAACTGCAAATTGCATTGCAGAAGATTGTCTGTGGATTAATCAGTTGTTGCTGCATGGCAGCTCTGAGCTGTTAATCCAGCTAGAAGACTGCAATCCATTAGGCATGTCAATCTAAAACTATGGCTTCATCTGAGCTTGTAAAAAGAAAGCTGATTATGAAAATGCAGAAGTTAAAAGTACCCACTGATCAAGTATCTCGGATTCAGAAACTGTTTCTTTAGTTCCTAGTGCCATGGTTCCAAAAACGTGGGATTGTGAGGTGGTTATAAGTGGCTGCAGAACACGCAGAAATATTCTCTCCCAAATCCTTGACACCTGATAATGTTCCCCAAGCAGGAAGATCCATTTTATTTATTTACACGAACACTGCTGAAACACTTACTACCTTGACCTCAGTTCTATAGTACATCTATAATCTTCATCCCCAATGCCTGCACTGTGTCCTGTTAAACACAAACAGCAGTGAGTGACAGAGAATGAAACATCCCATTTCAATAGATTCTGGGTGTGGGACCTTGGTAAGAATATCAAACCAAGAAAGTATGGAAACCCCTGCTCTAGGAAAGCAATGCTAAGATTTAACATCCATGTCCTCACCTCTTATTAGCATTAGAAGGGTTATTGCCCTTTTTTATTCTATTTTATTTTTCCACACTAGATTGTGTAAAAAGTCAACATTTTAAAATGCTTGCTATTACATACTGTGTTAGTACTAAGTTTCTTTAGTACACCACTCACTGTGTGTGCATGCGCAATACATGATGATGGATGTCTCTTGTGTTGTCTGTAGAGAGCTGTATGTTATTCATCTTAACTGATCATGGCTGTCTGTGGTTGCTTGTATTGCCCTGCCCCTTCCACTGCTTGTAAGTGGGGTGCAGAGTTAGGATTGAAAACTTTAACATTGCATTTCCATACATTTGTCCTTTTTTATAGAATATATAGTTAGAAAAAAGATACACTGTAATATAGAGCACTATAACCAAGACAGAACACCTCTATATGGGTTTCACTTATGATGTTTCTTTCTGAATAAATAGTGTAGCAAAGGATGTGCCAGAGACCTATACAACTCTTCAAGTATACTGTCAACACATACATTCTCCATGTACTAATAAGTCATATGAGTTGTGACGTCATCACATAATGCTAGCCAATGAGAATAAAAAATATTAATATGGAAGGGGTAAATGCACTGATAAGTCTATAGCCCAGAGCTAATTTTATGTTTCGTTTTCATGCCTGTTGGTTATAGGGCAGCAGTGTGGAGTAGTGGTTAGGGCTCTGGACTCTTGACCGGAGGGTCATGGGTTCAATCCCCGGTAGGGGACACTGCTGTTGTACCCTTGAGCAAGGTACTTTACCTAGATTGCTCCAGTAAAAAACCCAACTGTATAAATGGGTAATTGTATGTAAAAATAATGTGTTATCTTGTAACAATTGTAAGTCGCCCTGGATAAGGGCGTCTGCTAAGAAATAAATAATAATAATAATAATAATAATATTGTGTATTTGTATCAATGTGCTGTAATACTGACCGCAGCCACTAGGAGGAAAAGAGCATTTCAGTTCTGACAACCTATATTAGTATTTGTTTAATTAGCAGGCGCCATTATCCAATGCGACTTACAGAGACTAGGGTGTGTGAACTGTGCATCAGCTGCAGAATCACTTACAACGTCTCGCCCAAAAGACGGAGCACAAGGAGGTTAAGTGACTTTTATTATTATTATTATTATTTATTTCTTAGCAGACGCCCTTATCCAGGGCGACTTACAATTGTTACAAGATATCACATTATACATTATTTCACATTATACAGATATCACATTATTTTACATACAATTACCCATTTATACAGTTGGGTTTTTACTGGAGCAATCTAGGTAAAGTACCTTGCTCAAGGGTACAACAGCAGTGTCCCCAACTGGGGATTGAACCCACAACCCTCCGGTCAAGAGTCCAGAGCCCTAACCACTGCTGCTTGCTCATGGTCACACAGTGAGTCAGTGAGTGAGCCCGGATATAAACAGGGGACCTCCTGTTTGCAAGCCTTTTTCTTTAACCACCAGACCACACAGCCTCCTATATAAACCCTGCAGTTCAGTTTTGCTTTGCTGCTGCTGCTGCAAAAAAAAAAACTTGAAACAGAGTTGCACCGTGGTCCAATGATATCTATCTAGATAGATAGATAGATTATGGGGATTATTTGGGGATTATTTAACTATTGGGCATTTCTGCAAGTGGTTAGATTTTTTTTTACCTGATGCCTTTGTACAGTGGCTACAGCATCTTTCGTCCTCTATGTTTGTGGATCTATTGTTCGGGACATTTCGAAGTCCAGGATTGGGACTGGGTAAGATCGGTCCGTGACAGAAAATCTTACTAGAATTATCTTGCTGAACTGTTCTTGGGATACTACTTGCATTCTGCTATTGTGAACGTTGTTTCTATTGAACGCTGCTTGAACTTAAATCAAATGTTTCATTTTTTTGTATCACAGTGTGTCTGTGATTGTTAGGGTGTGTGTATTAGTAGTAGGGTTTGCAACAATTACATTATAATTATGTGTTCTAAAAAAAATTCTGAACTTTTTTAAAAATTTGAAATTTGAAAAGTGCAGGGAAGGTTGTTATATTGGTGGCAGTATTATGGCATCCACTACGACTTCTACACCTTGTCAAGCTGAGGATGATTCCATGGTGATTTTGCCTTTATATTTCACAGTGGGACTGTAATCAGATGGGGCTCCGTAATGATGAATTGCAAGTCTGGATGAATTGCATTTATATGACGAAGATAGTGAAGATGATCAAAATATTTTTCGCCAAGAGTTTCCACCTCCCCCTACAGAAGCTGAGTTAATTAGGACACCTGATATCAGTGTATTGCAGGGTGTAATTGAACAGCTGAGTAGCTGTGTAGGTTGACTGGAAAATGAATTAAGTGAGCTGTTGGTGAGCAATATGCACCAGGAAGATTAAATTTAATTTTTTAGATGGGAAAACAGTAGCAGAAAAAAAACTACAAGTAGGTCTGTAAGTTTTGCATCACCTGGTAGTAAAGGTGGTGACAGCATTGTATCTAGTATCACACACCCGACCCCTAGAAAAGAAAGTGCAGTCAGTACAGATTGCCACTTTACACACCATCGTAAATTGCCTGTCAAATTAGATTGTCCTTACTATGGAGAGGCTGATGGTGATAAAGATCCACTTTCTTGATAAGATGTGGACACTAAATACCTACATAATAACCCTACATAAAGTCACAGCTGGCATTTCCATTGGTGCTAGGACTTGATTTATTGTTTAGTACTGGCATTGTGCTTGATTTTAAAAAATAACAGATATGGCATACAGCATAAGAAAATATGCTTTATATGTTTTTGCAGCCAGATGAAGACTGCGGAGAGACGGTTCAGGACCACAGCCAAAGCGCTGTCGACCTCTATCTGGCAAGGCCTACTGCTACTAAGAAGCATCTGAATTCACTAGAAGATGCCAATATAGACAACATGGTGCAAGAAGCCAAAGGCTCTGCAGAGAAAAGCGAACAACTATGCATTGTTATGCCGGTGGTCTACCGTTTCTTTTGGCTACTCCCAGACACACATTCTAAGGCACCAAGTGAATACACAGAACTCCCCTCCTGTGCAAAGAAGAGCGTATAGGGTCTCACTGCAAAAGCAACTGTTCATAAAAGAACAAATAGATTACATATTTTGCAAAGACCTGGTCAGACCATCACAGCCTGGGCTGCTCCTGTGGTCCTGGTAAAGAAAAAAGATGGCAATTTAAGGTTATGCGTGGATTACAAAGGACTGAATACAAAAAACCCTCTTGATGCTTTTCCCATGCCCAACGTTCAGGAAAAATTGGAGTTACTGGAAGGGCAGCAGTGGTAACACATTAGATCTCAAGAGTGGATATTGGCCAGTCCCCATGTATCCTGCTAGCATGAAAAAATGCTTTTGTCACATCCAAAGTTTTGTTTGAATTTACTGTCATGCCGTTTGGTTTAAAGAATACCGCTTCTACTTTCCAGCATTTAATGGAGATTGTGTTGGCACACGTGAGAAGGAAGATCTGTTTTATCTATATTGACGATGTTATTGTGTATTCCAAAACTGAAGAACAGCATATAATATATTTGGATGCTGCGTTACAAAGATTGAAACATGCCAATCGCACTCTTAATCTTAAGAAGTGTCATTTTATGCAGAAAAGCATTGTTTTTCTTGGAGATCAGGTGTCTGTTGAAGGCACAACTACAGATGTCCAGAAGATTGAAGCTGTTTCCTGTTCCCAAGTCATTGAAGGAAGTCCAGTGCTTCCTAGGTGTGGCATGGTGGTACCACCGGTATATACCCAGGTTTGCTGAACGGGCTGCTCCGATCAATGCTCTGAAATGCAAAGATGCCGTTTGGGAATGAAGTCGGAAGTGTCAAGGTGCATGCGAAGATCTGAAAGCTGCTTTGGTCTCTGCACCTTACGACATCCAAATTAGTCTGGGCTTTTAAGAATCCAGAGCCTTCATCACATCTGACTCGTTAGACCATCCAACTACAAGACTTCGATTTTGAAGTAACATACTAGAAGGGCAGTTCACATTTAGTGCCTGATGCTCTCTCCCTGGCACCGTCTGGAGTAGAAGCCTTAGCCGCAGCATGCGTTGATAAGGTCTCCAAGGCTCAGCAGGATACGCTGCTGATGGATTGACTGGAGATTGTAAGTCCCCAGGAGAATGATCCCGAAACGCAGGATCATACAGCATTTGCCAACCATGGCAAAGCGACCAGGAAGTGTGGTGGCCATAGCTGTCAACTGTTGATACCAGACAAACTCAGAGTTTCTTTTAGCAGTATTTTCACGACAACCCACTAGGCGGACATCTATGTTATTGGAAGACTCTTTTACGCTTGCTTAATATCTGTTACTGGCCTCAAATACGTAAAGACGTGTAGCAGTATACAAGGGACTATGTATTAGTATCAGAACCCAGAGAAATGATTGGTGTGGACCTCATGGGACCCTTTCCAAGGAGCAAGAAACACAATCAATAACTGCTAGTTGTGGTGGATTATTTCACTAAATGGATGGAGATGTTTCCTTTCCGAGAAGCCACAACTCCGAAGACTGTCTGCATACTGATTCAAGAAATCTTCACTAGATGGGGCACCCCATCATGCATGGTGTCTGACAGAGGTTCGCAGTTCACAAGTTCGTTCCTCAAACAAACTTGTAAGTAGTGGGGTAGTTCAGAAATTAACGACAAGTTATGATCCACAAAGTAACTTTACTGAATGAGTCAACTGCACACTGAACACCATAATTGCCTCATATGTTAATGACATTCATGCTACTTGGGATCAATGGCTCTCTGAGTTAAGGTTCGCCATCAGTTCTGCCAAGCAGGAAAGTACTGAATTTTACGCAGCTGAATTTGCATTAGGCCGACCTCTGAAAGGGCCATTAGAAAGATTGATTCAGGGGGCTCCCGAGTGGCACATCCAGTAGCCTAGAGATCGCAGGTTCAAATCCAGGCTATGTCACAGCCGAGCGTGACCGGGAGTTCCTAGGGGGCGGCGCACAATTGGCTAAGCGCTGCCCGGGTAGGGAGGGCTTAGGTCGGCAGGGGAATCCACGGCTCACCGCGCATCAGTGACCCCTGTAGCCGATAGGGCGTCTGTGGTTCTGCAGTGGAGCCGCCAGATCTGTGTTGTCCTCCGGCACTATAGGTCTGGTGGCATTGCTGTGGATCTGCAGTGCGAAAAATGACAGCTTGGGAGGAGGACGCGTGTTCCAGCCGCCGTTTCCCGAGTCGGCGGGGGGGGGGTTGCGAGTGGTGAGCCGGAGATACAGATAATAATTGGGCATACTAAATTGGGGAGAAAACCGTGGTAAAAAATTGGCGACGACTTAATTATTTTTTTAAAAAAAGATTGATTCATAGCCAACCAGACCCAGACCAACAATCCTTTGTTTTTTTGTAACTGCTCTTAATTGAAATTGTTCTTATCCGTTTACTGTACTTACTACTTGCTCTTAATAGAATTTACTGTTATAAGCAAATATTTTTACTATAAATATAACTGCTCTTAGTCGAAATCAGTCTCAAACATATTTACTGCATTTTTCTTATTATTTGAATTTGCTCCTATTTACTACTGACTTTATTGTATTTTATAACTGCTCATCTGTAATGTGATATTTTGTAATCCGGTATTTTGTACAAGTGGTATTTTATAACAACTGTACATAAGATCATAAAAACATAACATAACATATGTTACTTATAACATAACATAACTTTCTTATGTTCTTATAAGAAAGTTTACAAACGAGAGGAGGCCATTCGGCCCATCTTGCTTGTTTGGTTGTTAGTAGCTTATTGATCCCAGAATCTCATCAAGCAGCTTCTTGAAGGATCCCAGGGTGTCCGCTTCAACAATATTACTGGGGAGTTGGTTCCAGACCCTCACAATTCTCTGTGTAAAAAAGTGCCTCCTATTTTCTGTTCTGCATGCCCCTTTATCTAATCTCCATTTGTGACCCCTTGTCCTTGTTTCTTTTTTCAGGTCGAAAAAGTCCCCTGGATCAACATTGTCAATACCTTTTAGAATTTTCAATACCTGAATCAGATCACCACGTAGTCTTCTTTGTTCAAGACTGAACAAATTCAATTATTTTAGCCTGTCTGCATACGACATGCCTTTTAAACCCGGGATAATTCTGGTTGCTATTCTTTGTACTCTTTCTAGAGCAGCAATTATCCTTTTTGTAACGAGGTGACCAGAACTGAACATAATATTCTAGGTGAGGTCTTACTAATGCATTGTAAAGTTTTAACATTACTTCCCTTGATTGAAATTCAACACTTCTCACAATATATCCGAGCATCTTGTTGGCCTTTTTTATAG
The DNA here is from genome assembly GCF_902713425.1 of Acipenser ruthenus. Classification (NCBI taxonomy): domain Eukaryota; kingdom Metazoa; phylum Chordata; class Actinopteri; order Acipenseriformes; family Acipenseridae; genus Acipenser; species Acipenser ruthenus. The sequence goes on along the minus strand of NC_081216.1, from coordinate 7,075,984 downwards.
CTTCCCCACATTGCCTAGATGAAGACATTTCTGAGTCAACATAAACTCCTAGGTCTTTTTCATAGTTCCCTTCTTCAATTTCAGTATCTCCCATATGATATTTATAATGCACATTTTTATTGCCTGCATGCAATACTTTACACTTTTCTCTATTAAATGTTATTTGCCCTGTGTCTGCCCAGTTCTGAATGCTGTCTAGATCATTTTGAATGACCTTTGCTGCTGCAACAGTGTTTGCATCTGGGTATTTTACCTAGATTCAGTATAAACAACTGGATAAATTGGTAATTGTATGTAAACATAATGTGATATAATTGTGACAATTGTAAGTTGCCCTGGATAAGGGTGTCTGCTAAAAAATAAATAATAATAATTTAAATGCAATCTGCTGAACTATTTGCATTTGACTTGGTATTTGTATATTCTGAAATATAAGAATTCGCATTTGAATTTCAAATCATGGGAAAGCTTCCAAAATATTTCAATTTTAAACACTTTTCAATAATAATGCTCATAATAAAGTAGAGAGACTTCTCAGTATTGCTGGTAAAGTTGATTAACCTGAAAGATGTAAACTAAAGGACACTTTTGAGAACTTCATGTTTATTAAACATAACAAAGAAAACAATTAAAAATAATAATTGTGCAAAGCACACATATATATATAAATATATACATATATCTCATCATTTATGTCAGTTTTTCACAAACCTGGTCCTGCGGGCCCACTGTGTCTGCTGTTTGTGTTCCAACTGAGTTCTCAATTATTAAATTGATCCCCCAATTAAACTAACAATTAGTGACTTAATGCAATGTTAGAAATAACTTGAAATATCCAACTTTTTTGGCTGCTTTCACAAACCCTGATCAGCACTAATCTTGGACTACCTTACCTAACATTAGGTAGTCCTAGAATAGTGTTAATTGAGGTCTGTGCAGCCAGACATTTCTTTAAATAATTCAAATGCTCTGATTAGACATTTTATTCATTCAATTGAGGGTTCAATTTGTAATTTAAAGGTCAGTTGGAACACAAATCAGCAAACACTGGGTCCTCAGGACCAAGATTGGGAAACACTGTTTTATGTAACTTGCTTCCTATATTGGTACATACCTGTTAATTATTATGAACTACGTGATTACTGTGTTTATGTTGTTATTATATAGACTGCTTTCCTTGTATGTCACCTTGAATAAAGGCCTCTGCCAAATTCATGTTAATAAATTAACATTTGTTGTATGGGAAAGTATTTGAAGTCCATTTATCACATATTTGCATTTGTATTTAGTTTGGTAGGAAATGTGTCACATTTGCATTTGTATTAAGCAAATTCGCAAGAACACTGACATTGCCACTGGTCTCATCAATTTCCTACTATCTGGAAAACACAAGTATGCTCAAAACCATAACCATCAAATTTAACAATGGAGTCACCCATACCTTTCAACATTTATGCTCAAAGTTTGAAATCATGGATAGAGTCTACATTGTTCGAGAGCAGTTCCCAGTCATTGGTGCTCATGCAATCACCATTCACAAATGTCAGGAATTACTCTAAAAACAGTTATGATGGATCGTGGTAACTCCATTTTCTCCTATGGACAAAGTTTTGTTGCACTTTCCACAGTTACTTCCTTAAGCGGTATCCACCTTATCAACTTTGACCCCACCTGCATCTACGCATGTCAAACTGCAGTTGAAGACTACCATCGGCTCAGAAGGCTTTATTGTCTGAAGTTGAAAAGCTTGAAGGAGACTAACATGCACAAGGGACACAAGGTAAAAGATCAAGCACATTTCATTCACCGAGCCATCATTAATGTTCAGGAACAGCAAAAGCCTCAGTCTTCTAAGAGAACATTGCACTTACACATATATTCAGAGGCTTGAGCAACCCCAATTTCACCTCATGCTATGCAAATGCAATATTGCAGTGCCTTCTTCACTTGCAACCTCTGAAGGATTCATTAAAATACAGTCAACAAGAGGCTATCAGGAGCTTTGTTCACAAACAGGATCACTTGCCATCCACTGCGTCTCTCACTACTGTGGATATTTGTCACTTCTTAGGAGAACCTTTCAATAAAGGAACATGTTGCAGTTTCTCACCAAATTGTCTGAAATTTGTCCTGAAGTATCTTGCATGGTTTCAGTCACAATAAGTCATGACATTCTATGTACTACATGTAACTACTGCTCATCAAACCGAGAGGTGTTGCATATTTATCCTCTACATGTGCCTGCTGGTACAGATTGGAAGAACTCATTTATAGAAATGACAAATGGGCAATGATTCCTGGTAGGAAATGTAGGCAATGCAAAACTTCTCCAATCATGAAACGTGAACTTATTCAATCAGCAAGGAGACTGATTGCAGTCCAACTTATGCTTTGGGAAACCAAACAAGACGGGACCGTTACAAAGTGACACAATGCTAAGTTTACTGCTGTGCAGAAGAGCACAATTACTGTGGACAACAGGAATTACCAATTAGATTCCATTATCATACACCAAGGACAGGGTGTTACTTCAGGACACTATGTGTCTGTTCTTGCTGTTGAAGTGACTGAGACACACACTCACACACTGAGACACTCTCTCACACACACACTGAGGCACACACACACACACTGAGATACACACACACTGAGACACACACTCACACACTGAGACACTCTCACACACACACTGACACACACACACACATAAACTGACACACACACACTGAGACACACATACACTGACACATATACACACACACTGAGAAACACACACACACTGAGACACACACATACACTGAGAAACACACACACTACAACACACACAGTCTCAGTGTGTGAGTGTGTGTCTCTGTCACTTCAAGTCATACAAAGAGCATTTCAAGTGGTTTGAACTTGCAACATGACGTTCTTGAAGAGCACACGACCTTAGTCTGCTGCGCCACCGCGTATTTCAAGTGGAGCGAAGCGATCAAAAAAAGGCGCCAAGTTAGAAGCAAGAATTGTGTGAATCTTGGGCCCCAGCACCTTTCCAATTGTGCCTATTTGCTTGATGCTTGACAAGATTGGCCTAATTGCTTCTCCTAACTTGGACTTTTGTGTTTGATATCACCCCTTTAAACGGCTGTTGCGTTTTTCTAACTTGTTTTTTTACATTGACAATGTTTTCGTTATAGATATAAATATACAGCACACGATTGTGTCTAATACCGTTTATCACTAAAACATAATTGAAGAGCAGGATGGGGGGCCTTGATAATTTAGCACCAGTAGGCTCTCTGGTGCTAAATTTTCAAAACAGTTTTGCACCAATTTTCAAAAATGATTTGCACCACTGTTACTCTTTAAGATGTTACTGTTATAATATTACTTTTGTCAATAACGAGGTAATATAACGCGTTACATTTTTAGTGGTCTTTTCTTTTTTAACTCCGACATGCCAGACTGCTCTAATGTCGGTGCCTTAGCACCGATGACGCAATCTCTCTTCCTGGATGACTCACAGCAGTAATAAGCCATGGGGCAATCAAATCAGTCTTTCTGAGCCTAGTCATTGAAGAAGGCTAGGCACAAGGAACAAAACAAATTGTATCTCTACGTAAAGGAATATCCCCTAGAAAGTGTCCTGAGGGCATCAGATGATTCGAGGGCATTTGCCATTTACTCCCACCTTTCACTTCCAGAGCTTGGCAACTCTACGAAATCAAGCCACCCTGTCCCTAATCAACCCCAACCCTAACCGTAATCAACCACTGCCCTAAAACCTAACCTCAAACCTAATACCTAACCCTAAACCTAACCATTAACAATCATCTGATGCCCTCAGGACACCTTCTAGGGGATATTCCTGTGTGCTGCATATCCCTACATGCCAATTTTGATGATGCAAAAAACGCGTTCATGAGGTTTAATTTATTATCACATGCATGTGATTTCTGTCATATGGTACAAGGCAATAAAGGCATACATCGTTTAACAAGCCTCATACCTTGAGTACCCTGGTTGTTGTGGAAGAGTGCGTATGTAGTAAGTATCTAGGTGGCTCCCAACGCAGGGTCTGATTAAACAATATGCCCAGGGCCGGTGTAGCAATCTGTAATAATTATCACCTGCCTGCAATTAGCAGGCATGTATTTAAACCAGGTGAAATGTTTGCTCCTGTCTGTGTGAAGCTAGGCTGTCATGAAGAAGAAACCTGTGTGAAAAAGCTAGCCGTCCAGCGGTTAGCAAAGGAATCGAAGAAAAGTGTTTACTAAGCGCTCCAACACTGAGTTAGGTTTTGTTTTGTGTTTATTTTATTTTATTATATTTCTGTACAATTTAATAAATCCTGCATGAAAGTGCTGAAAACTTTAAAATTCTGGGTCTGGGTCTGCATTAAGCAAAACAAACCCGAATGAAGTAGCATCTTTCACAATAGGTAGAGCCCCATGTTTTTCGCAAATACTAAATGGCATGATATAAAACTAAATGCATCATATTGTAATGTCTTGAGGGGGCTCGCGGGCTCCGCGAGGAAGAGACATTCCAGCAGTGTAGTGACAACCGGGGGGCGCCCCTATTGGTGAAGGGGACAACTGGGGCGGGGCCTACAAGGTGATAAAAGGGGACTCTGCGTTGTTGTGGGGGGTGACAGTTGGACGAGAGTTAAAGGAAACACAACAACAATAAACAAACATTAAAAGCAAATTAATTGGATGGGAAAACAACTGTGAGGTTACAAGGGGTAACAGACGTGAGGGAAAAATAGTGACGGGACGAGACTAGCACTTGTGCAGATGTATAATTTGGAGCGAGTCGTTTGGGAATTAAAATTGTGATGGAAGTGAAGAGACGTTTGTTTCTAAAATGCCTAAACCGCACATAACAATTAAACAACGCTGCAAAGAATTTCTCCTGACTTCTCTTGGCCAACTGTTTGATCCACTGGAGAAAGCCACTTGGGCACCAGTGGATAAAAAATATGTTGAAGGAATGTATTGTGAACATGCCACTGCTGAGGGAAGTAGAAATATAGATTTTTTTTGTGTTGTGATACATGAAACTAAGCGACAGCGTGAAAGATGCAGTTAAGAATAATTCTGACGACTCTGTAGATATTATTGACATGCTATTTGGGCTCAGGTGCCAGAATGCCAGCTTATCCAGTACCGTGATTTTTTTGTCTCATGTACCCTGTGGTTTCCAGTGACTGAACATTTTTTTTCAAAGCATTCACTGATTGTAAATGACAGACAACACACCATGAAAAATGAAAACATAGAGTTCTGTTGTATGCTTGTGTTTAATTCTTAATTTTTCTTTCAGTAACCTGCTTTTTTTAAGTGAATTGTACAACATTCTGAAATAAGCCATTTTTTGTGTTAGTTGATTTAATATCCTTCATGCTATTTGATTTCTATTGTGCAGTAATTTCTGTATTTCTATTTTATCTTATTGTATTTTTATAGAGGGCATGGGCAGTATTTATTATACATAGAAACTAAATTATGTCTATGTCAAAATAATAAAAAAACTGATAATGTTTGATAAAAAATATGTATGTAGTTAAAACATGATTTATACTTTGTTTTTATTTATATACATCTATTTGAGTTATTTTATTAATGTGTCTCTTTAATAAAACGAAATAAAACAACATTTTTAGTAGAAAAACAAAACAAAATTTGAAAAATAAAACAAATAATTATAAAAATATATTATTAAAATTATTTTATAAAAATATATAGGATAAGGTGCTGTGTGAGATACTAGCTGATTTCCCCCAGTCAAGGTCAGAGCCCTGTAATGGATTTCAGCTTGTATCATGCAGCACTTTAAATGATATTTGCAATGGTCCAAAATACATAGATAACATGTCTTTTTTTGCAACAAATAGAGTTTAGCAGTCTTCAAACTCTACAACAACAAAAAATAATACTTATGAAGATCACTGTTTGGGTGATGTAAAAAACTAATGTTTGTCATTATCAACATAGGATTGTTTGTACACTCCATTCCATTGCTATTATACTTGTGTGGTCTGCAACAGACTCTAACTGAATCCAAAGATAACTTCATATCCCATGTGTAACAGGCAGTGTTGTGTGAAGTAGGGTTGGCCGTGCTCCGGCTTTACTAGCTCCGGCTCCGGAATGGCTCCAGTAGCTCAGGTCCAGCTCCAAGCTGGCTCCAGAGCTGATGCTGACCCCAAGTTCCAGCTCCAGGCTGGCTCCAGAGCTGATGGAGAACCCCAGCTCCAGCTCCAGGCCGGCTCCAGAGCTGATGGAGACCCCGCGCTCCAGCTCCAGGCCGGCTCCAGAGCTGATGGAGACCCTGCGCTCCAGCTCCAGGCTGGCTCCAGAGCTGATGGAGACCCCGCGCTCCAGCTCCAGTCTGGCTCCAGAGCTGATGGAGACCCCCAGCTCCAGCTCCAGGCTGGCTCCAGAGCTGATGGAGACCCCCAGCTCCAGCACAAGGCTGGCTCCAGCAGCCCCTGCTCCAGCTCTGGAGCTGCTCCAGTGCAGATCCACGCTGCTGCTTCAGCTCCAGCTGCTTTTAGATGGCTCTGGCTCCGGTGCCAGCTCCAGAGCCACTAAAACCTCTAATCAGTAATGTATGTTCTTGACTATCATAGTAACATCCTATTTAAGATATTTTTTTAATTGTTCAATCTGGTTGAATTTGTTTTTTTAGAGACAAGAATGTGAAATCTGGTTTTAAGACAAAGTTCTATAAATCTAGACTGTATATTAGGGGCCATCCAAAATTAGACATTTTCTGAAAGCCTACAAAGCATGTGCTGGGATGGTCAAAATAGCCATAGAAAAATGTCATTGATTGCTTACATATGTTTACATAATATGCTTAATACTTCTAGGAGGGTTGTAACATGTTGAGACCTGTAGTCATGTGAAGTTGCAAAGGCAAGGATTATTAAAAAAAATATGCGTTGTCTACTTAGTTTTTACCTGAAATAATGCACAACCTAACGACTGTATGGCATCCTTTGGTTTGTAATGAATTCACAAGGGTAAAGTCAGGCCTTGCTTGCTTCTGGGATATTTTTCAACTTTAATAGTGTTACATATAATAACTTTGATAACTCTTTGCAAATTAACAAATATTCAAATACATGTCTGAATCCTGAACAGATATTTGAACATGAAAATACCATGTTTGTTCCAGCAGTATAATAAATATATGTTTGTGGCAGGGCAGTAGGAGAGAGCCCTGCACATTATAAAAGGGGGCATGGCAAAGCCTTGCTATAAAATGTATATTGTGTACTGTTATTATTATTATGATTTATTGTATATAAATGACGGCGAATAGCCGTGTGTGTTTTGTTATTGTTTGGCAGCATGACAGGGTTAAAAACCCCATCATAAAAACCTTGTGCAGAAGGTGGCCATCTCCCAAGTTAATTAATTGATTAATTGTTGCTAATCGAGAGATGGTCACCTGCATAAAAGTCTGTGGTTTTCTGCGCTCTGTATGGAAAGTAGTGGAGAGAATGAGAGCGAGAGAAGGAGTCTGAAACAGAAAGTAAACTAAAGATAAAGATAAGGATCAGTGAAGGCAAGGGCTCAGCCTGAGCTTAGTGTTAGTAATTTTTTTTTATTTGTCTATTTAATTTGCTCTGTGTGTTTATTTTTGTTCAAATCTTTATTTTGCATTTAATTAAAAATGCAAGCGCAGCAGCGCCGTTTGCTCGTACCTACCTTTGTGTTTTGGTTTCATTTCCTGGTCTGACATTACCACTGCAGCCCTCACTGCCACATATGGCGTCCTGCGTGGGATAAACCACAGCCTCCTAGTCAGACCAGGGAAGGACTGCATTTTTTATTTACTTTTTGAAAAAAAAAGGAAAGCTGGAGAGATGGCTGCAGTGAGCTGGAGGACCTACTTGGGGGCCTCGTGGATAAGGCTGGTTCCTTGCCTGCGGGGTGTATGGACACACAGTGATGATCTGCCCCTTCCAAGACGAGGAGCAACAGCAGGAGGTCTGGGATGACAGCTGGGAGGTCTTTTTAAAGAACCTCGTGGCGGAGTTGTGCCCTGGCTGTGGGGCATACGGGCACACGTTGGCCATATGCCACATGCAATATGAAGAGAGGGAACTAGCGCCCAAGTGGGAGGAGCCCTAGCGTCCAGCACCCAGGCGGGGGGAGCCTGAGCGTCCAGCTCCTAGACGGGGGGAGCCTGAGTGTCCAGCGCCCAAATGGGTGGAGCCCGTGCATCCAGCACCCAGAAGAGGGGAGCTGGTGTGTCCAGCACCTAAGAAGGGAAAGCCCACATGTCCAAAACCCAAGAGGGAGATGTTCCCACCTCCACCATGAGAGGGAGACTGCCTGCTGCTCCCACCTCCACCACCGGGGGAGACTGCCTGCCACTCCCACCTCCACCATCAGGGGGAGACTGCCTGCCGCTCCCACCTTCACCACCAGGGGGAGACTACCTGCTGCTTCCACCTTCTCCGCCAGGGGAAGGCTGCTTGCCACTCCCACCTCCACCACCAGGAGGAAAGCAGCAGAAGCTACCTCTGCTTCCACCACCAGGAGGAGAACAGTAGGAGCTACGTCTGCCTCCACCATGAGGGAGAGGAGTAGGAGCTGCCTCTGTCTCCACCAGCACCATCATGAGGAGAGAAGCAGGAGCTGCCTCTACCACAACAACCACCACCAGAGGCAGAGGAGCAGGAGCTGCCTCTCTCTTCACCACCAGAAGGACCAGGACAGGATGCTGGCGGTCCTCAGCAGCCCCTACATAGGCTGCTGAAGGGAGCACAGGGAAAAACCGTCTGGCCGCAGCGGCCGCGAAGAGGGCCAAACTCCGCATCCCAGCTTGTCCTGACTCCATCACAAGGAGAAGTGGAGCTCCTGCTGCCGCCTTCGTGGCCAGGGGCTCCCCTCCCGCTATTGCCTCCCGAGGGTCCGCTGCTGCCGTCACCTCCTGATGGTCCCTCCCGGGGAGCTGCTAGCTACAAAGAAGGCGGGAGAGGTCAGGAGACCACCTTCCCCTGCAGTACTTTTGCTACGGAAAATACTGTGGCTGCTGCCCCACAATGGGGAGCGGCCGGCCACAGAGAAGGAGGCAAGGTCAGGAGACCACCCCCAAAGGTAGCTGGGTGGCTGCAAAGATTACCTCAGCCTGGCTGCTACAGCTTTTGGGATGGGAGGAGGACTTCCCACCGTGGCCACCACCCTTGGCCCATTGCTGCCCCTGTTCCTGGGCCGGGACTGTGAAGCAGGACTTTGGGAATAAGGGGGGAGGTAGCCATTGGGCCATGTGTGCTGCGCAGAATGAGGTTGGATATGTGGCAGGGCAGTAGGAGAGAGCCCTGCACATTATAAAAGGGGCAGGGCAAAGCCCTGCTATAAAATGTATATTGTGTACTGTTATTATTATTATGATTCATTGTATATAAATGACGGCGAATAGCCGTGTGTGTTTTGTTATTGTTTGGCAGCATGGACAGGGTTAAAAACCCCATCATAAAAACCTTGTGCAGAAGGTGGCCATCTCCCAAGTTAATTCATTGATTAATTGTTGCTAATTGAGAGATGGTCACCTGCATAAAAGTCTGCGGTTTTCTGCGCTCTGTATGGAGAGTAGTGAAGAGAATGAGAGCGAGAGAAGGAGTCTGAAACAGAAAGTAAACTAAAGATAAAGATAAGGATCAGTGAAGGCAAGGGCTCAGCCTGAGCTTAGTGTTACTAATTTGTTTTTATTTGACTATTTAATTTTGCTCTGTGTGTTTATTTTTGTTCAAATCTTTATTTTGCATTTAATTAAAAATGCAAGCGCAGCAGCGGCGTTTGCCTGTACCTATCTTTGTGTTTTGGTTTCATTTCCTGGTCTGACATTACCACTGCAGCCCTCACTGCCACAATGTTGCATGGATAGAATCAGTGTTCTATATAGTACAGTATCACCACACCTACATTGTGAATATGAGAACTGCCTTGATTTTGTACCAATCTTCAACAAGCTTTTATTTTATTATTCAATCCTAGCCTCCTATGTATGTATCGGGTTGCATTTGACTAACCTTTCACTCACTGCCCTCTTACTGTGTGATTACGAGGACCTTCTCTACAAGCCTGCAATGGTTTTCATAAAAGATAATGGCTGCAGATACCAGAATACATGATTCTAGTTGATAATTTTGGATAACTCCTTATCAACAGAAATATTATGTACATTAAAGTACTTCTGTATTTATTTACATTTTGTCTTTATATACTTATTTATTTTGTTCATTCAAATGTTTGAACTGAATGATTAAAGAAGGATTTTTTTAAATGTGAAAGGCAGGAAATAGTGGAGCTGCTTCAGAACCTCAGCTCCTGCTCCAGGCTCCAGAGCACTCCAGTGACCCAGCTCCAGCTCCGGAGCTCAGCTCAGAAAACTGGCAAGCTCCGCTCCGGCTCCAGGCCCCAGAGTCCCAGAGCCGGAGCATGGCCAACCCTAGTGTGAAGCACTGCCATTACAGGTTAGCCATTACAGGTTAATAAATAAATAAATAATAAATGCTTTATAACCACAAATGCAGACTGGTATACTAGTAAAGATGTTTGCTTGAGGTGTGTGGGGTTGTAGGTTCACACCTAGACTCCACCCTTTTACATTGCTGCAGTGACTTGGATCTCATAGACTGGCTGCAGCCAATCACTAAGGAGGAGTGCAGTGATGCATGGATTCTGTCTTCTTAATAATAATAATAATAATAATAATAATAATAATAATAATAATAATAATAATAATAAAAGCTCTATAACCACGAATGCAGACAGACGCCTTGCTGGATAAGATGGATAAGATGCTTACTTGGCTGCATTTGACTGGGCAGTGCTGTGTGATGCACTGCTGTTGCAGTTTCTATCCCTTGTCGGTGAGATGAGGTTAAAAGTCTCTGTACTATCATATAACATGTGATATAATCTCTCATTCTAATGAAAATACAACCATTTGGGATTGATGTCAGGTATTTATCTTTTTGTTTTCATGACTCATTTAAAAAATGGGGCCTTTAGGCATTGATCGTGTTTGTTGCTTCTGTCACACTCTGCATGGTCAACACAAAAAATGCCTAGCCTCCTATAGATATTGGATTGCATTTGACTGTAGTCTGATATACAACCTTTCACATACTTGACACACTACCACCCCCACTAATAGTCTGCATCTTTAAAAGTTTATGAGCTGGATACTATGACATTTTGCTAATCCATTATTAAAGCATTTCAAGAAAAGTCAGAAAAGTCAAAAGAAAGAATACATTTTATGACAGTGAGGAATATAATGAAATACCTGTAAGTATCTCTTTAACTATGAAACTATGTTGCTGTGGCAATGTGCCCCGCCCCTGTGTGCATATTGTGTGTTGTGTGTTGCGTGCGTGTGTTAATGTTGGTGTATAGATTGGTACACGGGATATAAACGGGTCTGTGTTTCACGTGTGTTTAAAGTGTATAATTATATTTAGGCACGAGGAGGGCACAAATCACTTCACGTGCTGGTTAAATGTAATATGTGAGCACGGGGTTGCACAGAATTAATTCACGTGCTGGGATTCAAGTGAATAATTAATTAGTAATTGAATCCCAGCACAACAGTATATATAGATGCACATTTTCACTCAGTCGGGGTTAGGTGTTCAGAGAGTGGAGAACGGGAGAGAGAGAGGAGAGTTAAAGCGTAATTATAAATATAATAAGTGTGTACTCACCGTGTTTGTTTGTCTCCGTGCACCGTTTGTGTTTAGTGCGTTTTTGTATGTCTGTTTATTTTGGCGTCAAGTGCCGTGTCCTGTTTTTGTGCTGTTTTCAACCCTTTTATTTGTTAATAAACGCTGAGTGCAGCCATTGCACTCAGCTCATCACAACCACCGTCTGTCTGTGTTTGAATTCCTTTCTGGTCTGACGCAACCCACTCTGGCCGTCTTTGTGACAGTTGCTTATGGATAAAAAGCAGATGTATGCATAAAATTAGAAAGCGAGATTAAGGACTCTTCTTGGATCTCGGTTTACAGAGCATGAGATTATTCTGTAAAGGGCCAGTGAAAGGCAAACTGAAAGCTTTATGATGTCTGTGATTAAAAACTCATTTAAAAAGATTACTTTCGAAAGTACGCAGCTCTTGACACACGGCCACATTGATAAACACTAAGGATTTGTAGTCAAGTTATATTTTGTTAAACTGTAAACCTTTTTTTTTGGTTTCTCCATTCAAGACAAAACAAGAGGTTCTGCTGAATGTTTTTCTAAAGGCTTTTTTCTACAAATGCACAGCCCTCAGCCTTCATCAGTCGCTGTTTCAACCCCCAGGATGCAGTCTTCCACTAAACCTCAATCAATATTGAATTACTATTGTGGAAGTAGGAACACTGCAGGCTTGAGCTTACATTAGCGCAAAACGTAAACTGAATTGTTATAGTTTAAGTGTTAGTTTCTAGTAAAAAAGATTTCGGTCTGATTTAAGAGGATATTTAAAAGAACACATGCATTTCTAAGTATCTGCTCCAGTAAACAGCTTGCACTATTCTTGGGCATGCTTTCAAATAATGGCTGCTATAATGACTTGGTATATCTTATGAGTAACAGCTTTTACATGGGCATTTATTTTATACAAATCTACAAAAATTATTACTGGTCTGATTTCTAAATGCTGAGGTAAAAGTAAGAAAAAGCTATTTTCTCACAGGCAAAGGTGCATTTTTAACAACAGAGCAGAGTTTTAATAAATAAATAAATAAATAAATAAATAAATAAACATTGGTTGCTGTGCTGTGGCTTAGTTGGTTAAAGAGGATGTCTACTGCTTGTGTAAATGTGTGTGTGGGAATGTAAGGTTGGCAGGGATGGGGAAAATTATGTCCCTTCCAACAATCACAGATGTGGCTATTCCCCAATTAGGTAACTGAGTGCTAATTGGGGAGTGGCCACCTGTATAAAAGGGGAGCAGAAATCCTTTGTTTGGAGAAGGGAGTTAGGTGACCTGTGACCTGTGACCTGTGATTGTAATTATAGTAAAGGTGAATGCCCAGCCTATATTGTTTTGTTTAAATCTTTATTTTGGCCCTTGTGCCCTGTTCATTTGTTCCTGTGTTTTGTTTGTTCAATTTGTGTCTATTAAACATGCGCAATAGCGCTTCACTGCCGCTTCTGTCTCTGAGTCTCTAATTCCTGCCGGTAACATCTTGGGCCGTGACGCTACCCTGTCACACCCATTTTGCTTACGGCCATAGCGCATTGACCCCATATTCAGGACCAGTCCTGGTCACTAATGTGAATCCCAGCTGTTTTTTTGTTTTTTTTAAGGAGTTTATTGAAGTTTTTAAAATGTTAAAAAGAAGTTGGCAAAGTTAACCATAGCCAATAGAGAGACCAGATGATCCAGATAGACCAAAGGACACAGCTGGAAATTAAGTAGAGAACGCGAGTAGGAGACACACAAAGTGATAAGGATATGAAATGGGTTACCTTGTTAGGTGTAAACTACTGATTGTAATACTGGGTTACATAAAACAGTAAACTGGGTGCTACTATGTGTGAGACTATGTATTTTGCTTTGGGATGAGAACATCTAATGTTTAAATGGTGTCTACAATTCTGAAAGACCATATAGCCATGAGAGATAATGTGTGCAGAACTGCATAAAGATAATGTGGGTATTCCTGGGATAACAATGGAAGACTTTTGTTGCCTTTCAGAATTCTTATGATACATTTCTCTGCTGTTTGGATTTGTCATAAAGGTTATGTATATTTATATTACAGCCTTCATATTTCTCAAAAATTAAATAATACATCTGGTTTATCCTGATGAAGTTTGGGATTATTTGGGCTTTTGATGGGTGCAATTCAAAGGTTGTTGGAAGCAGTCACATAAAGGACAGCAACATGTTTGATTTTCTCTTATTCGGTTCAACTTGAGGAATATAAATCAAAGAGAGTATGACAAGCTTGGCAGGCAAACTATATGCATTATGGGCCTTAATTTAAACCCCACAGAGGGAGTTCAAATCGAGTTGTAATGTTTAACTTAAAGATGCAGCTGAACTAGCTTTGCAGAACTATCAGACTAGAGACTCAGCAAGGTGAAGTAGTATGCATAGAAGGGTAGTGGATGCATGTTTTAAATAGTCACCCAGGAATTTGTATAAGACTGAACATGAACGTGGGATTTCAAGTGATTTGACATTTTCCCATATGGGCAAGCCATATACTGTACACGAGACTCTCTGAAATCCAAATTGACCAATAATCTGAACCATGCTGTCATCACTAATCTAAACAGCCCCACATGGTTTGGATTATATGTAAATATAGAATGTAAGTATTGATTATTAGTTTCTCATTTGTAATACTATATATTTAATGCTTTTTCTATAGCACAAAAATGCAACCTCGGGGTTACAAACCCATTTGGGAATGGAGGTTGTTCGTAAGTCTGAAATTTCCGTAACTCTGAAAATCAGTTTTTTTTTCAGCGGTTTTAATAAATTTGTACTCCTGCTATCTACACCCTCAATCTGAAGAAGGATACAGCACAGTAATGCAATACTCATATTGTTACGGTTCTAAAGTCTTTAAAACAATACTATAAATGGAAAAAGGCTAAATTGAAGTTACCATTGAAATTGTAACTGTAGCAAAAGCACATATTTAAATGTCCAGGAAGACCTGGGATAACATTGTGCTTGTTTTTAAACAAAATGCATTCCTGCAGCTTGCTCAGTCATTCAGCCTCCTTTGGCTTGAAAAAAAACATGTGCTTTGTTTAAAATGAAAATGTTCCCAGTAAAATTGCCCATACTTGCTTTAAAATCTGTCTCACCTTTCTGAATACATTTGTTGGTACAGTAATTGTGCCATCTCCATGACCAGCACGCCGCTTATGTAGGAGCCCTATGTGGTTGCATTGCACGTATGATTGAGTGACTACATACTTCCGGTGACTGCAAACTCTGCGGTTCTACTGTACATATTTTTATGTTTATTTTAACTATTATTCATATTATGAAAACGGGTCAGTTTTGTTCCATTTAAAATGGGTTATACATTTCACCACATATTGTAAATGTATGCTATTTAAAAATATACAGGGAGCTACAATAAAATTGACTTGTGTCATCATATATTTAAAATTACTAAAAGAAACATAATAAATGACCAAAAAATGTGATCTTTTATCGAGTTGTATTCAATTATTTTTAGTATTTCTAAATGAAGCAGTATTGAGTGTTCCCTGGTATTTGTACAACTGCCTGACCTGTTTCTGTGGATAATGTCCACTGAGATACTAACATCCATATGTGATGCTTTCTTTCAGGTGTTTACAAGATATGGAAAGTGCTACATGTTCAACTCAGGACAGGAGGGCAAGACTCCACACACCACAATGAAAGGAGGCACAGGGAATGGCCTAGAGATTATGTTAGATATTCAACAAGACGAGTACCTTCCTGTATGGGGTGAAACTGGTAAGAGTGCCTGTTTATTATACCCTTCACAAGGTTACAAACACAGACAGAGAGTGGCTTAGACTGGGTATTCATTTAGAAGACAGGATGACCAGTGTCAAAGATAAAATGTGTTGTAGAAAGTCCCAACGAGTGGTCCGTGAGTAAATCTCAAGTGATCCCCTGAAAAATTCCCAAAATAAAAACTAGTGCATCTAGCCATTTCCGCACACCAAACCCAAGACTCTGCCACACAACATTTTTATATTATTTTTATTTTCTGCAAGAGGACCACAATTTAAAAATGTTGTAGCATGTTGTAAACAGAAATGCAGGTTATGGATTTATTTAAAGCTTTGGTCCTGTTTATTGTGTCTGTTGCAATGAAAACAGGCTCAGCCCTCAAATGCAATCAGGACTGGCTAGTTTCACACTGTCAGTACAAGTGTTAATATTAAAATAAAGATGGCTTAGGGGTCCCAGAGTGGCTCACCTGATAGAAGCACAGCCGCATGGTGTGCACGGTGAGTCTACAGTGCAGGTTCGCATCCTGGCTGTGCAAAGTAGGCCGGTCTTCGCTTAGGATTCTGAAGAGAGCATCACATTGGCTCTGGTGCTCCCGTTGGGCTAGGGAGGTAAAATTGTCAAGGACTGTTCCTCCTCATCATGCTACAGTGAACCCTGCTGGCCAGGCACCAGTGAGCTCAAAAGCAGACACCTGAGGGCTGGCCTTTGTCCGAGAGAGATTGATAGCTCGCTGACACTCGCTCTCGAATTCCTGGGTGTAAAAAAAAAAAGATGGCTCGGTTGTGTGATCGGAGGACACCCACTGAACTTTGAATTGTTGTGGTGAGGGGAAAAATGATTGGACATTTCAAAATGGGGGGTAAAATAGCACCGTGTAACAATTTTTTTTTTTTTTTCGTTCCTGGGTAGTAAGTGTTATTTCCTAATTGCTTATGCCTCAAAAGTATAGAAAATGGCTATTATTCCCCACAAACTTTGCTTTTGTGACCAGGACAGTGATATTTTGACATTTACCTATTTTCCAGAACATTCCAGATAGATTCAGTGCTGAGTAAACTTGGAGTAACTTCTAGAACTTTCCAGTAATATAAATAGTAGTATAAATACAGGGACCTTAAGCCCACCAGTTCAGTTTAGTTCCAGCTGCCTAAGTGGATACATATCTGCATTTTTCTGAGATGGCATCAAGGTCATAGGAGACTTCAAAATGGTGGCATTCCTGATGGGTCTCCAAGGCGGTTTTACCAAGTTTCCCTGCTATCTTTGCCTTTGGGACAGCAGGGACACCAAGGCGCACTACCACAGGCGGGACTGGCCACAGCGGACCGAGTTCTCTGTGGGGAGGAACAACGTCAAGTGGGAGCCACTGGTGGACCCCCGGAAGGTGCTGATGCCACCACTGCACATCAAATTGGGCCTTATGAAACAATTTGTCAGAGCTCTAGATAAGGAGTCGGCAGCCTTCAAGTACCTTCAAGACTTCTTCCCTAAGCTGTCTGAGGCAAAGGTCAAAGCCGGTGTCTTCGTCGGACCACAGATAAAGAAGATCCTGGAGTGCAATGAATTCCCCAAGAAGCTCACTAGTAAGGAGAAAGCGGCTTGGAACAGCTTTGTCGCAGTGGTTCGGGGCTTCCTGGGCAATCACAAGGCCGAAAACTATGTGGAGCTGGTTGAGACTCTGGTGAAGAACTACGGCACAATGGGCTGTAGGATGTCCCTCAAAGTCCATATCCTTGATGCTCATCTTGATAAATTCAAGGAGAACATGGGAGCGTACTCGGAGGAGCAAGGCGAGCGCTTCCACCAGGATATACTGGACTTTGAACGCCGCTACCAAGGACAGTATAACGAGAACATGATGGGAGACTACATTTGGGGGCTGATTCGTGAAAGTGATTTATAGTATAATCGTAAATCTCGAAAAACTACTCACTTCTAAATCTTTTTTGTATTTCTTTAGTATAAATACATGTTAATTTGGATTCATATATTGTTTTTTTCTGACTTTGTGAAAGAAAAGACACAAATTCGCCCGTTTTCTCATTGGAAATAGGTAAATTTCAAAATATCACTGTCCTGGTCACAAAAGCAAAGTTTGTGGGGAATAATAGCCATTTTCTATACTTTTGAGGCATAAGCAATTAGGAAATAACACACTACCCTGGAACAAAAATTGTGTTACATAGTGTAGTCGGTACACAAAAAAAAAAGTTTAATAATTTAAAATGTTTAATTTAATGTTTAATTTAATCCAGTCTTTAATTAACTCCTATGTTTTTGAAAGGAGAAAGACAACTTTTTAATACCGAAAACACAAAGTATATATTTAAAAATTGTCAATTTCAACCTCTTTCCAGTGTTATATAAAAAAAACTTAGAGCATATTGTAGCTGCACAGTTTTCCAAGGATCTGAAATCTGAAATCAAAACTGAAATATCTTGAACAGTTGCAGAGCTAGATAAGGTTTTGCAATACATAGTATTTCACAAAACTCAACCTCCGAATGGCAAATGTAAAATATTAATAAATCATTTTAAAAATTGGCAATTTCAACCTCTTTCCAAGTTTTATAGAAAAAAAAACTTAAGAGTATATTGTAGCTTCACAATTTGTCAAGGATTTCAAATCTAAAATCAGAATTGAAATATCTTGTACAGTTGCAGAGCTAGATAAGGTTTTGCAATGCATAGTATTTTATAAATAAAATCAACCTCCGAAATGGCAAAGACAGACTCGGGTTAAAACTTGACAAAAAGTGAGACTGGAAACACTATTGCCCTGTTTGAGATACAATTATATTTCAGTATAAAAATAAAGAAACAACACACAAGTTATCATGTAAAATGTTTATTTTTTTGAAAAAAAAAGTATATTACAAATAAAACTTTGAAATTAAGAATTTTATTTGAGAGGGAGGGAGACAAAAAAAAACCTTCCATATTGTGCTGTATTTATTTATTTTCAAAACTACCCTGCAGTTGAAGTGCTGGGCTGGGGCTCCTCCAGATCACTCTCCTCCTCATCCTCCTGCAGCAGCTCTTCATCAAGGAGGTCAGCCTCCATGGTGTACATGCCCTCGATCTCTTCCTCAGTCAGGGCCCTCCTCCTCTTCAGTGACTGAACCAGATGCTAGAGCTGATTGTCTCCATCCATTTTCTGGCTTAAACATACCCACATAAAACATTAAAATAAATACTAATTATTATTATTATTATTATTATTATTATTATTATTATTATTAATAATAATAATAATAATAATAATAATAATAATAATAATATTCTCCTCCATCATTTTTCACACACATAAAAAAGTAAACTAATAATAATGACTCTTCATACACACACAAAGTAAACTAATAATAAAATACATGGCTAAATAATAATAGTGACTACAGCTAAATAATGTTTTCTGTTCTTTACACACAGTAAACTAGTAATAAAATACATGGCTAAATAATAATAATAACTACAGCTAAATGTCTTTGTTCTTTACATAGGCTACATACACAATGTAAAAATAAAAACTAAACCAATAATAAAAGAAACAACAAGATTTATTCCTCATTCTTTTACACATCGAATAAAAAAATAAGTTAAGAAAATAATAGATGCAAAGCTAAATAATAATAAAGACTACAGATAAATAATGAATCGACTAAAAAAAGTAAAACACAGACGTACACAAACACCTAACTTTGCATCACATGCGATAGACCTATTAGTTTTACCTTCTCTCCTGAGGAGAAACAAGTTGAAAAAATGGAAAAACAAGTCTAAAATAAAAACATATATGAAACTATAAGAATGTTTAAAAAAAAAGAAAAAAAAACGTGATGTTGGTACAGTAGTTACTCTTGTCTTTAGCAGTCATAAAGTTAGCCCTGCCCAGCAAGCAAGCGCACACACAAAAGACACAGTGAAAAAAAAAACACTGCAGATGTACTCAGCACAAAAAAATAAATATAAAGTTGAAAAAAACAACAACAATATGACTAATTAGTTGATGATATGTAGATTAGCACTCTTGGGATTGTAAAACCGGAGATCCACAACTTCGAATCTGCTGTGCACTCACAATGGCGCCGGCAGAGACTCGTCCTTGTAATCAAAATATTATATGTCCCGCCCACCCTAGCCCTAAACCAATGATTTCATGACAAGCCCCGTAGTCATGGCTATGACCCACACGTTAAAAAAACCAAATTGCTGGTTTTACGGCTGAGATATGACGTGGTTTGTCATCGTAACAAAAGTTATGCAATTACAGCGCGTCGGCAGCTAAGGGTTCATGCACCAGAGTTCCGCCCCCTTTCTAGCTGGCCAACACTCCTTGAACCCTGGGAACGAACTGTCGGGCCAACCCGTCAAAGGTAGTCTGTTCTCGCTACTTAGCGCCCTCACAGGTCGGGAGGGAGATTTACCACCAAGAATCACTGTATTTCTGTCACATATCCCACCGCTCCAGTTCCAGTGGAGCCGAAGGAACACTCGGCTGAATCTACTTTTCCCATTACTGCCCCCTCCCGGGAAAAGTAATCTGCATTTTGGTGGTCTTTCCCCGCATGGTGTACCATGTGGTACATGAAGGGCTGCAATGCCAGATACTACCGAGTTATCCGGGCATTGCTGTCCTTTGTTGTGCTTAACCACTTGAGTGGGGCATGGTCTGTGACAAGATCAAATTTAATGTCCCAGTAGGTAGTATCATAAAGAGTAAGTAGCCCATTTAATTGCCAAACACTCCTTTTCGACCACAGAGTATTTGCGCTCCCGAGGAAGCATCTTTTTACTGATATATAATATCGGGTGTTCTACTCTGTCTACCTTTTGGGACAAGACTGCACCCAAACCAACATCTGACGCATCGGTGTGGAGGATGAATCTCTTTGTGAAATCTGGTGTGATAAGAGTGGGGGCCATTAAAAATCCCAAATATTGAGTCTCTGTTTTGGCAAACACACATTTTCTCAAGTTAGCTGTCAGCCGGGCTACCCTTGAAGACTGAAGAATGGCCGTAACCCTAGCCAAATACTCTGGCCAGGTGGAGCTGTAAATAACCACATCATCAATATACGCTGCTGCATATTCATGATGTGGGCGTAAAACCTGGTCCATCAGTCTCTGAAAGGCAGCGGGCGTACCATGTAGCCCAAATGGCATGGTTTTAAAATGAAACAGCCCTTCTGGTGTTGAAAATGCAGTTTACTCTCTAGAACGGCAGGTCAAGGGGATCTGCCAGTATCCCTTTGTCAGTTCCAGAGTAGAGATAAACTTTGCCTTTCCCAGTCTATCTAGAAGTTCGTTGACCCGAGGCATAGGATACGCATCGAACTTGGCAATAGCGTTACCTTCCGGAAGTCCACACAGAAGCGGTTGGTGCCATCTTTCTTGGCCACTATGACAATTGGACTGCACCACTCACTCCTGGAAGGCTCAATCACCCCAAGTTCAAGCATGTCCCATACCTCTTTGCGAACGCCACTTTGTCGACTTTCCGGGATCCGGTAAGGTCTCTCTCGTACTGTGACACCTGAGGGAGAGAGATAATGTCACATTCAACCAAGTTAGTCCTGCCGGGCAAGTCAGAAAAAACATTGTTGAACTCCTCAATAAGCTAACGCAGCTCCCGTTGCTGATCTGGAACCAATTGTTCCCCCATCGAAATTATTTTAGTGCTAGGAGTTTCTTGGACAGGGGTCTAAATCATCCTCTACATTGCCTGGGGCTATAAGTAAGACCTTCCTTGTCTGCCAGGGCTTTAATAGCTCTGGACTCTTGACCGGAGGGTCGTGGGTTCAATCCTAGGTGGAGGACACTGCTGCTGTACCCTTGAGCAAGGTACTTTAAACTGTATAAATGGGTAATTGTATGTAAAAAATAATGTGATATCTTATAATAATTGTAAGTCGCCCTGGATAAGGGTGTCTGCTAAGAATAAATAATAATAATAATAATAATAATAATAATAATAATAATAATAATAATAATAATAATAATAATAATAATAACTAGATGGTAACTTTACAAGTAAAGTTGTGGGGCTTACTTTAGCTCTTTAAAAGTATTTTTGTGGTAGTGGAAGAAGTTTAAAAAGTTTTACTTTTTAAAGCAAAGCAGTTACATACAGTCAAAGTTAAAATTAGTAAAATAATTGGTCTGATTACTTTGATAGACTACTATATCAACTATATTACTTTGGATCACACATTTCATCAGACATGTACCGTTTGATTGGTAGAAGATATTTTTGAACTGATTTCAGATTTGAATAGCAGAGTAGAGGAAGATTTCATACGCTCTAACTTTTTGTCTAACTTGTTGGGAAAGTTGTCAAAGTAGCTGTTTTGTGTCAAAAGTCACATTGTTTACTAATTGCCTCATGCTTAGAATGTGCTGTAATTTGAAATTTCTTAAAGTTCTATGACAGTTAATTCAACAGTGGGAAGTAGCCTACTGAAAGAAGTTGATTCGGTTACTAAAACATCTGTACCTCTTAATTGGTAAAAGTTATTTCTGTTTTGATATCATATTTGAATAGCATAGAAGTAGAGGAAGATGTAATACCCTATAACATTTTGTCTTACTTGTTGGGAAAGTGGTCAAAGTAGCTGATTTGTGTCAAAAGTTACATCGTTTACAGTAAATAGAATGTTGGAAGTCTGGGAGTTTTTAAACAATGAGGAGCTTTAGAATGTTGAAAAAAGTCACCCAAATCACTTCATATGGCCCCTGCCATTTAGCACATAATTTCGATTCTGAGGAGGTCAAAAGGTTTAAATTTGTGCATTTTTATTGAAATGCTGTTGTTGCCGATGCTGAGCCGATTTGAGGTTGTCCTGGGCTACACGACTGACCAAATCCAGGCAATCTCTTATTAGGAGCACATGCTTCACTACATTTTTGGACTAGCATTTGTGCTCCTCCCACCCCTCTCTGAACAGATCAAGGATGCCGCGAGGCTGTTGGCTGTACAAGAGCTCGAAGGGGGAGAACCCTGTCAAACTCTGCGGCACCTCTCTCACTGCAAAAAGGGGGCAGGGAAGAAGCGATGCCCATTGTTTTTGCTCTTGAGTTACAAAACGTCTCAGCATCTGCTTTAAGGTTTGATTAAATCGTTCCACCAAACCATCCGTCTGTGGATGATAAACAGACGTATTTTTTATATTTTATACACTTACTGTAACGTTTTAGACAAAAAGTTGGTTCCATGATCAGTCAAAATCTCCTTGGGGATCCCTACTCTAGCCATAATCTGCACTAACTCTGTGGCTATTGCAGCAGCACTAATGGACCTCAATGGAACTGCCTCCGGGTATCGCGTTGCATAATCTACCACCACTAATATATGCGTATACCCAGAATCAGAAGGGCCCACTATGTCCATTGCAATGCGTTCAAAGGGGGTGGAAATAATCGGCAGTGGAACCAAAGGGGCAGGGCGCACTCGACCCGGCGCTACTCGCTGGCAGTCTGGGCATGTGGCTACATATTTCGTCACATCAGTATGAAGACCTACCCAATAGAATTGAGCCAATATCCGTTCCCTTGTCTTGTCATCTCCGAGGTGCCCCACAAAAGGGATATCATGCGCCAGCCTCATGACCTCGGGCCGATAAGACGGGGGAACCAATAATTGATACTGAAGTGCAGATATACTAGCGCCTCAGCGTCGTCAACATCCTTACCTTCAATAGATCGGACCTGTCCCCAAGCCCCACACTACATCTGCGCTTGAGTTCCACATGTCCGGTATATTGAGAGGGACGGGAATATCATCTGCCCCAGTAACCTCGCCCTCTCTATCACACTGCGTTCTGACCCCCTTTGAGTGGCGTTTATTACCATTGGAGCAGTCTCCCATCAAACCCCAGCCTTGTCTCATGAATGCTCCCTCACATTTTCTAATCCGTCTCTCCTTATTTTTTTTTCTAGGATGAAAAAGGGGGCAAAACATTTCAGTTTGAAAGGGAAAAACATCACTAATTATTTCACTTTCTTTCTTTTCTGCCACGATTATGTGTGCAGTCGAGACTGCCATTAATTGCACAATTCTTTATAGTGTGGACAGTGTGTAATAAAAAAGACAATAAACGGGTGTTAAAGTTCAAACTGCAAGTGAATTTAATGAATTAAATAAATAATAACATAAATTAAGGTGAATTAAACTGGGTAGATAAAGAGCTGCAAAAACAACGTATTTTTAAGGATAAGGTGTTTCAATGGGGTGTGCTTTTTATTTTATTTTTCTTAGTCGCTGTCAGAGTTGAAGATTATTTGTCTTGCTCACTTGTTTGGTGCTCCCGTGGGTATGACTGTAAATCTTCAGAGACAGACTTGTTAAAAGGGCCTAAAAAGCACGAATTGTGAGTGTCGAGTGATTGAAAACAAGACATTTTGTGTTATGAAAGTGGTTTAAAAATAAACTTTGACAAACAAAAGGCTACCTCAACAAGAGGAAAAAAGTCGCACTTTGTAATAACTAAACGCCGACTATATTTTAACACAAACAATAGCTTTACCTTGCGAGCTCTTTCTTTTTGGTTGTTTTTCCAACACACTGGAGTTTGCACGCTACTTCCTTGCAGGACAACCGGGCGGTGTTCCCCACACTTCTCTCCCCTATGGCTCTGCCCTGCTCATTTTTAAACCCAGAAACCACACCCAATTAATTGGCACTCGGATTTCTGGGTTGTGTAGTTTCTTCCTTAGCGCCGCCATTTCTTAAAGGCGACGCTATCCTTTCCTCACAATATATATATATATATATATATATATATATATATATTTTTTTTTTTTCCTGAACTATTTCTAACTGCATATGCATAGGATGAAGGCTTGAAAGAAACACAGAAATGTACAATGGACAGCCCCTTTGGCATTTATGAAACAATAAATCTTTTCTTACTCCTCATATTTTATTTAGAACCTAGTTCACCAGTTGCCGCACCAGAAATCAATTTAGATGAATCAACAATGTCCTGGGCAACATTTCAGAGGCAGTGCAACAGAATAAAACTATTGTGCTTCATGCATACCAACATAGAAATACAAAAACATAGTTATAAACCAACAAAAATGTTTCAGTAGACCCAGGACTGTGGGAAACACCTTATATGGTTTATAATATTGAAAGAATAGAGGGAGCAATCTCATTGGTTAACAATAGTTCCAACTTGTGCAGATATGTCACCAAAGCAGCGCATCTTGGACTTTAGAACCACTCTGCCTGATTCCCTTGACAACTGCTTCACATTGGGAGGGCTGTGTAAGCACAATAACACACTTGGCAGTGTTCAAATATGGTCCAAAATCCACAGTCTTAGGCTGTTGCTTGTGCCGAATACCCCGTGGTGAATATTGAACTGTATTTTAACACCCTCAAGCCTGTTATTGCTTTCATATTTAATGGATTTGAAAAGCAACAACAACAGCAACATTTTTCCTTTGAATTTTTTGGCTGAGTTTGTTTGACCGTATACTGTAAAAATGTTATAAAAGCATGCTTCTTGAATACAAAAATGTATACTTCTATCTGATGAATACATTTTAGAAATGCGCTAGATTTTTTGAAACTTGAGAGTTAAAATTATAATAAATTATTAAAACAACATTTTAGGGTTCTTGTAGTTCCAAAGAAACTATGAATTGGTTTTATGCTTATACTGTGTGGTAATTGATATTACTGTAGTTTAAGACATGATAAAATATCAGACACAGTAAAATGTGTTATTCTGTTTTGCGGAAGCAAAGTGGGGCGCAAGAAAGTCCAAAATTTACATCTGACTTTCAGTAGAACATGAAGCATTTAGGCAGCTTGCTGGTGTTTAGTGTCAGCCAAGATAAATTGATCATTTGGATAATTTAAGCAGTTTAGAGTCGTAAAGGGCTTGCATCTCCTGGGGACCAGATCCTACAGGAAATGTCAGTGTGTTTTAATGAGGAGAATGGTTATTAATACTTCTTTCTTGGAAGGAGACTGAAATACAAATAATAATGTATGAGAAATCTGTCTGCTAAAATGAATTTTACACATATAAATAATACATACTATTCCCCCCTGAAAAGTATCCGAATGGATTGATGATATTAATAAGCAAAAAGTTTTGCGGTATCTTCACCTAGGCAGTAGTGTATAGCAGCAAATGAATAATTGAAGTAATCCATCATAAATGCATGGATCATACCAGACATCTTTCTTTCACAGGAATCCAGTGCCACGTTTATCATGCAAATGCAGTAAACACATTTGTAGAAATCCTCAGCAGTATAAACAGCAATTGCAATCCAAATGAACAACTTTAAGGAAAGATCCAATTATTCCTATTGAAAGAAAATTACATAGTTTTCCTGTGACTTTACTCTGAACTGCAAGATTGTCTTTGTTTCAAGTATCTTGTCGTCTTCACGAGTCTTAGCAAAATAATGATAATGTGTATGTACAGCTGTCTTTAACAATGTATGTTCCTTCTGTGCTTATAGCACATTTCAATTCTGATGCCAGAGTGTTTAGGGGACTGTAACAATTTTATTAATCATAAGCTGGACACCATTAAAAAGTATTCCATAAACACTTGTGACAGGGTAGCCGAGCAGTGATGACGTTCCCAGACCAGAAAGCTGAGAGAGACAGACAGGTACTAAGGGTGAAAAGCGCTCTTCTGTGCCGTATTTATTGAAACAAAAATTTTAAAAAAATATTTTAACAAAAAAAAACACTGCTCACAGAGGAAAATAAAAAGTTGCGAGTAGCAATTGTTTTCTTTTCTTTTTACTTTCGTTTTATATTCTCGCTCGCTCACGTCCCTCCTTTCAAACACCCACCCAGAACAACAAAAGCTGTATACCTGTGACCATCTCCGAATTAACACTAAATTATTGAATGTGGAGATGGTCACATTCTGCATGAGTTTTAGTTTGCATGGCCGACAGTCAGTAGTCACTGACTGCTAACCATGCATTTGTACGAGCTGTCTGGCAGAGATGAGCTGCTAGCACCGCCTCTGCCAGACCACATTTAAACCAAACAGTAACAAAACATACTCATTTAAATAAACACAAAACACATTTCCTTTTAAATCATAATACATTGTTTTTTAAAAAAAAGACAGAACACATATGCATGTTTAAAATAAACAAAACAATACAGCATTTACAATACATTTACAAGCAGGGCTTTTCTCTGCCCCCTTTAATTATGTGCATGACTTTTCTTCCCTGCCACAGCACTATTAAAACAAAGATAAATGTGGCTTGGTTTAAACTAAATAACCGCCCCACACAGCGAGTGCAGCTCTTACTCTCACTATACTTGTTTACCATCACTGAGCTTTCCCTAAGTACCTGCACAATAGGCATCACCATAGCATTCATATAACTGTTCAGGGTATGTTTTCTCACCAGTAGTCCCTCACTCTTTCCGACAAAATGGCCCAATAATCTATTACAGGGACATTCAACTATACATCAAGTTATGGTCAAATTCACCCCTGCTCAATATCAAGCATACAACCCTATTCATAAAACTTTAAGGATTTTTTTAAAAAGGAATGTTTAAGGACTGCTTTTTGATGAGAGTTGATACACATAATCTTATGTTGAACCTTGTTGAATAAAAAACAGTTGAGAAAGGTTTCTTGAACTGCAAAGTTGATTCAATTAACCATCCTTAACAAAAACATATTTTAAACAGTCCATAAAGTTTCATGAATAAGGCCCGTCATCACAGGCTTTACCTCCACCCAGGGAAGTGGGGGTGCAGCCCCACCCCCACATGCCGAGCGGCAACTTTTTTCGTTAACTTTAGTTTATGAATGAGTATTTGCACTGTGTGCAAAAAAGTCATGAATTAACTGTTTCAACCAATTAGTATTGCTGTGTGGGTGCTGGCATTTAGTGTTTCAACCAATTAGCACTAAGCATTGCTATGCGAGGGCGGGAGTTCATTGTTTCAACCTATCACTGATAGTATGAGCACCAAGCACTGTCATGTGGGAGACAGCGTTTACTTTACAAATATGTCCTGACCTTGCAGCTGGTTTCGCTATGATAACTGTGCTTAACAATGTCGGATGGCAAAACATTAAAACTAAATCTCTGTAACTTCCAGAACCACATTTAAAACAGTAGAGAATAAAGGATATTTAACTGTCAACATCAATATATTTCTCAATAAACAAACCATTACCTTCCTGTGTTTTTTTACTGGTAGTAAGGACCAATCCACATTCCGTATGCCACTTATTTTAATTTAATTAAACCAAAGAAATCGTAATCTAACTCTGTATATTTAGTGCTGATGTCTTCTCTGTCATGTTCTTTTTTTCTTCACTATGCCCTTTTGTAACTGTTACTGCAGCAGCCCAGGCCAGTGAAGCATGATCATTTCTAGTAGTAGGCTCTTACTACTATATTTGGAATTTGTAATTTTTTTAGTAATGGCTCCAAGTAGAAAGTGACATTTTATGTTTTTGTTAAGAACTTAAGAAGAGACGTTCAATTGTTAAAAGGTAGATTAATAAGGTAAGATTTAATGGATGTATAACTGTGTTTCTTCCCATGGCATGACAAACTACCCTTTTCATTTTTAGTCTCCGGTAGTAAATAATTTTTCCAATTGTAATTGACCACAAGGGAATGGAGGAGTTCCAAAATAAGTGTTTTGCATTGTTGATTAATACTGTAACAATCAGCATAGACTGAATGCAGCCTAATTGACTAAAGCAAAAAAGGGGGGGTGGGGTGTGGGGGGTGAAAGTACTGTATATTACTTTATTACTAAGAGATAAAACAATTATAATGGCTCCAAGAGCACACAAAGTGCTTCTCTTTATTCATTTAATTTAATATTTTTTACATTTAAGCTTAATAATGTTAAACGATGATGATTGTGATGCAATACATATTTTATCTTTCTGGCCATAATAAGCTGCCATAATACAGAACTACTAATGGTGTAATCATGCCTATTTCAAAATGAACATGATAGACTTGGATTGTAGTAAGAAATGAATTCAATTGCTAGTACAGTACTGTGTAGTAGATAATGGCTCAAAAAAGAATTTCTGATTTTTTTGGGATGGACAGCAGCACCACCTTCTAAAATTAGTAGACTTACTGAACAGCCCCCTGAAAATGCATTGCCACATATTATAACCGAGGTTGTGGTTCCACCAGTACCAATACCTACTGTAACCGCCGCAACTACATCCCCAGCTGTGTCTAGTGAACCTTTGTATGAGGCATTTCAACCAAAAGACTACAGATTTCCTACTTGCTGCTTTGGAAATTAAAAATTCACTCGATGCTGTAAATCAGCTTGGTTTGAAAAGTGGTCTTGGTTGCACTATGTGAAGGAATATGATCATCTGCTGTGCTTTGTATGCATGCAAGCAACCCAAAAAAAGCTGATCGGTGAAGGGTCATGATGTGAGCTAACTTTTGTAAAGGATGGATTTATAAATTGGCGGAAAGCAACTGAAAAGATCAACAAGCACGAGATATCAAAATTACACACAGAAGCAGTGAAAAACATCGCTGGACTGAGTCTTACACCGATTACTGCACTTCTATCTGAAGCTGTTGTACAACAACATAAGACAGCAAAATCAGCTCTGCGTATGCAATTTGGTTCAATCCGATTCCTTGGCAGACAAGGAATACCTTTTTGTGGTGATGAGCACCGCAATGGAGTTTTCTGGCACTTATTGATGGAGAGAACAGTTTCTGTGCTGCTTGGGTAGTTCATAAGTACGGTTGATAGATTTTGACATGTATTATTACCAATAGCCTACTATTTGCCTTCCTGTCTGCCAGCTGCTTCAAATAAAAACAAGATCAAAACAAATCAATTTACAACAATATTGACTTCAATCTTTCTTTCACTCTAAAGAATTACTCACAAAAAAAAGCAACACGCTGACTAACTAGCTCATCTCCTACAGGATTATTGCTCAGTATCACCGGATTGCAATTTAAACAGCGCCCCTTTTAATGCAAACACATACACTACTTAATACTTCAAGTCGTTTCTTTGCTAATTCTACATTTTTGCTATTTGTTAAGTTTAACAAGCTGTGTGTATCCAGACAGAATATCTGTATTTTATGTATTCCGCAGCGTGTAGTGACTACATCCTCCTTACAGTGAGAGGAAAGCCATCAGTTTTCATTAAGGAATGTAGAGGTACAAAATAGCTGAGCTCGATTTAATCCAGGCCATGGTTTAACAATGATAATTACAGCTTTGAAGACAGGTAGAGAGAACAGAAATAAATGTCAAAATCTACCAACCCTATACTAAAAAGTAACAGTTGCTACCAAATAGCTCTAAACAGCAGTGCACTGCTTTCGTACCAGCCTTTAAAATTGTAACTTTGTTTCCCAATGCATCTACAGAACGAATTTAAGTGAAGACGGAACTTTCCCGATTAGCAGGTGTCTGCAGCATGTTTTCAAGTCTTGTCTGTGTTACAGTAGAGACCAGCACAATGTATAATGTTTATGTGCTTGCTGATTTGAATACTTTACTTCCTATAGTTAAATATTTTATGTACAGTTAAGGATGGGTTGATGTTTTATTTGACACAGCTGTCTCGTTCCGGTACTGTTTTAAAAGTATGTTTGAAATCAAAATGTACGCTTTTGGGATATTGTTTTTATATATAGTTTTTGCAAACATTTAAATGCTTGTTGTTTTTGAATAAGCTACGTATTTTTTTCTAAAATGACCATCCCCCAATAGGCCTATTGAAAAATACTGTAATGCCCGACTATAAGTGGGTTCTCACAGGTCGGTGGTGAGAATAACCAGGCATAAATAAATAAATGAATAAATAATAACAAAAAAATCCCTTTGACACTGTGTGCAATGCCACTTTAAAAAAAAAAATCACAAATGAACCCTTGGGCATTATTAAATCCTTTTGGTCATTTTACGTTCTAAATTACGCAAGAACATAAATTACAAAAACATTATTTTTTGAGTCATCGTTGAGCGCAGTCTTGATCAATTTCAGCCTGGATAAGCTGCGCTCACCAGAAGCAACCGTCACTGGAATGATGTGGAATGAACTTCATTTAGTTTTAGTGTTTTGTGTTGCTGTAAATATTGTAGCGAGCATGGGAATGACTGGAGACACACACCAAGGCTCCACAAAACAACACAGGAAGGGTTCAACAATTAAAGGGTATATCAAGTAAAGAGTAAAGACACAATAATCAACCAGGGCTGCGAGAAGAAGGGAGTGTTTTGCAACTTAGGATTTGAGGCTCGGCCTCTAGAGCAGGGGAGAGAGAGAGAAAAGGACGGGCTGAACTCCAATTGAGAGAGCCTTCCCTATGGAGTCGAGGCTGGCCCTATCGGCCTCCAGGCCCTTGAAACATAGAGTCCTCTGACTACTCGGAGAGTCATTATAGGCTCAGCCTCGCGACTCGGTCCCTATAGTGACCGGGTTCGACCCTCAGAGGACGGAATGGCTCATATGAAGCCTTGTTAGTTATTGGACTCGAGCACTAAGTGTATGAGGGCCACGTCCCAGGAGGATAAAGGACGAAGTAAGAGCCTTCTTTCATGAGGGCTCTTACTTTCATGAGGGCTCTTACTTTCATCTGACCACACAATGAACCTGTCGAGTTACTGGAACTGTAGGTCGGGGAAGTGAGACTCACTATCCCCCCAGAGCGGACCGACACAGAGGCACGTGGAGGGAGGAGGAGGAAAAAAGCTAACGCAAGACAGGTGAAATTAGGAAATAGCGAAGCCCTGGTTCATGTCCCCTGAATTTCACCAAAGTTTAACATCAACAATAATAGACTGTTTTCCCCACAATATTTCCCACTCCCAGCGTCTTTTGCTGTTAATTAGCATATTGGTGAGAAGCTGGCTCCGGACATGGCACACAATCCGCCAACAGGCGGCAATGGCGAGTCAGTCCAGCTGTGCCTGTTACAATATTGAACAAAATATAATCTCTTAACACCAAAATTGCTATATTAAGAAACCTAAGACAGCAGACCTGAGTAACCCAAACATTCGACATGTTAACAAAAAAAATAGCTTGTGAATTCAGCTACATTTAATTGTATTAATGGATTAGATTTACAAAACTCAAACTGAAATTGTACGGGCCAATTAACTCCCTCTCCCATGAGTGCCACTCACCCAGCAAAACCCTGGACCGCTCAGCTCTAATTACCACACCTGTAGGAGGCTTCAAGTCCAATCTCTCTTTATTCCGCCCAAGTCCAGAATTATAATCCACAACAGTCCTTGTCCAGTTATATTTCTTTGCAAATTCTGACATACTCTACACTGATGCTTTGAGTGATAACAATATCTAAAATAAAACACAGACAAGGCAGGTAAACCCGTAGTTAGTCCCAACAGAATTAAACTTCAAAACAATCCCAATTAAAAGTTCTTGCTTTAATATGTTAAATAAAAACACTAAACTGAAATCCTCCCTATTTCTCTAAAACATATAATATTACATTATCACCTAAAAGTCTTCTGCTGAGAAGCTACAAATTGAAACTTAAAACAAAGGAGCTAATCACAAGTAAATTAGCTTAAAACAGGAAAAACAGACATATGCATGAATCATGACTTCAATAGAATGGAAAAGAAGAAAATAAAAATGCAAACATCCAACAGTCCTATTTCTGGGGCTAATTTAAGAGTATAATTAATATAATCCAGGCGCAATGATATTTTATTTGTAAATCCAAAGTGTGATAACAAAACGGCAGTAAACAATAACAATGAGAACAGGCAATACAGCGGCGTGTATTGCTCTGTTCTTAATCCCCGGGTTGGTCCTGTAATAAATAGCCCCGTTCCTAAACACCCACACTAACACAAAACACAAACACAAGGCCACAGTGCGTGCTAAAGTGATCGTGGTGTAAATACAGTTGTTCGTGAAACAATGTGCAGTGATGTCTGGGTAAGTGCTGGCCTTTGGCGACAGCTCCGGATCGTGTTCCGCCATCTCATAACAACCAACAGTATTTAGACACGACAAAAACAAACAAAATACTCACGATACCAACACAGGTTCTCCTTCCTGTACAGCATAACCATACAAAGGAACAGATCACTTCGCTATGCCCCCTTTTGTACCCCCTTGGTTAACGAGTGCAACTGCTCCTCCGATCTGCGGCTGCCACGTTGTTTACCTTCTGGGTCGATGATTTAGTGTATCGTAGCTCCGCCCCCTTTCTAGATGACCGACTTCCTTCTAACCCTGGGAATGAATTGTCTGGCCATGCAGTCCATGGCACCCTGTTCCCTTTACACAGCACCCTCATAGGTCGGGAGAGATTTATCACCAAGAATCATTGTCTCTGTCACCGTATGTCATTGCATTTTATTTATGTAACATCTGATTTGCAACATAGTTTCAGATTTTTTTTACTTTGTGCCGCTGTGTCTTATTCCTTATGAAACTCACTTGGTCTGTGCATATTTTCATGGTGAAATGCAAACAAAATGATGATTTTGTATATATTTAAATATTGCCCAGTGTCTCCCCAACCTCCCTTTCATTTTCAACACCACTTGTTTGAAATTCGTTCTCGCGTCTCTGCCTCCACCTCACCTCCCCTCCCCTCCCAAGAAAAAAACTAAAATAACAGGTGTTTGTGTGTGTGTAACACGGGTCAGTGGTTGGCAGTGAAAAACACAACCCAAGCAAGCCAAGTTCTTTTGCATAGAGGTTAAGACGTCCACTTGACAGAATAATAGAATAATATATTATTTATATATGGAAGATGAGTAGTGTCGTTGTAACTTGTGCTTATGTATTGTCTGTGCTAATTGTCAATGCACTTAATACTGTACTTCTAACTGAATTATACTGGCAAACTTTTTATAAAAAGTTTAGAGTCTTCACCACCAGCACGAGTAGCAATTGTTTTCTATAAATTCCTCTCTCTCCTCTCTTTCATTCTTATTCCCTGAACACCCAACCCTGGTCAGCAAAAGCTGCTGGTTTTAATATCGTGGTCGAGGGATTAATAGGCCATCAATTACTTAGTTTATCCCTCAACCACTTTCTGCACAGGTCACCTCGTATGTGTGGTCACTGGTCGACAAGCAATCTGCCAATAAATAATTTGCTGCCGACCACTCATTCTCACAAGATGCAATCTGGCAGAAACGAGAAGCAAACATCATCTCTGCCAAACTACATTCAATTATAACAATAAAACAAACACAAAACAGTACATTTAAATAATAAGAACACAAAATAACACAAATAAACCCTCCCCTTGTGCACAGCACAAGTGGCCTGAAAGGCTACCTCCCCCCTTAAAGGAACAAAAGTCTAGGTCCGGGTCCTGGTACATGAATGGAGGCCCTAATGGGCCCATGAGTGGCCACGGTGTGATGCCCTCCTCCAGTGACAACACTGACACCAGAAAGGCTGACAGCGGTGCGGCACCCACTGGCAGCGGAAATGCTGCCTCTTCTGGGCCTGTGGCTCGCAGTGGCAGTGCTGGCAGCAGAAAGGCTGACAGCGGGGTGGCACAGTCCAGCAGCTGAAATGCTGCCTCCTCCAGATCTGCAGCCAATAGTGGCAATGCTGGCAGCAGCAATGCAATCAGTGGCAATGCTGACAGTGGACAGGCTGGCTCCTCCAGACCTCTAGCCAGCAGTGGTGGCGCTGTATACTCCGGCCATGGCGGTGGCACTGGCAGCGTCAATGCTGGTTTTCTCATATGCATGCTTGACAGCCAATCTGTCAATAAATCATTAGCTGCCGACCATGCATTCTCACGAGATGCAGCTTGGCAGAGGTGAGAAGCAAACATCATCTCTGCCAAACTGCATTCAATTATAACAATGAAACAAACACAAAACAGTACATTTAAATAATAATAACACAGAACAACACAAATAAACACAGAGGCAGGGGTACACAGTCACCATACAATATGGGAATGGATCAGGCACACCAATAATACATACAATAATAGATTTCTATAGAACATTTGTTACAATTCTATATTTTGTCAGGTTCTCCTCCAACAGCCAGACAAGCCAGCCATGTGAGAATGTGGCTGGATTGATTAGTCTAACCTGCTTGGAAGGGAACATGTGAGAATGTGGTCAAGTCAAACTGAATTGAATTAATTGCCAATTTCACTGGACCACATATAAGGAGGAGCTTGGAGCTACTTTCTCAGCTAATGCCAGATCAGCTCATTTGTACCTCATCAGGTCAACATATGATGTTCTCCCATCACCACAGAACCTAAACCTCTGGGTAGGAGAGGATCCCTCATGTCCTTTGTGTTCATCACCTGCAACATTAAGGCACATTTTGACAGGATGTAAGGTGGCTCTTAGCCAAGGACGGTTTACTTGGCGCCATGACCAAGTGCTGCGATGTTTGGCCTTAGCATTGGAAGACAAGCGTAACATGACCAATAAGTTGCCACCTGTTCCATCAAAACATTACACACAAAAGTCAACATTCCTCCGCCCAGGAGAGCAACCACCAAGAAAAGGTGTTAAAACCAATCCTCGCCCAGGACAACTGGAAGCTGCTAGAGACTGGAAAATGCTGGCAGATGTTGGTCAACGGCTTATTTTTCCACCTGAGATTGCCACCACTAACCTTCGACCAGATATTGTCTTGTGGTCTGGATCAGCACGCCTTGTTCACCTGGTAGAGTTAACAGTGCCATGGGAGAATGCTGTAGATGAGGCGTATGAGAGGAAGAAACTGCGGTATGCTCAACTAGCCACTGAAGCGGAACAGCGAGGATGGAGAGTCCGGGTTTACCCAGTGGAAGTGGGTTGTCGAGGATTTGTGGCACAGTCTACAACCCGGTTTCTCAGAGACGTCGGATTCAGTGGCCAAGAGTTGCGTCGCACAGTGAAGAACTTATCTGAAGCAGCAGAGAGGAGCAGCAACTGGCTGTGGTTGAGACGGAAAGATTCTGGCTGGGGATCTCAAGCACAATAGAAAGAAAGAAACGCTGATGTACAGGTAAGTAAGCTGGGCTGAGTTGAGTGGAGGACGGAGGTGGGTGATGCTGGGACGCCAGAATCACCGTCGAGCCCTCTTGAGGTGTCGTCAAGGGCTAGTCGACAAAACACTGAGGATGGAAGGTGCCCACTTGAAAACCCCAGAGATGTACCCTACTTAGCTCAATCCAGACGGTTGTCATGCTGATGCACTGGGGAGGCCGCACTGTGGTTGATCCCCGGAGCCAGCATCGCAGCCGTTGTGTGTGCTGATGCGCCAGGGAGGCAAAATAAGCTGATCCCTGGAGCCAGCATTACACTTCAGCCATTAACACCAGACAGAAGGATATCTACATCATCATATGGAAGGAAATGTAAATGGATGGAGACACATATGGATCACATTAGTTTACTGTAAAGCTACGTCTTAGTTGGTGCTTATCTTGGCGAGAGCCGAGTTCAAATCAGCATGAAGTTTTAACATCTACTCTCGTGTAATGGAAATCATATTTCTTCAATTTCCTGCATGCATAAGATGTACAATTATTTTTTAATGTCCGGATATTATACCAAAAATAAAAAACAGACTTTCCCATTTGAAATATAAAATAAAAACAAACAGATTTTTGTTTATTCATTTCTGACATTACTTGTTGCAGCCAAACCCAGCAGCTCATAATTCTACCCACTGACTGTGAACTTTCCAAACTGAACATCTATTCATCCCACGTACAATAAGATCTGCTCCAGTCTTTCCTATTTCTAGGAGCTATTCTTTTAACACTAGAAGGACTGGAGATAAACTCATACCTAGAAGCCCTTATAATATATATATAATGAAAACACTGCTAATCTCTGTAAAAATAACTTGTACTTACCGATGGCACTGGCCGTGAATGTGTCACTCAAACATCAGCATTACAGACCAAAAACCACCTTGCATATCACTCATATATACGAATGTACTCGCAGACAGATTTCGAAAATGGTCCTGTAAAAAGCTTTAAGCTGTACGTTTCCAAACTTCACCCAGAATAGCCAAAGCTTTTTCAAATTCTACGACATAAAATCAGATGACATCTGGTATGCGAAACATCGCCTCGGTGAATGTTTTATTGCCAGATTAATGAAAAAATTCTCAGTTGAAGCTGCTCTCTCTACAATATACACAACCACTGTGTTCATGCCACTTGTTGCCAAGTTTTAAGTGATGCTGGAGTTGAAGACAGGCACATTATTTCAGTTTCTGGACACAAGCGAGAACTCAGTCTGAAGCATTATGTGACAAACATGGATCAAATGCAAAAAAGGGAAAAAAATACATTTCTTCAGGAACAAGTCCCCTCTGCTGTGACAGCGATGCTAGTAATACTTTTCCTACACCAAATCAGAGGAACTCTTCAGTTAGCAACGATGCTTCAGGACACGTACATGCTACTGGTGCACGTTTTACAGGATGTACATTTGTTTTTAATAAATACTTTGGTCACGTTTAACTAGTCTGAAAACACAACACAGATCGGCTACTGTTGGTCAGTTACGGTCTATCCTGGACCAAACCATTTTTAGACAGAGAAGGGGGGTTGAATATATATTTAAAGAAAATAAAAGTTATTTTCACTGTAAATATATTTGTGTGTCTAATCCTTATGTGTGTGATTTATAATTAGTTAATACGTCGTGTAAAGGGTGTCCCTTATTGTATAAGATACATCATTTCGCGCAGTCTGTGTAGCCAACTCTCGCAAGATGACATCTCATACAATAAGAGACACGCTTCACACCAGGGGTCAGGACCATATCGAGTGGTGACAGACATTTAAAAAAAAACGCAAACAAAACGGAAGTTATATACAATTACATACGTGTGTGTGTTAGACCTATTCACTGACACGGACACTGACAACTCTTGTCACGGACATGCGTGTCCTGTATGGACAAGCCACCGACCCCTGCTTCACACGACATATTAACTTATATTTTTTTTTAATGAAATATCTTACTGTAATAAGATACTGAAAAAGTTAACAAATTCCGAGTAACTTTACTTTTTGTAGTACCTAGTTGCTTTACACCCCTGTTAATTGACAAGCTTTGCTAGGGCTATTGAGTAGGTGAATAAACACTGTCAACTTACTGTATGCGTATTAATAGATTGCTAAGAATCTTTCAATCAGAGTGCACATTTTATCTGCTGTATTCCACTATATTGAGTTTCTACCAAGCTTTATTGTCAATATTGTCTGCTTAAAAATGGACCCGAGGCACTTATGTTGAGTGGTTCTGAGTTCTATTGATTCATTTTTTCTATATCTATATCTGCCTATCTGTGAGCCTGTCTGGAAAACTGCCTAGGGTTGAACAGGCATCCATTCAAATCATGTTACAAAATGGCCTTTCAACTTGGCTGGTCCCAATTACGCACCCTCTGTATAAAAGTTGGAAGGTTGAAACGTCACATTGCCACATGGTTTGAGTAGAACGAGGAAGTCTGTTCAGTGCTAGCAGTTAGAATTCTACAGACATGAGACAAGACAAGCAAGATAAAAAGCCACGTAGACAGATACAGACAAAAATGATGACTCGGTATTGAAGCATTAGAACCACTGTAGTTGACTGCAAATGGTAAAGCAGACGTAAAATGTGGAAAAAATATAAAATGACATTTGAAACGACTTGTTTTTTAACCTTTCATTCTTTTGTATTCTTAGTCTCATCACTGTCACCAACCATACAGTATGGGGAAGCAATCAAAAAGAGAAACAGAATGTTTGGACGTATAGGCAAAAGTGTACAAATTACAGGAGGTTAAGATAAAGCTGTATTATTATTATTATTATTATTATTATTATTATTATTATTATCATTTATTTCTTAGCAGACGCCCTTGTCCAGGGCGACCCAGACTGATCCTATGGCTTAAATGACTGAGCTACAATGAAAATACTGAATGTATTTTGCCTAGAACAAAAAAAAGAATTTGGGAGGACTTGATTCATTGATCTTATAAGGATTTGACAAAGTTAACCCAAACCAACTCTTTAAGCACAGCACAGAAACCAGGACCAGAGGACATACTTGGAAATTAAGTGGAGATAAGATTTAAGACAGAGTGTAGGAGACACTTCTTCACATAGAGAGTGGTGATGGTATGGCATGGGTTACCTTGTCATGTTGTTGATGCTGAATCACTGGCATCTTTTAAGACCCAAATTGACAAAGTTTTGCTACTAGGAACTGGACTAACATAGATTGGCTGAATGGCCTCCTCTCGTTTGTACATTTTTCTATGTTCTTATGTCAACAGACAGGTTTCAGTACGCTTGTGACAGAGAGCGAAAGAATCCTAATCAACAATCTCCCTCCCGGCCTGTGAGGGCATTGTATAACTGGAGCAGAGTGCCCCGTAATGGATGGTTCAGCAGTACATTCCAGGGTCAGTCGGAAGCCGGCCATCCAGGAAGGGGGCGGGGCCACGATACTAGAAGTCAGTGCCTTAATGCAGTAGGCGATGTGTCAGTCACGGATTGGAGGAGACGTGATTAGCTGTGCCACCGATAGAGGGCGTGACAGAGGCTATTTAGGGGAAGTGGCCCCATTAATCTCTTCCTCCATTATGGTTACGGACTGACCGTGAGGAATAAAGAGAAACTGTGAGTGTTTAGTGTTGTACTGTCTGTCTATTTAACTGTGTCTTGTTTGTCATTCTAGACGGCTAAAGATCCGGGAGCTGTCGTTATCAAGCCAGCATTAAACCCAGACTGCACTGTACCACTGTAAAGCACTTCTTTCACATTCACAACACCACTTGCACCCGGAGCACTCAGTGTTGGACTGGTTAATGTATAGGTGTCTTAAAGTGTGTGTTTGTTATTTTATTTCGGGACTGAACCCCGTGGTTTTGCTGACTATACACATTGTTGTGTATAGTCAGTGTTATTATTTAAAAGCTTTAATAAAGCTTTGTTATTTACCCTGGGAACTGTTATTGGACTGCTGTTGTTAAGCACTGCATCACCTCTACACATGTGCACTACTAACCACTTTGCCACAAGGCTACAGCAGTTTTTTTTTGTTTTGTTTTAATTTTTTTTTTTTTTTTTTGCTCTGTAGCTTGTAAATAGTGTATAACTAATTCTTCGGTTCTGGAAACTTAGGGGTCAGTGCACTCTTCAAGGGGTCTGCAGCACTGCTGTGAGTGCCTTAGTTAAAATGCAGGAATTTAAAAATGAAACTTTCTGCCTTTCTGCGTTGGAATTTTAAAAATAAAGAAAATGACTTGATTTTTTAGAACAGCGGGTGGAGCGTGACATATGAATTAAATGGTGGCGTGCTAATTTGTTCTACATATTAGTTCATTTTCAGCTTGACTTGTATGTCAATGAAGAATTTGTAATTACTTTACAATGTTCTTTCCATTTCCATCAGCATCCTGAATGGTTTTCTCAGTCATAAGAAATTAGAACAAAATGACATTAATTTGATACTGCATGAGAGTGCAGTTAATTTGAAAATTAACATTCTGCCATCAACAATTAAAGTGAAAACCAAACCCTTAGACTAATGAAATACTGTGTCTTCATTTTTAAGATACAAGTACAATATAAAATGCATCTGGTAAATCTAACTGACCCACCACCAGGCATACGCCAATCCCAGCCTATCTAATGTTACATTATAGTATGACTACTGAAGGGTTATTATGGGCTGCTTGTTTTGTAGTTGCTCTCAAGCAAACATCACTTTAGTTTCAAAATCAGCTGAAGCAATGCACAATATAAAGAAGACCTGGATTCAAAGAGTCATTGTGCTGCAGTCGTATTGCAAATACCTGTAAGCTCCTCTAATTGCTTCTGTGCACAGGTCAGTCTATTTTTATTGAGGTTGTTTTATTTCTGGTGCATGAATTAAATACCTGAAATGTTGTTGATCTTTTTACTTTAAAATATTCCTAGCAACATGTTACTTATTTTAATTAAACCAGAATGCTAATGTGATTTTTTATTTTTATTTGTTTTACAGATAACAAGCATTATCACTAATAAAAACTCTTGCACCATACCAAAAATATAAATAAATAAATAAAATACAGCAATGCACTGTAAAAAAATGTTTTTGTACAGAATTTAAAATAGTGTTAACATTTAAAACACAGGAAGAATCAGATCCCAACACAAGCAGAAATGTACTGTATACTGCAGCCTATTACAAACTTGAGCCACTGCCACAGAATGATTTATTTATACTGTATCTATCACACAAACCTATACTACTTAATGTCAGTTGTATCCACTGGAAGACAGTACAACAGAGACAGGGGTTGTATTTAAAACATTGCTCAGGCACCCAAGATCTTTACACACTTTCACAAAAATAATTAAAGGGAAGCTGTTGCTTCAACACCAGGAAGAGATTGTGGTACCAACCATGGTATCACAGTATACTGGAGCTTCACACAGGTTACACAAACACAAAAGGAAATCCTTTAATGAGATGTCCCGAAGCAGAAACACACTACTTTGTATAGCTGTTTTTTCAAGTGTTTGTTTTATTTAGAATGTTTTTATTTAGAGTCATTGTTTTTCTCCCCAGTTTAGAAAATCCAATTTGTTTTTATCACAGTAGCAACTCCCCCAAACAGCTCAGGAGAACTGAAGGTCAGTGGGTGTCCTCTGGTCTCACTGACAAGCCAATTGGTTCTTTACACCCACTCAGCAGAGGATGTTGATAAGTGACCGGCCCCTGCAGGTGTCCGCTTTGAGCTCCCAGGGACCCTAGTTAGTAGGGGCTGTTGTAGTGTAGTGAGGTGATGATTTACCATGTGCAACTTTGCTCAGCTAGGATGCAAACCTGCACTCCGTTGATTGTATGACTCACACTGCACACCACATGGCCATGCCTTTAAGAGATAAGCAATGTCCCTTTAGAGCTGGGGATGCATAGTTTTTATTCATAAACTCACACAATCTATTTTTTTTTTGTTGTCTTTTTTAAATTATATTTAAATGTAATGCCTGCCAATATAAACTCACAAGTGTCGCAACTTAAATTAATAACATGGGCAGTTCCCCTGGGAATAGCCCTACCCAATCCGATCCTGTGGCAGCATGTGGCGGTACACAGAGAATTGGGTGGCAGGTATTGGGTCTCGTTCTTTGGTGATGTATTGGGCACGTTATAGTAGGTTGTGTGGTCTGGTGGTTAAAGAAAAGGGCATGTAACCAGGAGGTCTCCAGTTCAAATCCCGGCTCACTCACTGACTCACTGTGTGACCTTGAGCAAGTCACTTAACCTCCTTGTGCTCTGTCTTTCGGGTGAGACGTTGTAAGTGACTCTGCAACGGATGCATAGTTCACACACCCTAGTCTCTGTAAGTCAACTTGAATAATAATTAGACAAATTCGCTGTGCATTGATTTGTATGCGTAAAGCCGATTCGCCAACCAGTAATTTAGAAATCATCTGAAAGAAATCATCATATTCTGTAATTGTGAGATAAGTATTCTAATTGTATCTCTGATCAGAGATAGGGTGCAGGCGTTTCAGGGAATATGTGTTTATTGTTATGTGGGGTTATTATCAGAAAGCACACAGCTATCTGTTTCTACAAAAGTCATCCCAGAATAGTAAATATGCTATGCTATTTAGAAAAAGTGCAATTTCTTAAAACAATTGTTTTAGGGATGTGGAGTTCTAGTCAGAAGAAAAAAGTGTTCACGCTTTGCAAAAAACAAAGCAATTTTGTATAAATTACCACAATTTACCAGGCTTGTATCATGTACAGTTTATGTTTTCCAGTTGTTTTATCTACCTTTTCACTACCAAGCTACACCGAACACTACCTGTAATGCAGTGTCATATGGAAGATTTGCTTGGAGGTTTTAAAATGATTGGTAACGCACAGTGTGGTAGTGGTTTTCATTCCCTTTCTTAATCAGACTCTGCTTGTTACTGCCTCCCTTTTAAATGGAAGGTAAACAACTTCAGTAGATTCATTTTGATTGCTTGTGCATTCAATATATGAATCTGACACATTTCATTCAGTTCTATATGTGCAGTTAAACTGCAAAGCATACTGAATCAATAAAGAGACCTGGTTTGTAAATGGAAGCCACTTTTAAGTGGTCCATTAAGAAAAGAGGTACTTCAGAAAAAAACTGCTTGGCAGCAGATTATGTAGTCACAACAGAAAGAATGGGGAAAAAAAGCTTTAAGAGTAAGTAGCGTTACATGTCCCCCGTGTTGCTACAACTGTTTACAGAACATACCTGTAATTTTACTTTTCATTGTTAACATCCTGACAACTTTTTACACTTATAACTTTAAAGTCTGTTTCAAAGCTATTTTCAAAATGTCGGCTCTAGTGCAGATTATTGCCTATATTGTCAAACAGGGTACACAGCAATAGCATTCCATGATGTGGTATAGAACTGAAAAGCCAGAGTACTTTGTGTTATTTTTTTATCGCTCTTCATGGAATGATTTAGAGGACAGATCTCAAATCCCAGTGCACTAGAGCGGACATTTTGAAATGAGCTGTGAAACACACTTTAAAGTTATATGTGTATAAAGAAAAATTCCAGGTATGTTATTTAAACAGTTGTAGCAACACGTGGGGATGTATAACGCTATAACGCTATACTTACTCTTCAAGACAAAATATATAGCTGACAAAGTACAGAGCAAATATCTATAAATACAGTGGCTCTCAAAAGTATTCACCCCCCTTGGACTTTTCCACATTTTATTGTGTTACAACTTGGAATCAAAATGGATTTAATTAGGAGTTTTTGCCACTGATCAACACAAAAAAAGTCCATAATGTCAAAGTGAAAAATAAAATCTACAAATCATTCTAAATTAATTACAAATGTAAAACAGAAAATAATTGATTGCATAAGTATTCACCCCCTTTGCTATGAGACACCTAAATAAGCTCTGGTGCAACCATTTGTCTTTAGAAGTCACATAATTAGATGAATGGAGTCCACCTGTGTGCAATTAAGGTGTTTCACATGATTTCAGGTTAAATACTCCTGTCTCTGGGAGGTCCCACAGTTGGTTAGTCGATTTCCTAACAAAAACTACATCATGAAGACAAAGGAACATTCAAAGCAAATCCGGAATAAGGTTCTTCAAAAGCACCAATCAGGGGTAGGATATAAGAACATTTCCAAGGCATTGAATATCCCCCAGAGCACAGTAGTCCATTATTAAGAAATGGAGAGAATATGGCACAACTGTGAATCTGTCTAGAAGAGGCCGTCCTCAAAAACTGAGTATGCGGGCAAGAAGGGCACTAGTCAGGGAGGCCACCAAGAGGCCTATAGTAGTATTTAATTGTATTTAATTATATCCTGATGTAACTATCACTGATACTGTTATCTGCTGTATTATTGAATCATATTTTGTCATACTTCTACTTGCTAGAACCAAAGTCATTGTATTTATCTTGCTCTTAATTGTATTATTACTTGTACTGTGATTCTTGAAATGTATTTGTTTATGACTGTAAGTCACCCTGGATAAGGGTGTCTGCTAGGAAATAAATAATAATAACTCTAAAGGAGTTACAGACTTCCACGGCTGAACTGGGAGACACTTTGCATACAGCAACAATAGCCCGGGTGCTTCACAAAATTGGCCTTTATGGGAGAGTGGCAAAAAGAAAGCCATTGTTGAAAAAAAATCACATCAAATCTCGGCTAGTTTGCCAGAAGATATGTGGGAGACTCTGAGACCAAGTGGAAGAAGATTCTATGGTCTGATGAGACCAAAATAGAGCTTTTTGGCTATATTTGGCGCAAGCCTAACACCACACATC
The DNA here is from genome assembly GCF_902713425.1 of Acipenser ruthenus. Classification (NCBI taxonomy): domain Eukaryota; kingdom Metazoa; phylum Chordata; class Actinopteri; order Acipenseriformes; family Acipenseridae; genus Acipenser; species Acipenser ruthenus. The sequence goes on along the minus strand of NC_081216.1, from coordinate 7,031,710 downwards.
ATCCTGAGCACACCATCCCTACTGTGAAGCATGGTGGTGGCAGCATCATGCTATGGGGATGCTTCTCTGCGTCAGGACCTGGAAAGCTCATGATGATAGAGGGCAAAATGGATGCAGCAAAGTACAGAGAAATCCTGGAGGAAAACCTGCTGAAGTCTGCAAGAGACCTGGGACTTGGGAGAAGATTCATCTTCAAGCAGGACAATGACCCCAAACATACAGCCAAAGCTACACTGGAGTGGTTTAAAAACAAAAAAGGTCAATGTCCTGGAGTGGCCCAGTCAAAGCCCGGACCTCAATCCAGTTGAGAATATGTGGAAAGAGTTGAAAATTACTGTTCACCAAAGGTCCCCATCCAACTTGATGGAGCTTGAGCAATTTTGCAAAGAAGAATGGGCAAAAATTGCAGTGTCCAGATGTGCAAAGCTGGTAGAGACTTATCCAAATAGACTCATGGCTGAAATTGCTGCCAAAGGTGCCTCGACCAAATATTGACTCAAGGGGGTGAATACTTATGCAATCAATTATTTTTTGTTTTGTATTTGTAATTAATTTAGAACAATTTGTAGATTTTATTTTTCACTTTGACATTATGGACTTTTTTGTGTTGATCAGTGGCAAAAACTCCTAATTAAATCCATTTTGATTCCATGTTGTAACACAATAAAATGTGGAAAAGTCCAAGGGGGGTGAATACTTTTGAGAGCCACTGTACATACTGTCCAATGATGAATGGCAGGAAAAACAGCAGGTAGTTTAAGGTAGAAAGGTTAATTTAGGTTCAGAATTTCAAATTGAGAATAGGTAACTGTGACAGAGAGTGAATGAATCCTAGTCAACAATGTCCCTCCCGACCTGTGAGGGCACTGTATAACAGGAAGAGTGTGCCTCGGACTGGATGGTTTGGCAGTTCATTCCAGGGTCAGTCGAAAGTTGGCCATCCAGAGTCACAGTACCAGAAGTCATCGCCTTAATACGGTAGGCGATCTGTCAGTCATGGATTGGAGGATACATGACTGCACTCGCTACCGAAGGGGGCGTGACTGAGGGTATATCAGGGGATGTGGCAAAGCAATCTGTTCCTTTGTTATGGTTAGTGTTGTCTTATCTGTCTGTTTAACTGTTGTTATTTGTTATTCTAGATGGCTAAATATCTGGGAACTGTCGCGCTAAGCCAGCATCAAACCCGGACTACACTGCACTACTGTTGTCACCGATTATTGTATTAAATCACCACTTGCACTAGGAGCACTGACTATTGGACTTGTGATTGTGTGTGTGTAAAGTGTGTGTCAAAATTAGTATTACAAGCCCTTTTCTTTAACCACTGGACCACACAGCCTCCAATATTGTAACCCATGTATGCTCTATAAGAAATGTCATAGCCTGTGACCTCTGACCTTTCCTAAAGGTCAAATGTAAAACTGGCTTATATCTCCTTATAGAGTGCACATAGGGTCATGGTTACTATGTAAAAATTGCATTTTGCACTATTTTCTAAAGTGTTTGGTACTGGTACTGTTTCTGGTACTGGTACTGGAAGCCTTAAAGTTGCTGGCAACTCTAGTTGTTATTATTATTATTATTCCTTTATGACCCAAGAGCTCTGGAAGACAAAGGCCAGTCTTGCAGGTCTTGCTTGCTCTCACCTGTAGCGTCAACTGAACCACTTTAGTTTTTGCTGATTTTGCCTCCCTAACCTCTGGGAGCACCAGATCCAATGTAATGCTCCCTGTAGAAAATCCCCGGCAGATTAACAACAAGGCATTGATAGCACAAGTACACTATTTGACTTACCTTCACAGAACACTGTCATGCCTTTAGCAAGTGTGCCAAGTGATTTCACCCCTTTCGCTGAGATCCTCTGGTGGTTAAGGTGTATCCACAACATGGCTTTATTCTCACTCAATCTTTTATTAAAGAGGAACTAAAAATATGAGTTTGGAACTAGAGGAAAGGTAAATTAGTACTAATCTCATATTAGACTTTATTAATCATATACAAAGTATGAGTACATTAACCGTTTGGGGGGCGTGGAAATTACTGATGGGCCACAGAACGTCTAATAAAACAGCACATCTGTATTTTTAATATTAATGAGTCTTCTCTTTATTTTTTTAACAGACGAGACAGCATTTGAAGCCGGAGTGAGGGTGCAGATTCACAGTCAGTTTGAGCCCCCCTTTGTCCACGAACTTGGCTTTGGAGTGGCACCTGGTTTCCAGACCTTCGTTTCAACCCAGGAACAAAGGGTAACGTAACTTGGTTTCTATGTACGTTTGTACCCACTGTGAAGGTCAACGGACACCAAATCCAATCCATCATGTAATATCCGTAATGTTGTGCGTCACTTTTTTAAATGCTTGGTTTATAGCAGTTCACTGTCCCACACTGTAGTTAATTTTGTGTGCAACTTCACAACTAAAGTACTTTACCGTGATAAAATTAAGATGATCTGCTTTCTCTGTGTAAAGCTAGCAATTCCATAACTTTCAGGTAGTCCTTAACTAATTGAAACCTTGACCACCCTGGTATGTACTGTATCTTGCATTTTCTTTTAGTCATTGTTTGTTTATATACAGTATCTATAAAGCAGCAGTGTGGAGTAGTGGTTAGGGCTCTGGACTCCTGACCGGAGGGTCGTGGGTTCAATTCCAGGTGGGGGACACTGCTGCTGTACCTTTGAGCAAGGTACTTTACCTAGATTGCTCCAGTAAAAACCCAACTGTATAAATGGGTAACTGTATGTAAAAAAAAAAAAAAATGTGTAAAAAATAATGTGATATCTTGTAAAGTTGCACTGGATAAGGGCGTCTGCTAAGAAATAAATAATAAATATATTAACAATAATTATTATTAATGAAAATTAATGACCTCCAAAAACAGGTAGGATTGTGGTATTGACTGAGGATTGAGCCCAGAAGAGAGTCCATTATTTGTTTGCCTCAGAAAAGCATGTCCACGAGCACACACACATTTGCATGCAACACAGGATTATCTCTGCTGTCATTCGGCCATCCCTTGAGGAATGACTTGGCTTCAGAGAGAAACATGTCCATTATCCTTAACATGTTTCAGATATGCACAGATTTGAATCAACCTATTTTAACCATCTGGGGATAGTATTGTCTGTTGGACGCCACTTACTGCATCCTGTGTTTTGTAGTTCTTGGGAAAGGCAGATTGAAAAAGCCACACAATCAGTTCTGAAAAAAGGATAGCTGTGTGTTTACTGAAGACCTTTATAATAACCGTGCTGGAGATCATTGTTCTAACCATTTACAAAGGAACAGATCACTTACACTACGACCCCTATTTATATCCTCGCTCAAGAACCCTAGGTTAGCGAGCGCATCCTCTCCTCCAATCCTCAGATGCCACGCCGTTTCCCGTCAGAAGGTAGCAAAGGGCAGACTATGTCCATTGCGATGCGTTCAAAGGGGGTGGAAATAATCGGTAGTGGGACCAAAGGGGCGGGGCTTCCACCTACCCCAAGGAATAAATTGTCATGACATTTAGTTAAGGGTACTCTGTTCCTTTTATACAGCGCCCTCACAGGTCGGGAGGGAGATCTTACACCAAGAATCATTCGATCTCTGTCACAGGGAGTAATACGCATTACATGTAACACGGTACTGCAATCCAGTTAGAATAACTGTAATCGGGCCTAAAGTACTCAGCTACAAAAAGAGGCTGAAAGAACTGAACATATTTAGCCTGGAACAAAAAAGAATTACGAGGGACTAAAATCTTTAACTCTTTGCGGTCCTATGTTGGACCTGGTCCGACATTGCAATTATTTCTATCCGGTCCAATGTTGGACCCTGTCCGACATCATCAAAAAAACGCAAAATCGGGTTTCTAGTCGTTTTTTCTCCGGAAAAAGCTGAGAAAACCATTCAATGACCGAGTGGGAGTGACAGGAGCCGAGACAAGCCGAAAAAAATTAAATAAATAAAAGGGCGTATCTCATGAATAGTCATACTTACCCCTGTCATCACATAGGGGCGGTCATAAGGAAACAAGCTGGCTGTTACTGAATCAGCGCACAGAGAATATCACGGACATTTGCAGAGCTTTTTTGAGATGTTATAGTAATAAAATAAAGACTTGGATCTCATTATTGAGGAGTTTGGGGATAAAACAAGTGATCAGGAGATGATTGATCGGTATGTACGACTATTATTATTATTATCATTATTATTTATTTCTTAGCATATGTGAAAGCGATAGCGAATGAAAGGGTGGGGCGGGGCTGGAGATGCCTAGTGAGTGCTTTGTTGATATGCAGGGCCTTTTAAACCCATTTGACTGTGGAAAAAATATACTTTTAAACAGTGCGTCTAAAATTAACTGCACGTGTGAAAATAAATTGGACCTGACGTGCCTGACACGCACTTAATAAATGGACTGCAAAGGGTTAAAGTAGTTGACATAGTTAACCCCAAATCAATATTTTAAGTGCTGTACAGAAAGCAGGTGGGGTCTTTATATCCAAAGAAAAAGATTCTGCGAGTATCGGTCAGTTTCGCCCTATTTCCCTGTAAACGTGGAAGGCAAGATTTTCTTCAGTATTGTTGCTCAGAGATTGTCAGCTTACCTATTGAAGAACTGCTTCATTTATACTTCAGTACAGAAAGCTGGTATTCCAGGTTTCCCAGGATGCTTAAAGCACAGTGTGATCTGGCAGCAAATTCAAACAGCTAAAAAGGAGAGGAAGGAGCTCCATGTGACAGTCATGGATTTAGCTAATGCATACAGTTCAGTACCACATGAGCTTCTTTGGGAAGCATTTGATTTTTTTTTTGTGTACCGAGGACAATAACAAAATTAGTGAAAGCCTACTTTGGAGATTTGCAATTTTGTTTTTCAACTTCAGAATTCATCACTACATGGCAATGTCTTGAAAATGGAATAATGGCAGGATGCACCATTTCTCCACTAGCATTTACCATGGCAATGGAAGTAATCATTAGGGTGTCAAAATGGGTAGTGGGAGGAGAATGCTTGGCTTATGGAATGTGACTGCCACCAATTAGAGCATACATGGATGACAGTCATGACTACAACAGTAGCCTGCACTAATCTGTTATTGGGCAAACTAATCATTACATTGAATGGGTACAAATGCAATACAATCCCACTAAGCCAAGGAGCATCTCTATAATTAAAGGTACAGTAGTGGATAAGAGGTTCTACATTAATGGTGAGGCAATACCGACAGTGTCTGAGAAGCCTGTGAAAAGTCTTGTGAGATGTTATGATGGGGACCTAAAGGACACAGTTTGTGTGGGAGAAGTGAGACAACAAGCAGTGGAAGGGTTGAAGAGCATAGACAGCAGCGCTTTACTGGGCAAACTTAAACTCTGGTGTTTTCAGTCTGGTCTACTGCCAAGACTTCTGTGGCTACTCACTGTATATGAGGTTTCTTTGACAACAGTAGAGAAGCTGAAAGTGTTAATCAGTTCATACGTCAGGAAATGGTTAGGAGTCCCATGCTGCCTCATGGTAAAGGGATACTGCAGCTGCCAGTCTCAGCTCTAACCAAGGAGTTTAAGTGCGCCATGGTTCAATTGGAAATAACATTAGTGGAGTCAAATAACGAATGTGTGAGGGAGGCAGCACCTGTGTTGAAAACTGGAAGTGGGCAGCAAAGGAAGCTGCGGAAGATGCCCTTTATATCAGTGATATCACGGGGCAAGTACAGCATGGAAGAGGAGGCCTTGGTTTCAGTTCAGCTCCTTCTACATGGCACAAAGCAGCCCCAGCTCAATGGAAAATGCTGGTAGTCAACAAGGTGCAAAAGCAGGAGAGGATGAGGTGCATAAAGACAGTTTCCCAGGCCAAGCAGGGAGAACGGACAAGATGGGAGAGTGTGGAACAACACAAGATCGGCTGGCAAGATCTATGGACAATGGAACAGAGCAGGATCAGTTTCCTCATCAGGTCAACATATGATGTTCTCCCATCAACACAGAACCTTAATCTGTGGGTAGGAGAGGATCCGTGGTGTCCTTTGTGCTCTTCGCCAGCTACATTAAGACACATTTTAACAGGATGTAAGGTGGGTCTTTGCCAAGGACGGTTTACTTGGCATCATGATCAGGTGCTGCGATGTTTGGCCTTAGCATTGGAAGACAAGCACAGCATGACCAACAGGTTGCCACCAATGCCAGTAATCTATGACACGATCAGCACATCTTGTTCACCTGGTAGAGTTAACCATGGGAGGATGCTGTGGATGAGGCATACGAAAGGAAGAAACTTGTGTACGCTCAACTAGCTGCTGAAGCAGAACAGCGAGGATGGAGAGTCCAGGTTTACCCAGTGGAGGTAGGTTGTAGAGGATTTGTGGCACACTCCACAACCTGGTTTCTCAGAGACATCAGATTCAGGCCCAAATTTATAAAGGGGAAAAACCGACTGCAAAAAGCCACGTAATGTTCAGTACGGCCGCACTCATCGCCAAAATAACCACCTATTTTATAAGACTAATTAGGTAAAGCAGACGATTCTGCAGTCAACCAATTTAAATACCCCTCACCGCAATTAGCGATGGAGAATTATATACCTCTCACAATAAAATAGCGGGTTTGGGTCAACCCTGTGTGTGTAGGCTACACATTCCAAAAGAAAATGAATGGCACACAAAGACCTCAGTCTGGTTCCAGATTGCCTGAGGGGCGTGCCCGGGGAGGCTGCATGGAGCTCAAAAAGCATCTGCACCACAGCTCGAGACTATTGCATGGCCATTGCTACACAAATGAAAGCTTGAGCTTATTATTCAGTGAAGACCCACATGTGTAGCATTACCCTGTTACAGGGAGTATGGGTGTTTAGAGACCCAATTAAGATAATTAATGTGTGTAATGTTTTCATTCAGTTAGCAGTTACAAATTTCTCCCAAAAAACTCAAAATCATGAGGAAACAATTGCACAATAAATCATGCAACACTGTTATATATTTTGTAACTTTTATCAAAAGTTTGTGAATAAAATACAGTATAAAAGTAGGAAAGAAGCAAAGTAGCATTAATATCAAAGTAGCATAAATCAGCACATTAATCGTTCTGAATCTTGTTAGAGGTACCCGAGAATACTGTGGCTATTGACAAGTGATTGCTTAACATGTTGTCGTAGAAAGTATCAGAGAAAGTAATTCCACATAATTACCTCTGTTTGAGGAATTGTGTCTTCATCGTGCCCTCTGAAAGTCAGTTCTTGCTTGCTCATTTAGATGTGTTGCATCCCTACGGTTCTGCTTTTCCATTTGAACATCAATCCGGGTTTGTCCAAAAGTTTTGAGTGTAACAGTGACTTTGGGAACGGTCATGTTTTCGTGCTGTCTTCAATAGATATCTTAGATTGCTGTAGCCACAGCTGTTCCATATTGCTTTTTCTGTACTGAACAGAAGACAGTAACAGCAGTATTATTTTTTTAATTGACAGCTACCAGTAAGCCACGGATACCTTTAATAATTAAAATTTTGGAAGTGGCGAGCATAACCCTTCCCTTTCTGTGTCGGTTTGGGTATTTGTGGTTTTACATAATAATATTGCGATTTATTTTCGGGTATTATTGTACCAAAAAATGAAAAAAATCTAATTCCATTTGTTGAGATATTGAGTTATAGAGGTGGTCTCCTCTAAGAAAAAAGGCATGCCGGGATATCAGCAGATCCCTTGTCAGCTGACGGCAAAGAAGAATGGTGGAGGGAGAGAGTTTGGAGACAGGGCGGCAAACTTTAAACTTGATACCAATAGGCACTGTAACCTTTGTTCAAGTGTATCTTTGTTATGAAAAGTTATTTTATTGAGTTACATGTTTTAAAACATATTTGGTACGTTATACACACAAACATAAATGCATTATTTTTACTTAAAGTATATTTAGAAATCTTGGCAAAAACTGTGCATATTATAAAAAAAAAACTTTTATTTGTGACATGTACCTTCAATTAAGATGTGTAAGTGTATATTGTTGCGCTCTCATTAAATATAAGTTATTTACATCCAAAATAACAACATTTGAATTACCTAGTCCCTGTTCGTGTGAATGTCAGATGATACGTCCATACTGCAGTTTGTGTTAAAATGTCCATACTTTATATTAATACAATAATCCAGTATTTTACATCAATCACCAACGTTTATTTTTTATTTTTTTATTGCATTTTTGTAATAGTGACTCGATGCGGGAATCTGTTCACTGTATATTCCATATTGGTGTAGTAATACAGAGAAACTTTTTTTGGTTTTTTTGCTTCGAGTGGAAAAAAGAAAAAAGAACGTTTTTTACTTATACAACCCGTTTTTAAAGTTAACAATACTATTTTCAATACAATTCAATAAAACACAACTCACTCCAATGCACACACCGAATGGAAAAAAAATATATAAGCCTGTAGATTTATGTTTTGTGTTGTTCACTGCGCCTGCAGTGTACATAAGTTCAATTAAATCAACCTAATTACATTTTTTAAAACAGTAAAAACTCTAATCAGAAAATAATAAAATGATTTTCATTGTGCCCTAAATGTTAATTTGTGATGATAAAGCTGATATAGTACTTTGTAAGTCCCAGCTAATTGCTAATTATTTTGGGCTGTAATGGGAACTGTGATGGGGTATTATTATTATTATTATTATTATTATTATTATTATTATTATTATTATTACTATTGTGAATTGTTATTATTTAAATCGATTTGTTTGTATATGTGTTCGTTAAAAGAATGATGTTTTTATTATTGTTGTTTTACAGCGTGGATGGGGTTAAATTCTCTAGCCATCTAAACTTGTCCGTAATGTGGGTCATTTCCAAACTGATTTGGAGATGACCGCATATATAAAAGCAAAGCGTAGGTGGGAGATAAGAGGAGAGAGAGGGTGAAAGAGAGATCAATATCAAGTTAAAACAACTGCTATCTGCCTGCCTGCCTGGCCAATATTTGTTTTATGTTCAGTGTTTTGTTTAAACGTTTGTTTTGGCCAACAAGCCTTTTGTTTTGCACATTGGCGACTCACCCCATAGTACTTTGCCTGTGTGTCTTCCTGGTCTGACGTCACCCACCAAGCCCTCCTGTCACAGGGACTGAAGCAAAGTGGACAATGAAGGAAAAAAAAGTAATTCCATGTTCGTAAACTGCAATACTAAGCGAGAGAGAGCAGAGAGAGAGAGAGAGAGAAATTAACACAGAACAGATTTATGTATTTTGTTTAACCAGCATAAAATGTATAGGTGCCCTGATGGTTATTAAACAGGAACAGAAAAAGCAAAAAAATAAAATACATATCAAAAATATAAATTCTAGTAATTACAGATTGTAAAAGACTACTGTTGCAGAAAGGGGCGGTTTTCTGTACGTTTCAATATTTCCCAGGTTGCTAATTGGTAGGTTGTTTTAACTGTATGATTCAGTGCTGGTAAAAGCATGCCTCTTAAGCTTGGCTCTGATCCTAGATAAACAATTGATGGACTATTAATTACCAGACTTCAAAGAGAGCTGTCTTTTATGTAGAAGGAAACAGAAAAAATACATAAACAGAAAACGCAGGCTAATGACAAAAGCCTGGACCGTTCCTTTTTGCATTGGAGCACTTGGAGTACACTGTTTTTTTTGGTTTTTTTTTCTTAATGATTAATGGGAGTAACATCAATGGACAAATTATTAGAGGAGTGAGAGCTGGAGCAGAGGCAGAAAGAAGCTGAAGGCACTTCGCTTGCAGAGGCTTATCTGGAGTTTGGGCACCATAAAGAGGAGTGCTCATACAAAGACCCCCGCTTTGTAATGGCATACACAAGGGTTAAGGTGGAGTCCCTGGACAAATGGCTCCGCCTTAAAGGTTTAGATGCCCTCCTCGCAGACCTGGAGGACCAAGGTTGGTGCCTTGACTGGAGAATTCAGGCACCCGTCGGTGTGCTGCGCCCTTCAGGGTGAAGAGGAGGGTGTCCGTTACTGGAGGCGAACAGACGGAGAAGCCCCACTGTCTATAGTGCCAGAGGGAGAAGCCCTACTTTCTCCAGTGCCAGAGGGCGAACCCCCACTGTCTCCAGTGCCAGAGGGAGAAGCCACGCATCTTCATTATCAGAAGGGCAACTCCTGGGCTAACTTCAGCAGCCGCACGTCCAGAGGGTCCAGGGTTCGCATGTCCAGAGGGACCAGCATCCGAACGTCTGGAGGATTCAGCGTCGCATGTGTGGAGGATCCAGTGTCACAGTTGTCAACGCCAGTCCTATCGGAGTGTCCCTTGCCGAGGCCAGTACTGCCCGTCAGAATTCCCCGTACTGAGGCCGGCGCCACCAATGCTGGAGGGCCCAGCGCAGCTGCCACCATCGGAAGCCCCAGTGCCCTCCGGTCACCAACCTGCACTACCGACGCCCTGTCCACATTACCTGGGTCCCCAGGTGCTGGTTTTAATTCTACAGGTGGAAGCACTGGAGTTGGGACTAACCCACCTTCCAGCCCACCCACAAGAATTGGGGAAAGACAGATAATGTGGGAGGGGGTTGGTGTTTCAAGGGGGGAGGTGGCCAGTTGCAACCATGTGTGCTTCGCACATTAGGGGAGCAATATGGCAGGGTGGAAGCCGTGCCAGTGTAAATAGCATTATGACTTCCCTACAGTCAGCCTCTCCACTATCTGCAAATTAAATTTTGGGCAGGGGTACCTCAAAGAGAGAAGCCAAAGATGTAATGAAAATATGTATAAAGTTGTATTTGTTGTCTAGCTTAATAAATATTGTTCTCTATCACATGAGTTTTCCTGACTGAACATCCATAGATATAGAATGTTACTTCTCAGTGGATCAAGCATGTATCTTCAAACAAACAAAATAATGATTCAAAAGGGGATGAAATGGACCTCGTCAGTAGTCAGCCGTGGAAATCTACCAGGCAAAATCCTGCAGTCTGTCCTGAATTAAATTTAAACTGTTAAAGTGAAACAACCAAAAGTCTTAAGAGACTAAAATTAAACCGTGCTGAAAAACTGGAGGCTTTCCAAAGCATCTCTCACAGCAGGCTCGTTCTTGATTAATAAAGCAATTTAAATCTATTATAATTCAATCATGACAATTAATAACAACAAAAAGAAACCTGCATAAGTTCTACCAATTTAGGAACACGGTCTGCATCTAAATTTGAAATTACAGTTTGAATGAAGTTCTGTCTTTATAAATTTTGGCTTACAGCTAATGACAAATCATTAAGTGTCAAGGGAAAGTAATTGAATCACTGCTGACGTATAATGGTAGAGAGACTTCTCGGTAGAGTTCTTTTTTTGGTAGTGTGATAGGATATGATCACGACCCAGGCTGGTTACCCTCAGGAAGCAGACTCAGAGACAGGAGCTTTTCAGTTGAAGCGCCAGAGCACGTATTTATTAACCTAAATAAAACAAAGGAAACAAAAGGGTTAAACAAATAAACTAACTAAAGACAAAATAAACAACAGTTATCTCAACACTTTAGCTGAGAGAACCTCTCTACTACCTCCTCTAAACAATGGATTTTTCACCCCTTATGTACCATGTGGCTGGGACTTGATTGACCATCAATTAATCAATCAAGACCCGGCCACATTCCACATTTGGGTCTGACAGAGATGAGATTTTAACCATTCTACCCCTGAACCCCCCTATCATCATCCAGCCTTAACTACCCCCTTTTTCTGGCACACCTGGTAGCACTGTCAATTAATCAATCAAGACCCGGCCACATTCCACATTTGGGTCTGACAGAGATGAGATTTTAACCATTCTACCCCTGAACCCCCCTATCATCATCCAGCCTTAACTACCCCCTTTTTCTGGCACACCTGGTAGCACTGTGACCCCGAATGGGTTTACCCCAATTAACTCTTTCCAGTTGTTTATCACTGATTAATTTTTTTGAACATTTGGTAACCCAAACCAATTTGTATTCTCAACAATATCTGGCACAGTATGGGAACAACCTGGGGCCACATTCTCACAAATGCTATTGAAAGTTCTGGGGCTTGTCTCTTCTAATGGGACTATGGTATAAACCTAGGAGGGATTTATATTGGTCCACCAACCCAATCTATGCTGCCACAATATTCCCCTTCACAATGAGCCAGGACAGATTCAAGTTATTGTTATGTTTTTTCCATCACAATGACAATGCTATGGCCATCCTCAGTTTGACAGGCTCTTTAAATTACGGCCACTTCTAGACCTTCTGCATCATATGTTTGCTCTTATTAGGACTGAAGTCATTGTATTTTGTATCTTGCTCTGTAATTCTTTATGTGTTGTTTGTATAACTGTATAACTGTAAGTCGCCCTGGGATGTCTGTTAAGAAATTATTAATAATAATAATAATAATAATAATAATAATAATAATAATAATAATAATAATAATAATAATTTGAAGACATATATACTCCTGGCCAAAATCTGTGGATGAGTCCCTCCTGGTGTTCAAGGGGAAGATTCCCTTTAAGCAGTATATTACCATGAAGTGTGCCTGTTATGGGATTAAACTGTACTAACTCTGTGAGCGTTCCACTGGATACAATCATTGGTTCATAGTGTACACAGGGAAGGACTCTCAGATTGAGACGCTTGGTTGACCCCCATGCTAACAGACCACTGAAAAAATTATGTGGGGTCTTGTTTTTCCCCTCCTAAATCTTGGTTACATCTGATACAATTGCTTGTGGCACAATAGGAAGGAATTTCCACGTCAATTGGCAGCCAACAAACAGAGTCGTGGTTAGACCAGTTAAATTCACAGACAAAAAAGATGTGTACCTCCTCACCACCATCCACGATGAGGCTACTGTAGCAGTTCCTGTGCGAGGTTAGGACACACACACACACACAAAACAAGCCAAAGTGGGTCCTGGACTACAATAAATACAGGAGGCATGGATAGGTCAGACCAGATGCTGGAGCTGTACAATGCTGCAAGGAAGACCATGCCATGGTATAAGAAGCTTGCCATGTACATGGTCCAGATTGCTTTACATAAAACCTATGTAATGTACCTAAATACGGCATCAGAGAATCATCCCACATTTCTTTATTTTCAGACCTCTGTGGTATCCAGCATTGTGTTTGGTACACAAGAAACTGAAAGATCAGAAACAGTGGCAAGGCTTAGCGAACAGCATTTCATTCGAACGTTGCCACAGTGGGAGAAAAGCCAAGCCACAAAAAAGGTGCCATGTATGTTCCTGCAAGGGCATGGAGAGATACACGGTGCTACTGTCTACGCTGTCCCACTCAGCCAGGCCTCTGTTTGTAGGAGTGTTTTGAAAGGTTCCACACAATAAATGAGTACCTGAAGGACTAAATAACCCCTAGAACAAACCACCATAACACATGATGTACAAGTACCTGAGGTAACGTAACCAAAGGTAGTAAAAATCCCTTGTCTTTATGTCACGTGACAACATTACCTCAGGCTCCTGAAGGATTATGGGTAACAAACCATTGAAGGGAGATGTTCTGTTACTGTGACAAGGATGGCTGTAGGGGTGATGTCAGACCCGGAAGAACACAGTACTGCAAGTGGAAATGATAAATGTGCTGCTTATGCGTTTATTAAATGAACAAAATAAAAGGTTTAAACAAAACACTAACACTTTGACAAAACAACGGCACATTGGGCAAAACAAATAGACAGATAAACAAACGGTGTCCCGCATGAGTAGCATTTGTTTATTTTATATTTTATATTTTATTTAATCTCTCCTTCTCTCTTTTATACAGCTGTGCAGAGACTCAATTGCTAATTAATCATTCACTTGAATCTTGGCACAGACTGCATGTGGACTAATTGTGCACTTCCTGTGCCCCCATACAAATACCCATTTTAATGCTACATAACCCACACTCTGTGCACCACTACAATAATACATATAACAGACAACATAAAACACAAAACACAAAATACACACAGGGGCGGGCCACATTTACCTAGTCCTAAAATCCTTATTTTGTGTATTCCAAAAACGTATACTTATGCCAGGGTATCTCATTCTTTGGTGGTGTATTGGGCACATTGTAGGAGGCTGTGTGGTCCGGTGGTTAAAGAAAGGGGCTTGTAACCAGGAGGTCCCCGGTTCAAATCCCGGCTCACTCACTGACTCACTGTGTGACCTTAAGCAAGTCACTTAACCTCCTTGTGCTCCGTCTTTCAGGTGAGACATTGTTGTAAGTGACTCTGCAGCTGATGCATAGTTTGCACATCCTAGTTTCTGTAAATTGTATTGGATAAAGGCATCTGCTAAATAAACAAATAATAATAAAACATTAAAATGGGGTGGTCAGGGCTGCATAATTCTAAATGTTTTTTTTTTGTTTGTTTTACTCATAGCATTAATTTTGAATTAACAGGCATGGTGGAGGATTGTGGCAAAGTGGTTAGCAGTGTGCAGGTGCAGGTGATCAATAAACAGACAGACAATTATAATCCAGGTGCAATGTTGTTTAATGTATAAATCCAATGACCTGATGGCAAAACAACAGTAAATAATAACAATGGTAATGAAGCAATACAGCAGCGTGTATTGCTTATTTGTAATCTTTGGTTGGCCCCGAAATAATAACAGTCCCGTTTTTAGTTCATCCACACATAACACATACACAAACACAAACACCAGTCCACAGTGTGTGCTCTAGTGCTCGTTTTAATGCTGGCCTTTGGAGACAGCACCGGATCGTGTTAGCCGTCCAAATAAATTTACAAACAGTATTATTAACGACAAACAAAAACAAATAGAACACTCACGTTTCACAATACAGGTTCTCCTTCTGGTCCTTTAATATAACCATTCACAAAGGAACAGATCACATCACTACGTCCCCTTTTCATAACATTACCCATGACCCCTTGGTCAACGAGCACATCCGCTCCTCCAATCCGCGGATGCCACGCCGTTTCCCATCCGGGTCATTGAGTTCGTATACCGTAGCTTTGCCCCCTTTCTAGATGGCCGACTTCCACCTAACCCTGGGAATAAACTGTCATGCCATTTAGTCCAGGGTATTCTGTTCCCTTTATGCAGCTGCCTCGCAGGTCGGGAGGGAGATCTACCACCAAGAATCATTCGATCTCTGTCACAGGAATGTATGTATCTGACATACTTGTTAAATGGACATTTTCATTAGGATAATTGCACTTCAGATAGTGACTAGTCAAGCTCTTCCCTATGCAAACATTCTTTCATGGCAAGAGTCCATTGGTGTTTTAGGGGATTTCTTGCAGATCACAACTGGCGCAGGACCAAAAACCTATGTACTTTACTTTATTACAAACTTTACTGCATTCTGCATTCTGGAATTCATTCCGGGAGCTGTAGTTCAAACTGGAGAGTAGGTCTACATGATTGCATTGTTTACAGGCACCCCAGAACTACATATCCCAGAGTGGCCTGACGTGCAGGGGCAGGATTCCTTGCTAAGAGGATTTAACAAAGTCCCGGATGCTAGGCGGTTATCTTTTTATTATTAATAACTCAGGAACTGTTTCATATTTTTTCACCAAACCTTCGAAAGACCACATGTACATTGCTTGGCTTGGTGCAGAAATTCAGTACCGTGTAGCCTGTACATGAGAGCAAGAAATGCAAAAAAAAACAAAAAACAGTAACTTAAGTATATGGGAAAAAATGAACTTTTACAAAAAACAGGTATCCGGATCTTGTTAACCACACAAGGTGGCATCATGAAACTTATTAAAGTGCAAAGTTAGAGGTTTAACATTGAGCACCCAACTCAACCCTACCGCACCACTATAATATATTATCATTTTTTTTTACTTTGAAATTCTGAGGAGGCACTGCCCCCCTACATCTCATAGATAGATAGATAGATAGATAGATAGATAGATAGGTTTTAAATATCCTTTATTAATCAAATGTTCCAACAATAAAACATCAAAACATCATGTACACCAATATATTTCACATCCAAATATTCATTTCACAGTCATCACAATCCTTCATAAAAACAGAACACATCCATCCCTCACACAACTATCAAATTTAGCTTCTTCAAGCTTAAAACATCAAAACTCATATCCATCTACCATCCCACCTTCATCTCCCCATCCCTTACTGAACACAGCACCTCCCCTATTCCCCACACCTCCTCAAACACTTCAATCTGCCTTGTGAGTTGGCAATAGGCAAACTCTAACTTGAGTCTGGCTGCTACAAGCACTTTAAACACAACAACTGCATCACCCGTCAGACATTGAGAAACTTTATTTGTTCTACTTTTTAGGATTGCTAATTTGGCTTGACCCAACAAAATTTGCCAGCTGACATTTATTCTTTTTTTTTTCCTTGAATAATTTACCCCAAAGATAAATACTGTGTCAGAGAGCTCAACCTTTAACTCTCTGAGCAGCTATCTAAGAAACCCAAACAGTAATTGCAATCTGATGCAGAACAGAAAACAATGGAACACGGTTTCTCTTAATAAACAAAAAGGACATTTATCCTCCACCCCTAGCTGAATTATTGCCAGAAATGAGTTGGTAGCCACAATTGTATGCAAAATTCTCCACTGCAAATCTCCTACCCTCTTTTGCACTGGTGGTTTATACAGGGCCCTCCATGCAGGTATTACATTTTGTTCTACCCCTAACCTCCCTCTCCAGTGTGTGTCTGGCATGTCCTTGATAGTTTTATAGTGAGCGACCTTCACACAGAGCTTACACAGTTTTGTTTTTTCTGCAGAGTCAAAACTGAAACTCCAGCATATCCCCAAACTGTAACAGATTTCCTGGTCGATCACAAGTGTTCTCCACATTAGGTCTAGCTTTTATAATAAAAGCAGGAGGCTCTACAGCTGGAGTACTTTCTCCTTTAAAGAACTGCTCAAGAGTCCGTCTCCCTCCCTCTCCCAGTGCACCCCTCAACTGCATTAAAACCACATTAACAAAGCGCACTGAACTGACCCCCAGCTCAGCGGCCAGAGAAACTGCACCCCTCCACTCCCTCCTCTCCACATCTATTAACTGCCCAATCTTAATGATTCCTCTACTGACAAGCAGTGACACAAAACTATTAGATTCTAAAAACATACACTTCAGAGCAGGATTATGTATTAAAGGCTCTTCTAAAAGCCAATACAGTCCCACTGACTCAAACCCTGTCTTCACTGTGTGCCAGGTGAGCAGCAAACCCCTATAAAACTCAGGTACCACAGACAAACCCAGCCGGCTAGTGCTTATTAAAAACAGCTGTCTGTCAAACCTAAACCCGGGGTTTTGCTCTGCAGTTTGTTTATGTTCTGAATGTTTCGCAGGGTTACAGAAGGAAGGAGGGAATACACGGCCGTCAGTCTGTCTGGGTCCACCAATCCTGGACAGGCACTCAACCACCTGATTTTTACTTAAGGGGCAGAGTTCAGTTAATGGCTTACCTGGTTTGTTGAACACTGACAGGGGCGGAGTTGAGAGGAAGGGGAGTGTTGGTGTGTGGAGAGGAGATTAAAAAAAAAAAGTTGATCGATAGAGAAGTGTGAACGAACGATTATTTAGAATATACAGAGACAGTTATTTATTATTGTTTATTTAATTTGACATGGTCCGCGGCGGGCAGAGGTCCTTTTTATTTTAAGCTTTTCAAATAGTACAATATGAGCAAACGGAAGCAAGTGAGTTGATTTGATGCCGGCTTCAAAAAAGTGCTTTCTTCGATCAGAGCAGGAAGGGTGAATCGGATCAAAATAACAATATTACAACAAGTACCGAACCGTCTGTTTCAAGGACTTTCAGAAGTGAGATTTTCAGTAGGCAGGACCAGCATTCAGTGTAAGTACTAGTAGTATATCTGAGATTGAAGATGTACAAGATATTGGCCTTGTCAGTGCTGATGCACTTAAAACGGCATCCGACGCAATAAAATGAAGTGCTTTTCGAAACCGGTTTCAGCCAAAAAAGGGATGGACAGCACCATTCCGCTGTATTTTTGGAAATAAACGACGAGACCCAGATGAATTCTTTGACGAGGCCTTGTATCCAACATTGCGATACAGTGAAGCAAAGGATGGTGTGTTTTGTGTTGCCTGTATCATATTTTCATCTGGTGACATAGTACTACGATCACAGCCTCTTGTGGACTGGAGCAACGCAAAGAAAATCATTACAAAACATCTTACAACACAAACGCATCTGAGTGCTCAAATACGTGCTGCTGAATTTTTACGTGTTTGTGATAACAAGCAACAGTCCATAATTTCATCTTTGAATAAAGCCCACCAGGAATATGCAGAACGCAGTAAGTCAGCTGTGAGAGCAATTGTAGATTTAATAGCGGTTTGCGGTAAACAAAACGTTTATATGTGCACTGCAGAAACTCACTAAACCTAGCAATTACACACTAAACGAGAATCCCTTTAGTTCACAATACACTGAATACCATTCAAGAGATCGTGGCTTTTGTGACTGCATATCCAAAACGAATGCAGTGTTTTTTGGATAAAAGTGACACAAAGCAGCGTCTGCAGAAGTTTTCTGACACCTGCTGGTCTCAGCATGATGCGTGCCTCTCCACTGTCATCATGAACTATGAAAATGTGTTTGCCACCATCGATCATTTAAAAACAGACACAGACCACAAGTGTAGTGACACCGCTGTATCCATAGCCAGAGCAATGGAGTCATTTGAGTTTCTGGTCTGTATTATTGTGTGCCAAGGGTTACTGCAGTATCTCACTCCACTCAGCAATGCTCTTCAGAACCCGTCTTGCGATCTCGTGAAAGCCAGTCAACAAGCCAGCAATTTAGTTTCTCTGCTTGGGGACAAAAGGGCGGACAGCACCTATACCAACCTGTGGGAAAATGCCTGTGCACTGGCTGAAAAAATGGAAATAATTGTCTCAGTGCCTCGTATTGCAAGACTTCAAACACAGAGGTCGAATGTCCCAGCTGTAATGCCACAAGAATACTGGCACTTGAATCTATTTCTTCCATTTTTGGATCATCTAACCACACAGTTGAATGATTGAGTGTGCAGTTCTTTGCCTCAACTTAAAGCCCAATATCTTCTCCCCAACAAGTTGCCAATGCTGACCCAAGCAATGTGGAGTGAGATAAAAGAGGAGTATGAGGCTATGATACCCAGTGTACAAACGGCATTGCAATACTGACAAGAGCAGCAGTGAAATATGTGAAATGTTAGAGGACACAGTGATACTGTACCCTAACATCCACAACATCTTAAAAGTACTGCTTACCATGCCTGCATCCACTGCTTCAGCTGAATGCTCCTTCAGCTGTTTGAGGCGCTTGAAAACTTACCTGCGCAGCACCATGTCAGAAACGCGACTCACCGGACTAGCACTGATGAACATTCACCACGATGTGGCGATTGACAGTGAGAAAGTGTTGCGGGACTTTGATGCAACGGGAACCCTAAGAATTCTACTGCTCTTTCAGGATTGAGCAAGGTAAAAACACATTTATAGTCCTATTAATATTAAAATGAAAAAAAACATTATTATTATTATTATTATTATTATTATTATTATTATTATTATTATTATTATTATTGCCATAATCATTATTATTATTGCACATTTTCTTGCTACAACATGCAAGAAAATAAAGTTTTATGTTTAGTTAAATGGGATGAGTAAAAATTAAATTAGTGATTGTAAAAGTAATTAGAAATGTATGATTTGTGGTTTCCCCTCTGGTATAAGTATATATTTCAAATAGATTTATGTATACTTTTTATTGTTGTAGTATGCTATTTGGTTTACCGTTCAGTATTTTATGCGATGTCGGTGTGATTCAGTTTTGCGTAGCATGTGAAATATTTCTGGGGGCGCCCCTGCTTATACCAGAGCATTGAGACGACCAAGTTGTTAATAATCAAGATTCTGCCTCTATAAGAAATCTTTGTTACTAACCCCCTCCACCTCTGCAACCTGCTCTTCACCTTATCCACCTTATAATCTGCTCAGCACTCCCTTCCAGTTCACTTGAGCTACTCCCTCTTCGAGATGTCTAAAAACCCTCTTATTCCGTAACCCCCCTAGTAGATCTGGCGGTCTGGTGCCCTCCCAATCCCCCAGTAAAAAAACATTGATGACACTTTTTCAAAAAAATCCTGGCATTTATTTAAGGCCCTTATGTCTTGGTTGTTTAATATTAACACTGCTATGTCCTCTGCATAGGCCACAACTTTAAAGGACTGATTGGAGCAGTTTGGAATAACCAGACCCTGTAGTACCTGTCTAAGATTCTCAATAAGGGGTTCAATAGAAAGAGAATATAACATTCCAAAGAGAGAGCAACCTTGACAAATTCCTCTCTGTACTGGAAAGTAAGAGCTCAACCCACCATTTATTTTCAGGACACTGAACACGTTACTATAAAGCACCTGAATTTTCCCCACAAACTTGGGTCCAAAGCCAAAAGCCCTAAACACATTTAATAAATATCTATGATCTACGCGATCAAATGCTTTTTCTTGATCAAGTGAAATCAACCCAGCATTAAACCCAAAGAGCTTGGAGGCTGCTATTAAATCATGAATTAAAAACACATTGTCAAGGATAGACCTGTTGGGTACACAATATGTTTGATCCTGATGCACAATACCATTCATTACAGTCCTTAGTCTGTTCGCCAGTGCCTTAGACAGTACTTTATAGTCCGCACACATAAGTTTTTTAAGTTGCCCAGATCCTCTTTTTTAGGTAGCAAAGTCAGCACTGCCCGTCGGCAGCTCAGAGGCAACTCATTCTCTTTCATGCTCTCTTGGAGCACTTCCCACAGATCTCTCCCACCTGAGCCCACAGAGCTTTATAAAACTCAACTGGGAGTCCAGTCAGCTCCTCCTCTAGCCTCTCCTCTTCAGGAACCCCAAGACAAACCTCAGAGGAACTGCCGAGCCCCCTGTACCCGTACATCAACCAGATCTAACAACTCTCTTTGTTTCATTTTTAAGCTTTCAAACAGCTTGTCATCAAACCCATCCTGTAGAGCTCTATGGAGCTCAGTGATATCCTCTTCCAGCTCTTTCATAACCCTAGCTGTACTTTAGGTAGCGTGTTCAGTGTACTGCTGACACAGCATTTTCACCTGGACTTTAGACACATCCGACCACTGTCTTAATGAGGAAAAGGTGTGTTTTTTTGTTTTCCATTGTTTCCAAAAAAAACTTAAAACTTTAAGAAATGTGCATCTTGCAAAAGCTTTGTATTAAAGTGCCAATAAGCTTAATACTTTCTCTGCACAGGGATTACCATTCTTAATGCCACCATACTGTGATCAGAAAAACCTACAGGGTAAATAGCAGTATCTATTATTAAATTTAAATATTTTTTAAAACAATAATTTCTATCTAATCTGGCCAATGATATAAGGCCAGAATACCCTTTTACCCATGTATACTGCCTGGCAATGGGGTGCAGATTCCTCCACGTGTCCACTAGTTCATGTGTAATTAACACAGAAACCAATTCCCTTACAGACCTGGAATGGGGCTCTGAACCATTCCTATCTAAACATGCATTTTCAGTACAATTAAAATCTCCAGCTTCCAACACAATCTCCTCATTCTGGCACTGGCACTTCCCATTATTAGGGTCATAAACATTTATACAAACAACTGTCTTTTCTCCCACACACACCTGAACCTTTAAAAGCCTCCCTTAATTACTTCATTAACATTAAATGAATTGGGAACAAACCGTTTACTAAATAAAATGCCCACTCCTGCACTGACACTGGAGCCATGACTAAGAAAAAATGTTCCTTCCCATTCACTGATTGATTATTATCATCAGTATGTGTTTCTTGTAAAAAAAAACACACACACTCACTCTCTTCTGCACTAAATAATCAAAGAGAGCTGCTCTCTTTACTGCATCTCTGCACCCGTTTACATTCAGAATCCCCAAATTAAGGTTCTGCATTGAATGACTGTAAAGAGAATCAACAAGACAAACATATAAAAGGAACAACAAGTAAACAGGAAGAAAAACTTGTGCTTGATAGAACGTAAACATTATTCTTGTTGTTTAAAAGAAGCACACACTTTAGCCGTTTCATTCTTCAATCTGTCTCGCTCTTTCTTCTCTGTTCCTAACTGTACTGCATTTTGCATAACCTGTTGACCTGAGTTCAAAAACAGCTGAAGATGGCTCCCGAGTGGCACATCCAGTAAAGGTGCTCCATGTGGAGTGCAGAATGTGCCCTATAGTCTGGACGTTGCGAGTTCGAGTCCAGGCTATTCCTTTGCAGACCGAGGACGGGAGCTTCCAGGGGGCGGCGCTCAATTGGCCGCACGCCGCCCGGGGGGATGGAGGGCGAGGTCGGCCAGGGTGTCCTCGGCTCACCGTGCACCAGCGACCCCTGTAGTCTGGCCGGGTACCTGCAGGCTTGCCTGTAAGCTGCCCGAGAGCTGCGTTGTCCTCCGACGCTGTAGCTCTTGGGTGGCTGCATTGTGAGTCCGCAGTGTGAAAAAAAGCGGTCGGCTGATGGCACACGCTTCGGAGGGCAGCATGTGTTCGTCTTTGCCCTCCTTAGTCAGTGCAGGGGTGATAGGGGTGAGCTGAGCCTAAAAATAATTGGCCATTTCAAATTGGGAGAAAATAATAAAAAATAATTGGCAACGACTAACTGGTATTATTCTAAAAAAAAAGAAAGAAAAACAGGTGAAGATCGTGAAAATGTTCGACCACTTTAATCCCTCGCTTGCCCTTAATCGTCTCTAAAAAAGCCCTTATACTCTCCACGCTATACCCTCCTCTCATCTGCTGACTTGCTGTCAGCTTGTAATTGAAAAAGGAGTCAGTATCACTGCCCTCTCCCTCACTTTCTGAGCTATATACCACTGTTACGGTATCAGTATTCTGGTTTACAGACTGTGCCATCCGCTTTTTTAGAGGTTTCAGAAAAATGTCCTTGTTTTGCAACACCACCAACACCCCCACTCCATTTTTCCTTCCTCTTTCTATTTGGCAGCTTAAATTCTCCCAACTCATATTGCCTTCTTCCACCACTTCGATTTCTACTACAGAAACCACCTCTAATCTCTCCATGCATTGAGACAAGATCTGTCGGGCTCCCGAGTGGCGCATCCAGTAAAGGCGCTCCGCGCGGAGTGCAGGATGTGCCCTATATCCTGGAGATCGCAGGTTCGAATCCAGGCTATGTCACAGCTGACCGTGACCGGGAGTTCCTAGGGGGCGGCGCACAATTGGCTGAGCGGTGCCCGAGTAGGGAGGGCTTAGGTCGGCAGGGGAATCCACGGCTCACCGCGCATCAGCGACCCCTGTGGCCGATAGGGCGCCTGTGGCTCTGCAGTGGAGCCACCAGTTCTGTGTTGTCCTCCGGCACTATAGGTCTGGTGGCATTGCTGTGGATCTGCAGTGCGAAAAATGACGGCTTGGCAGGAGCACGTTTCGGAGGACGCGTGTTCCAGCCTCCGTTTCCAGAAGTCGGCGCGGGGGTTGTGAGCGGTGAGCCGGGGATACAGATAATAATTGGGCATGCTAAATTGGGGTGAAAATCGGGGTAAAATAATTGGCGACGACTAAATTTATAAAAAAAAAAAAAAGAGACAAGATCTGTCCTTGCTCTACAGTATTTTTTTTGTGTTTCACTCTGTACAATAACCTCCTCCCTCTCACTACCCTTCTCCGTATTCTGTCCCACCAACTCGCCAGCCCCCACTAACCCTATTGTCTCATCTTCGCCCCTCTCGCCCACTAACATTCTGAGACGATTCCTCTACGTGGTCATCATGTTTTCCCTGCCCGACTCCCTGACCGGGCTCTACCAACCTCGCCGTGGGACTCCCTTGCCTCGAGATTTCCACCCCCTCATCATTTTTCTCCCCATCACCAGATCGTTTGCAGATATTCACTTTATGCCCTGCACGCCCACATTTAAAACATTTCATTGATTCAAATGACACAAACACCACATAATCACTCCCATCAACTCTAAATTTGAATGCAATGTTTAAACCCTCATCAATGTTGTTCAGCAGCAGCATATAAACTTGTCTTCTAAAAGAAACAACGTGCTTCAATTCTGGATCTTTACATCCTAAAGGAATCATTGAAATATCAGACATGATCTGCCCGTGTCTGCTCAGCTCTCTAACAAGCAGTTCATTCTTTAAATATGGCGGGACATTTGAAATCGTAATCTTTCTCGTGGGTACTGCAAGAGGCGACACAGATACTAAAGCCCCATTCGTAACGATCCCCTCCTGAACTAATGTGTGCACCAATTCTTCCTTATTAAAAAAAAACACTACAGCTTTATTCATTCTGAATGCAGATTTTATATTCGCACACCCCACAGCTTTTCCTACTTTCACAACACATTTCTCAACAGAGACCAGGGAATGACTTACAGCAGTTCTGCTGAGCTCACAAACCACACCTCCTCACACACACTCCCAGACACACTCAGCCAGGCAAAACCAACAGACTGCAGGCCGGCCTGTACGCAGTTCGAAACTACGTGATCCTCCGTTCTGGATATGGTTGCACTGCGGGATTGCAGAGTGAAAAAAAGCAGACGGCTGACGGCACTCATTTCGGAGGATGCGAGTGCTCGTCTTCCTCTCTCCCGAGTTAGTTTGGGGGTTGCAGCGGTGAGCCAGCTTGAATAATAATTGGACATTCCAAATTGGGTGAAAATTGGAAAATGAATAAAAATAATTGTTTAAAAAAAATCCTATTGATATGGGGAAAGAAAGCATTAGTTTTTTCTGACCCATCCTAATAAACCATTCATATAAACGTCACTTTATACTTCTAATGTGTTGACTAAACCTATGAGAAATTACAAGTGTTATTTTCATTTAAATCAAAGTCTTCCTTAAAATGCTGATTTCCGATTATCTGGCGTGTGGGTAAAAATCGGACTTTATGGATTAAAAATAAATAAATAAATAAATAAATAAATAAATAAATAAATAAAAATAATTAAACCCCACTAGTCTTTTACCCTCATTTGGGGGGATATTTCGACACAAACTTACTATATACAACTCTTAATTAGCATTTTGCAATCTTTTTTTGGTTAAAAAGAAAACTTTTTTTTTGGATGGGGCGGGGTAAGGCATCTATGTAGGCTTGGTTGGAATTTATTTTCTTATGTTGACATCTGCTTTTGTATGTATTTTAGTATGTATGATTGTAGGCTATAAATAAATACATTTGAAGTGCCATTAATCGAACCGATTAATCAGCGAATGAGTTACAATTTAATCGTGCAGAAAATACAAAATACAAAATAACTAGCATGTGGGAAATTGTGTGAGCCGCCACAAATGGGATCACGTGGAGATAGTTGGAGAAAACAGAAAATGGAGGGTTACAAACCATTAAAGGGAAAACTTGGGCATAAATTAGACATCCTACGTTACTTTAACCATGTGTAAATAGGTGTAGTATAGGCTTTACCAGTACACTTTTACGCAAATCATTTGTTTAAAATAATAAATAAAAAAGACATGGGGAACTGCAGAACTGCATGAGGGTAGGCAGAAGCTGATGTTATTAAATTAGCTAAATCCCAGAAATAGATTTTTCTTTCTGAACTTTGCTCAATTAATAAACCAGCTTTGTTTGAAAAATTGCAACTAAGTCTCCTGTAAGAACATGCTTACAGACCCCTATTCATATAAAAATGCCGTAAGTCACTTAAAGAGAAAGAAAACACAGATATGAGCTTATCGTACAGACTCCTATGAGTAGTATGGGATCAGATGCAGTACAGTATATAGAATATTATAGTTCTACAATGAAATGCTAAAACAACTGAGACCTTAGGAGACTAAAGTAATGCCTAATTAAGCACTGAAACCCTGAAACTGGAGGCTCGCCAAAACACATTCCACAGTAGTAACCTTCTAAGCTTGCTTAATAAGGCATTTAAAATCTATTATTATTGAATTATTCAAGTTCAAATTAAAATCTGCATTAGTTGTACCGTATTCTGAATAGCAGGTGTGGTGGGTTTATGGATTTGATGTTTTAGGCTTGTGGAAGTTCTGGAAGGCGATTAATTCCCTAATGTAACTGCCTGCCTTTTATTAAGCCAAGCACACCTGATGCTATCTTTTGAGCAGCTTTGACAATGACTAAACAAAGGAATTTGAGTCTCCAGGTGGCTCTTTGAAAGATGTGTGTTTTCAGATCTGTGAATACCTTCAAGGCAGTGCTGTGAAGGGGACAATCCATTCAGTTCTCTCAGCTTTGTATGTGATCTTCTGCAGCCAATATCCATAAGTAACAGCAGGGTACCTGGTTGTTCAGGAAGTCATGGTTCAAATCAAGTTTGTGTTGAGCTGCTGTGGGTGAGGCTTCAGCAACATGAATAGTTTGGTGCCCAACAGGTTGAGATGGAGACTTCATAGACAGGGCTTTGACTATGGTCGATATTCAAATTAGGTAAAATGAGGGTAAATACATTTTTTAAAGTGTCAAAAGCTGCTCTGTAAGTTCTACCTTTTCACCAGCTAATTATCTTCTCAGCTGCTGCTAGCTTTTCAAACTGTTTTTGCATCTTTTCCATTGGAGCATCAGCAATCTTATTCAAAACATTACTTCATGCAACAGCTCAACCCTTCACTAGCGTTCAACATATTATATTTATCTTGGAAAGGCAACCTGTAGCCTTGGATACCCAGCAGATTTAATCTGTTCAATCTTGAAATTTTATAGGGTATTGTTCTGTCATCCATGCTGCTGGATCAGGTTCCCTTTGTAGTAGTTTATATATTTCTCTGTTGAAAGGTTGTGTTTTGTATTGTCTTATCTCTTCTTTCTCTGAGCCATTTAAGTATCTGATCTCAAATATTTTTTTGGTCACTTCCCTATTCATTATGGTGTGGGGCTTTGGAATTATTGCAAATTCTAGGAATTTGTAAAGTAGCCAGATTTGCACAGCTTTTTTGTTTGGAAAATTCTGATAGGCTATTCTATCACTTATATTATTTGTGTTTGCCCCAAATCCCTGGGTAGGAAAAGGTTGGGATAGCTTCCCAGCACTTGGCTTCAGATTATTTACAAGCCCCTAAATTAAATGTCGGAGCTGTTTATTTCTGATTTGGTAACTTTATTGGTGCTGAAAAAATTATAATTATAATATAACCCAGTGTGCTTAATTGTTCTTTTTATTCTTAAAGTTTATTAAAACATTTAAAAGGGCGGGCAGTGGGGCCCATTATTATTTGGGGTTTCCATGCTTCCTGTGGGCAGTATCATTCGTCAGCACAGTGTGGGTTTTCTTTGCTAGTTAATGCCTAGCTTGTCACCTCAGAGTGACTGATTCATTGTAACTTAAAGAATCTAACAACAATGCTGCTTTATTTCCTTTCAACAACTTCCTGTCTTAGATGCAAATAGTCGACAATGCAGCATCAGGTATCCCGATTAAATCTAAGGGTGGGCAACATGTTACACATGTGCTTATATCACTGCATTGGCAGTCAGTACACTACAGGTTTGAGTTAAACAAATTAAGGGCTTAATAGGATTTCTTCAATAGCATAGACCAAGAAGGCACTTGGCTTCTGTTGACTCTTTAATAGGGTTTATTTGGAATATTGTTTCATTGGTATTATTGTAAGATGCGTTGTGGTGTTATGAACTAAGGATTTGTTTTAATAATGATCTTTCAGGTCTAGGTCACTGGTACCTTTCCAGCTTAGTCATAATGATTGAAAATTATTGATGTCTTCCAGAGGCGAACATCTAGTGCATTAATCCTACCCTATTCATATGAGGCTGTGTGGTCCAATGGTTAAAGAAACAGGCTTGTAACCAGGAGGTCCCCGGTTCAAATCCCACCTCAGCCACTGATTTATTGTGTGACCCTGAGCAAGTCACTTAACCTCCTTGTGCTCCATCTTCCGGGTGAGACGTTGTTGTAAGTGACTCTGCAGCTGATGCATAGTTCACACACCCTAGTCTCTGTAAGTTGCCTTGGATAAAGGCGCCTGCTAAATAAATGATATATATATATATATATATATATATATATATTGTACAGTTGCCACCCCAGTGCATATCGAATTTGTCTCAAAGGCAGAGTATCAGAAGCTTTTTCAGTTGAAAAACATGATGTTTCTAGATGCAATACTATATATATATATATATATATATATATATATATATATATATATATATATATATATATTTCTATCACACTTACTGAACAGTAAGAGGGATCTTATTGTACAGTTAAGCCTTAAAATATTGGAACAGGTAGCGGTTGCTGGTTACTCCTGGGGAATGGTATTTCTGAGCTTCCATTGGTAATGGAGAATGTTTATTGTTTATGGTAAAAGGGGTGATTGGTATCTTTCAAATAAAGCTATTTGAAAAATGAGCAGTCTACAGTGAAAGATGGATTATATTAAAATTAATGCTTCTTTAGATAGAATACTGATTACAAGCCAAAAAAAGCATTTACCGTAAAACTTCAAATAATTGCCGGGTCTCAAATAATCGCCTGTCTCCAATACACGCCGGGTCTGCTGGCAAATATTGTAAATAAACGCCAGGTCTCTATTAAATGCCGGGTCGCTGTCATTGCCATTGAAGCTGAGGAAGGTGAGGAGCTGCTTGAGCGGAATGAACTGCTGGTAAGTGACTGAAAGTGACTCAGGATTAATAAATAAGAATAATAGAAAACGTAATTTAAGGTAGGCCTACATGTAATGCATATTTGTTTAATACAGTTATTACATTATTAAAAGTTTTGATCATTTTAAGTGTTCTGAAAGTAGGCCAGATACATACCTCTTGGTGTATTTTAACGTATTTTGTTGTATTAATAATGTACAAGTTTGAGATGAAACAATACATTATTTTTATTATGATACTTATTGCTTTTATTGTTCATTTTTAAAAACATTTTAGAAGTTTGTATTATTATTATTATTATTGTGCTGTAAGCGCAGCCTTCACACCTGTATTCTGATATCTACAGGGCTTTTTCTTTTTAGTGGATTTAACTATTATTATTATTATTATTATTATTATTATTATTATTATTATTATTATTAACAATGGTAGATCTAATTCAATTTTTAAATTCAAATTCGTACTTCTGTTTGTTCGTTTTCCAATGTTTTGCATACCGTATCCTTGTTAGCCAGTGCACATAAAAAGACTAATAATACTTTAGTTTTATACCTGATGGTGTACAATACAATGTAATTTTGTTATAAAACAAAACTGTTACTTAGTTCCCACTGACACACAACCTTTGAACAAAGTTGCCGTAATGTTTAAATTGAGTTACGATGTGGCTACAAGGTTGTGTGTTAGCGGCTTCTCCATGACCGCATGAAGCACGTTAAGCTGGTGATGTAATATAAATGCTAGTTTCAAATAATCTCCAATAAGTGCCGGGTCTGCTGGCAAATATTAAATGCTGGAGGCGTTTAATTAAAGTTTTACGGTATATTTATTTTGTATATATGTGTTCGGTTTGCATTTTTGTTCCCTGTAATATTGTATAATATTTTGAAATCTGTAATATTTACCTGTAATATTTTATTTAATTTCTGTAAGTCATTTTGGATAAAAGCGTCTGCTAAATAATGAAATAATAATAATAATCATCATAATTTAGGCATCCAAGCCTTTCCCCTCTGTAATCACTTAGCTTTAATGTAAAATATAAACAATAATATGGATCCTTGAAACTCATCATCAGGAGTCCTCTAAAGCCACTGGCATTCACAGCTTGGAAGTCTCTTCTGAACCCTGCAGCCATTACAGATCTAAAAACATGTTATTGAGAAGTAGTGCAAGGTGATACATTTCATAACCTCTATACTTGCAGCAGCCCTTGATCACAGGTACTGCTACACCCTCCTGCTCCCCTCTATTGAAGACTGATCCCTGTCTTATATCATAATTACCTGTCCAATCCCAGGCCTCAGCTTCCCTCAAACTCCTAACATTCTCATGCAGGGAAGCAATTAACCATTGTCCCGCTATCTTTATGAGTACGGACCCTCTATCCTGCACATTTGCCCTGACATCAAAGTTTAGCTGTCAACGTACTAGGTATTCTATGAGGTAATACGTGTTCATTGCACTTCCATTTCAGAAGTGCTGAAAGCCAACTGCACGTTCATTAAATGTAGGTTTCATTGCACCTCAACCATGACAGGGATACATTAAAGACACACGAAAGAGATGGATCTGGGCTTATTTATTTTTTTTCTTTTAATTTGGGTCTGCACTAATAACAATCATGTATGTGTCTCTTTGCCTGGTTCTTAAGTTGATTTCCAAAAGTGTATAAACATGATATATAATGATATATAATATTTCGGTTTTATGCGTTTGCAATGACTTGTGGCAAACACCATTACATTTCCCATATATTTTTCTTTGAAAAACAGCATGCTTCACTGGAGGAGATATTGTGAACTGCTTTTAGATGGTTAAAGCTTGTTGATAGCATGTGAAATAGAGTGATCACTCAAAATATGACTCAAAATGGTACAATCAAGGTTCTTGAAAATGATAATATAAAAAAATAAACCTTAGCCAGACATCTTCTGACTGCCTTGATAGAATTTGCAATTGTATATTTATTATACAATACACATACAATACTTCAGTTGTAGTATTCCATTCCATAACCCTTATTCCAACCCTGTCCTTGCTTGTTGAGTTGAGCAGTCAAGCTCAGTCGAGCCTCGTTCCAGAATGGAACCTCATTGAAGATGCTAAATGAAGTGATAGAGGCTTGGAATGAACAGAAAAAAACAACCCTTGAGTGCCGCTGTATGTCAAGTTGGCCAATGATCAGCTAGACAAGCAGGAGTCACATGAACAAGAAGAGTAGTTCAGTGTGCACGTGTATGGTTGACTGACACAATGTAAACAAAAGAAGTCCCAGTCCCAGGCTATTAACCCGTAACTACTGTACACGGGTCCTAATGACCCAGAGCAATTTTAAAATGCCCACTGTACTTCTGCAACACACAGCCGCTCACTGTACCCTTTAATAGATTCATGTCAAGTCAGTGCCAGTTGTATGGTGGTGTTCTGCTGGGCTGGCTGCTCTGAGTTTCTGCACTGGTGGGTATTTGGGTCCAGGGGACCCGTGGATAGTACTTGTGTGACATTTCTTAATCAGTCATGCTATATAGAATTCATTTTAGAGCTACTAGGTGTTAGTTCTTGAGTCATATAAAGGTGATATGTTGCAAAAGGAAATAACAAAGCTTTTCCAATTGAACACCACAACGTACTTGGGAAAGCCCTAACTCGTCCCTTAATGGAGCGCAGAATGACCAACACCAAAGTACCTCGCAAACTCCGCTCCCTTACAGAGGATATTCTTGTAACTCGGCTGCCTGCTGACCCAATCCCTGTAGATGATACTCCCAAATCTAAAAGGAAAGGAGCTCAATTTGTCCACCACCGAAAGACAAACGTCTTTTGCGCCTCGTGCAAAAATCCCATCTGTCTTCACTGTGCCGTCAAATGTATCCAAATTGCACCTGAGCAATGAAACCACTCTGAAATATTGAGTGGTGCAATCTGCAACCTAAATTCTTATTCGATTACTGTATAGGCATTTATCAACGATAATAGATGCATTGACGTTTTATTTTTCAAAATAAAGAACAAATATTAGTTTTTTTTGTTTTTTTTTTAACAGAAGATCCAATAACTAAAAGCACTGTTCTGCGTAATAGTTAAACATTTGTGTTATGTGCATATTCGTATTAAAAAATATAAACATATCAGCATTTCCCAGGTAAGCCTAGACCGTTTTGCTGTTATAATATTACCAGCAGCAGAAAAGACTCTCTCGCTAGGCACACTTGTTGCTGGCACATTCAGGTGGCACCAAGCAACTCGACTAAGTATAGGAAGCACTGTAACATGTAGGAGCAATTCAATAATTGATAATTTAATGTTTTCTGGGTTGATTAGTTCTCTTATTAATAATATTTAATTGACATGTTACAAAGATCGAGGATTTACTACGAACACACATTCATGCGCAGTCACAAGGAATGTTTAATCAACAGTAGTATTTTATTAAGTACACAAATAATAAACAGATCAGAAAAGTCAGAAAGTCAATCTCTTTGTCTCTAAGCACAAAACACAATTCGTCAGATTTGAGACATTCTTTTTTCTTCTTTTTTGATTGCTCGCTGTGGACTTATCAGGTTTTTTTCTACTATTGGATATAAAGGACTCTGTGTTTTTGTTTTGACCTGTTGGAACGGCATTTCATTTTCACAATGACTGCAACTCATCCCCTCATATTCTCAGGCTGTACACTGACGCTGTCCTTTCTCTCAGGATCTAAGCCAGTGGCGGATGACAGGAGTTCGTCATCGGAAGCAAAGCCTCCTCTGGTAAAAAAACAAAACAAAAAAAACCTCTGGTCTCTTCCAATTAAAACTCGTGCTCAGATCACGCGATCTGCCACTGCTATCACTGTGTTTAATGGGAGAAGGGAGGCTTGCCTCCCTTTGTAAAAAGAAAAAAAAAAAAACGCTCCTCCAGGACCAGAACACCATCTGGCACTGCTAGTACTGTAAGCGTGTGTCTCTCAGCAGCCAGAACTGGGAAATTTAGGAATGCTGAATCTAGAGTTTAGGTTAAAATATATATTTTTCTTAAATTTGAGCCAATAATTGTATTTTATTTTATTGAATAATTGAAAATTATTATTTTACATATATATATATATATATATATATATATATATATATATATATATATATATATATATATATATACACACAGTGCTTTGCAGAAGTATTCACCCCCCCTGCAAAGTTTTCACATTTTGTTGGCACCTGAGCATACGTCACAACGCTTTCAAATTCGACTTTACATGTAGAATCTACACAAACACAATGTTCTCAATGCATTATCTTGAGTTTGGAAGCGTGGCCAGAAAGCATATTCAAGTATTGTACTGTATAACAACACATGTAGAGGCATACATGGTCACCTGGTATGTAACTATGCCTATTACAGATTTATGATTTTATTGTTTGTCTGTTTTCCAGCTCACATACTTGCCTCCCCCGTGGGGTGACTGTCAGTCCACGGTGTCGGACTCGGATTTTTTCAGAGTGTACAGCATCACGGCCTGCAGAATTGACTGCGAGACCAGATACCTGGTGGAGAACTGCAACTGCAAGATGGTCCATATGCCAGGTATGTGGGGGGTGCTTTGTTTACAGGGTCCAGGTATGTGGGGTGTGTTTGTTTACAGGGTCCAGGTATGTCAGGGGTGCTTTGTTTATAGGGTCCAGGTATGTGGGGTGTGTTTGTTTACAGGGTCCAGGTATGTGGGGGGTGCTTTGTTTGTTTACAGGGTTTCAATTTTTTGTGGCATAATGACCCCCGTAAACGATCAGTTTTATTTTTTCAGCTGTGAATGACTTTTAATATTTGAATCCTACATTTTTGTGAACCGAATGCCCCTAGAGTGAATAATAGTCTGAATGCTACAAACGCTCAAATTCGGTTGTGGTATTCAGATTTTGGGTTCTTATTTTTGCCTATATAATAATACATTCTCTATCAGTTAATGTTATAATATACTATGTATTAGCCTATGGGAATATTGTACAAATTATTATTACAAGATATGTGTAGTTCTGAGTAAAGGGAACTCACTGAGTTGAGGTCGTGCTAACTTGTAACAATTGTGGAATGTACTAGCTTTCCTTATCTGAGAGCTGCCGGAGCAGAAGCCTGTAACCAGGGGAGGAAAGGCAAAAACTAGCATCTCATTTAATTAACTTGAAAATGTGTTCACAGTGAAATTTCTTATCAGAAAAAAAATTACTTCAATTTGAAAGCAGTTTTTAAGCTAAAACACAGAGGCCCAGATTTATAAAAGGATTGCGCATGTTTTACGACCGTAAAACGGGTGCTGAGGGTTCTGAATTCTTGGATTGGATTTATAAAACACACGCAATGACATAAACATGCAACTAAGATGTGATTTGCGGGGGCAATGTCTCTGTGCGCTTTAGCCCTTGATGCATATGTAATTCTGTATATGCATATGTAATTCAGGGGAGTTTCTGAAAATTGGGAGGGGATTTTTCAAATGAGGTCTATTAAATATTCTGTCTAATTTATTAAAGCTTCCGGTAATTGAGGGCCTCGTATTTGCTTGATTATTTTAAGAACTCTGAAAAGCAGGTGTTAATTTGCCGCAGTCAGACAGTAGGCTATATAAAAGGCAAGGTGATGTGGGAGACTTGTCTGCAGCAAGAAGGAGACATCGTTTTCAAGGACAAAGAAACATTTAATAACATTTTGCAAAGAGCTAATTTTTTAACCCTTCTGATCAAGTCAGTTTGTAAATTGCGGTTTATATTACCGTATTGTTTTGCAAACTCCAATTTTCAATACATGTTTCAAGCTTACATGACAAAACAGAAAGTCTGCAAATAGAGAATATAGAATCCATGTAAAAAAAGGTTCTTAGAAGCACCCAAAATGGTCTCCCCACAGTGGCAAAGCAAGGTTCTAACGAGAGCCTTTACTTCTAGAGTGTAGGCATTATTATAAGAACGGTGGAGGAGATTAAGTGGAAGGTTTAGAATGCGAACAGGCCCACCAGAGACCTTGGTTTTGTAATCAAGTCCTCGCTGTCAGTGACCTACAGTGGTTCACTGACGGCATGGAAAAAACATAAATAAAAATGTGATATGTCAAGATCAGAAGATAAAATGGTCTGAAATGTCGACCCTGAGAATATTTATCTTGTGATCCCAACAAAACACATTTCTAGTTTTAGTTTTTTTCCACTGTCCTTAATTAGCCACCATAGCAAACAGACAGTGTGGGGAAGCATTTAAAAAGGCAAACAAGATTATAATTATTATCATTTATTTCTTAGCAGACGCCCTTATCCAGGGTGACTTCCAATTGTTACAAGATATCACATTATACATTATTTCACATTATACAGATATCACTTTTTTTTTTTTTTTTACATACAATTACCCATTTATATAGTTGGGTTTTAACTGGAGCAATCTAGGTAAAGTACCTTGCTCAAGGGTACAGCAGCAGTGTCCCCCACCTGGGATTAAACCCACAACCCACCGGTCAAGAGTCCAGAGCCCTAACCACTACTTCACACTGCTGCCCCAAGTCTAGATGGAAAGTAATGTGTCGATTTAAACCAAAGTAATGGTTTTGGAGACATTTTGTAGGGGAAACTATGATATAAAGAAAAAACTACAGATAATTCAAGAAAACAGAAAAATTGTTAAAGCACATATAGTACAGTGGCTAAGATAAGAGTGTGTAATGAGCAAGGTGTCTGATCTTCATACATTTGGGTAAAATGTTGTGTTTGTGAAATAATAGAACAAAAAGTATAAAAGCTACACTGTAATACACTTATTTGTCACACTTAAAACACGTCACTGGGTTTATTATTTTAAATGTGTTTAGGATTTAAACACAGTGTGGTGTTTATTTTATAAACTCTTGGACGTGTTTATGATTTGTAACACTTTTAAAACATTCATACACATTTATAACAGGGCTGGTGTTTAAAATCTAAACAATAAACTTAGCAAAAATGGCACAGATTAAACACATAACGTTTAACAATTACTGTATATAGAGTTCCAAACGACTAAACCCCAGTGTTACACCTAATGACGTATAAACACTGCTGTTTAGGAATAGAGCACGTCTGATTTTTTTTTTTTAACTATACACAAATGCCATTTACATACAAACGTTTCACACGTCTGTGGTTTTACAGCGTAAATGTATGAAAAGAAGACAGATGTAGCCATAATACCCGAATACAATGCATGCTGTGACTTTGTTTTGTGTTTTTAAAATGTATTAATGATCAGTGGAGTGATAAAATAACTGCAGCTTTTATGCATGCTTTCCTGTTTAAAAATGTTTAAATCGTTTAAATCGATGAGGCAGTTGCATTGATATTGTAGCGATCTGGACTATTTGTGTTACGTGTTATATGGTTTTGTGTCGCTGTTCCGTGTTTTGTCGATGTCCTGAGTGTTTTTATCCCGGTTCATCACTGCAACCCCCCGGCAACTCGGGAAATGGAGGCGGAAACATTTGTCCTCCGAAACGTATTCCTGCCAATCCGTCATTTTTCACACTGCGGATCCACAGCGAAGCCACCAGACCTATAGTGCCGGAGGACAACACAGATCTGAATGGCTCCAATGCAGACCTGCAGGCG
Organism: Acipenser ruthenus; assembly: GCF_902713425.1. Classification (NCBI taxonomy): domain Eukaryota; kingdom Metazoa; phylum Chordata; class Actinopteri; order Acipenseriformes; family Acipenseridae; genus Acipenser; species Acipenser ruthenus. The sequence continues at coordinate 6,995,493 of NC_081216.1, read as the reverse complement.
CCCTATCAGCCACAGGGGTCGCTGGTGCGCAGTGAACTGTGGATTCCCCTGCTGACCTAATCCCTCCCTACCTGGGCGGCGCTCGGCCAATTGTGTGCCGCCCCCTAGGAGCCCACAGTCACTATCGGCAATGACATAGCCTGGATTCGAACCTGCGATCTCCAGGCTATAGGGCGCATCCTGCACTCCACGCGGAGTGGGGTTGCAGCGGTGAACCATGATGAAAATAATAATTGGGCATTCCAAATTGGGGAGAAAACCAGGGTAAAAACCATTGGTGATGACTAAAATTAAAAATAAATAAATAAATAAATAAATAAATAAATAAATAAATAAATACGAATGCAGCAGTGCAGTTTTTGCCCTGCTTTCCTGCTTTTGTTTTGTGTACTGCATCCTGGACTGACGTCACCACCAGCCAGACTAACTACATATGGTGTCATCATGGGATACAGTGCCTCCGGAGGAGGAGGAGGGGTCACAGCAGGAGCAGTAGTGCAGGAACATTTTTTTTTGTATTTAGTGGAGGAGTGTGGTTTCCAAAACAAAAAAAAAAGGGAAAGAAGCAGCAGCAACAGCCATTGCCGGTGGGCTACGCAAGGTACATCGTGGAGTGGTGCCCCGGCTGTGGCAATTATGGGCACACAGTGGCTGTCTGCCCCTCCCTATACCCAGAGGAGAAGTGGTTTGATGTGCCTGAAGAGAGGGAGGAAGAGCCCCATTGGTTGGCTTGTGGGGAGGGTGACCACCCAATGCCCCGCTGCCCGGGCTAAGCCTGGAGGGAATTGCCTGCCCAGAAGAGGGTAAAAGGGAGGAGCGGCCATGCCTGGAGAAGGTCCAAGTGGGAGGAGCCCAAGCGTCCAGCATCCAGAAAGGGGGGGGGGAGGGCCAGCATCCAGCGCCCAAGAGTGGGGAGCTGGTGTGTCCACAGCCCAAGAGGGGGGAGCCAGTGTCCACAGCCCAAGAGGGGGGAGGCCAAGTGTCCAGAGCCCAAGCAGGGGAAGATTAACCTGCTGTTTCCACCGACACCAGCAGGGGAAGATTACCTGCCGCTCCCACTTCCACCGCCATGGGAAGACTACCTGCAACTCCCACCTCCACCACACGAGGAAGGACCAGGATGTGACGATGGCCCATCCCAGCATCACGACTGGTCCTGGCTTCGTCACCAGGGGGAGAAGTGGAGCTCCTTTGTTAATGTATATATTATTTGTTATGTATATATATTTGTTTCTATTTATTATTATGGTTTTCTTATTGGATCAGCAGACAGGGGGTTAAATTCCTCCCTGCCAAAAATACACATGAGAATGTGGCTGGAGCCTTAATGAGGTAATTGGTCATTATTGATTAATTGGGTTCCAGCCACAGACTATAAATACAAGGAGAAATCTTTTGTCTGTGGAGAGCATAGGTGAGAACCTGAAACAAACAAACAAACAAACAAACAAACAAACAAAACGAAACAAAATAATTGTCAACTCACCAGAACGGTATTTGTTTTTGTATTCTTTGTGCAAACCTTTATTTTGGCCCTTGCGCTGTTTTATTTTATGTTTTTGTTTGCTTTATTTTTGTTATTAAATATATACAAGTGCAGCAGTGCAGTTTTTGCCCCACATTCCTGCTTTTGTTTTGTGTACTGCATCCTGGCCTGACGTCACCACCAGCCAGCCTGACCACACTGCTCTGTTCCATTGTCCATAGGTCTCACCAGCCAATCTTACACAGTTCCACATTCTTCCATCTCCTCTATTCTCCTTGCTAAGCCTGGGACACTGCCTTGACACACCTCATCCTCTCCTCCTGCTTTGCACTACAGTAACTACCACTTCCTCCTTTCAGCTGGAGCTGCTTTGTGCCTCTAATGGAGCTGAACTGAGACCAAGGCCTCCTCTTCCATGTTGTACTGCCCCATGATATCACTGATATGAAGGGCAGCTTTTGCATCTACCACCACATCCTTTGTATCTATAACCGCATCCTTTGCATCTACCACTACATCCTTTGCACCTACCACCACATCCTTTGCACCTACTACCACATCCTTTGCACCTACTACCACATCCTTTGCATCTACTACCACATCCTTTGAACCTTCCACCGCATCCTTTGCACCTACCACCGCATCCTTTGCATCTACCTCCACACCTCACCCTCTCTCAACAGGATCAGACGGGTCCTTTCCTGTTTTCTCTCTCTACACCTGCTCCCTGGGCCTCCTCATCGCATCCTATGGATTCTCATACCATTTCTATTCTGATGATGCTCAGATTTTCCTCTCCTTCATCCCATCTGACTCCACCATCCCCTCCCATATCTCTACCTGTCTGTCTGCTATCTCCTCCTGGATGCACTCGCATCACCTCAAACTAAACCTCTCTAAATCTGACCTCCTTTTCTTCCACTCCTCTGATCTCTTTATCTCCATACCTCTGGAATCTACCACGCTCTCTCAGTCAGGAACCTCGGAGTAACCCTGGACCCCTGCCTCTCCTACTCCCAGCACATCTCCACTCTAGCACGCACCTGCCATTTCTTCCTGAGCAACATACGAAGAATCCGACCCTTCCTCACCAACTACTCCACACAACTCTTCGTCCAGTTCCTGGTACTCTCCCACCTAGACTACAGCAACTCCCTCCAGTTCATCCAAAACTCTGCTGCTTGCCTGGTGTTCTCTCTGCCTTACTTCTCCCACGCTACTCCACTGGCTCCCAATCACCTCTCACATCCAGTTCAAGACTCTTGTACTCGCCTACTGATGCCTTGACCAGACTGCACCCAGCTGCCTCCAGACCCTCATCTCTCCCTACACCCTCACCCAACCTCTCCGCTCTGCCAGCACTAGAAGACTGACTGTACCTTCTCTACGCTCCCCTGCCTCCAGAGCCCGCTCCTTCTCCACCCTCTCCCCACGGGTGGAACGACCTTCCTCAAGACACACCTTTTCAGACAACACCTGTAAAACTCAACTTTTCCCTTCTGGACTATATAGCACTCTGCCTTTAATGCACTTTAACTTGCACTTATCTGCTTCCTGTTTTACTGTACTTAATCCTGCGCTTAACCCAATTTGTAGTATTTTGTATTTCACTTGCACTCTTATCTAACCCTGATGTAACTATCAACACTGTTATCTGCTCTTGAACTGCCCTGATATCAAATCATACTGTGTTTTGTATTTGCTTTTATTAGGACTGAAGTTACTGTATTTTGTATCTTGCTCTTAATTGTATTGTAATTCCTGATATGTATTTTTTGTATACAACTGTAAGTCTCCTTGGGTAAGGGCATCTGCTAAGAAATAAATAACAATAATAATAATAATAATAATCTACCACTGCATCCTTTGCACCTACCACCGCATCCTTTGCTGCCCACTTTCACCCAGTTCTCACTACAGGTGCTACCTCCCTCTCACCCTCGTCACATGATTCCATCAGTGTCATTTCCAGCCGAACCTTAGCACACTTGAATTCCTCAGTTAGAGCTGAGACTGGCCGCTGCAGTTTCCTTTACTATAGTGCTACTCTGCTAAGGCATTTCATAATTTATGAACTAATCAAGGTTTCCTGTCTCTCTACTGTTGACAGGGAAACCTCATACACAATAAGCGGCTACAGTAATCTTGGAATAACCTTGGCTACATATAAAAATGGATGTTTTTAAATGGTGTGTTTTTCATTTATTTGTAGGTGATGCTGCTTTCTGTACCCCTGAACAATATAAGGAATGTGCTGAGCCAGCATTAGGTAAGTGTACAACCAATTGTAATGTATATTAGAAACCCTGTCCACCAATCAAGAAGCTCCATTGCAGGGTACTACCACATGGTAGAGGACCACGGAAGTTTCTGATAGCATGTCTTGCTTTAAAAAAGTGAAATTGAAAGTAAGCAGGTAAATAAAATCAGTAAGATTTAATATGTTTAAAATAACAATTGTTTACCAGTTTCTAATCCCAATAAAACCCTGATTTTCTATATTATCCTGGCAGTTGATCTTGTCTGTATGGTAGCTTATGCCTTCCCAGCAGAATCAACTACTGGACGCTATGCCCTGTAATCAGGAAGAAGCCGTAAAACAAGAAGAGCCAATCCTGTGGAAAACCTCCCACTGTTTAAAAATACTTAGCGTACTGCAACTCTTCAGACTTGATCTTAGAGGGTTTATTTTATCAGCTTTTCATTTTCATCCCTTTACTCACACTTTAAACCCTTTCAAGGCTGAGCCTGAATACTTCGGGCCCCGCCATTTCACAGCGCTGACTCTTTTGTTTTCCAATTGCATCATTTAAAGTGATGCTGGAATGTGATCTGTGTGTACTGATAGGCTTAAAACAGTCACGTGGACTGAAGGGAAGGCTCAGTGAACTTTGAACCCAGATGACATTGTAGTTAGGAGTGAAAGCAGATAGAGCACATTTTTTTTTAATGGAATTTGGAAAGGATCTCGCAAAGGTAGTTGCACAGGCTGCAATGTAGTTCGTTTTGGAGAATGGGAGTAATTGTGATTACTCCAGTGGGGTCGAGGATCCTGATTTAGAGGATGAAGAACTTTTGGGCAGGATATTCAAAAACCTGTGTTATTGTATCAAACTTGTGGTATAGTAACGAGAGCTTTAGTAGCAAGTGATTTTCAAACAAAATGTGTTAATTAAATCAATCCATTAATGCTTTGAAGTCAATGAGGTCGTTAATGAACGCATTTCTCATTAAAAAGCTTAATTATCGAAGGTCACATATATCACTACCTGTCTCAACAACTTGCATGTTAACAAGATCAAGAAAAATGAATGGAAGCATAATTTACTGTTGTACAGGGAGATGGCTGCTGTCCCACCAACCAAATGGAAACAATGGGAATATCTATTTTGTGTATAATTTAAAATTGTCTACATTTTGTCATGCAGAATGTACATTTATTTAGTATGTTTATTTAAAATGCTAATTTATGATTATATGGCGTGTGGTTAAAAATCGGACGGCATGGAAAAAAAAAAATATATAAAAATAAACCCCATTCGTCATTTACCCTCATACCCTCATGCAACTCTTTTAATGTGCATGTTGCAATCTTTTTTTGGTTAAAACGAAAAAAATACTGTAAGCCATCTATGTATATTGGTTGGAATTTATTTTCATAGTATGATGACATCTACTTTTGTATGTATTTGTGGCAAAGTGGTTAACAGTGTGCAGGTGCAGGTGATCAATGGACAGACAGACAATTATAACCCAGGTGCAAAGTTGTTTAATGGGTTTGTATGTCCAGAACAAACAGTAAACAATACATGATGTTAAGTAATATTGTGGAAAAGACTGTGAACATTAAATCATTAAATTATTATTTACTTTTCCCTAAACACTTTCCCCCTCTGTCTATCTCTATATCTTTCCATGCAAACCCTTCTCTCTCACTCTTGTCTTCCCTGAATCTCCCAGTCTTTTCCACTTACCCCCTTACACAGACCCGCTACCCACGTCTTTCCTGCAACCCCATTCCCCTGCATGCACACACACAAAGCAACCCCTGCACACACACACACACACACACAAAGTAACCCCTGCACACACATACAAAGCAACCACATTCGATCACATTCCTAGTGCATCGCTGTGTGTCCTTGACGCCTGTTCTTCATTCTTGTGTGGATAAGACACATGTGCTAGAAGCAAATCTGCAATCACCTAAGGAAACTTTATTATAATATCTAATATGCCGTTTTCTATACCAAGATTTCAGTTGTATAATTCAAATAAAATCTACAGTAGATGTCAGCTGTCATATAATGTACGTATGCAGAATTCAAATAGGCTACAGTTGCATTGATAGGGCAGCAGTGTGGAGTAGTGGTTAGGGCTCTGGACTCTTGACCGGAGGGTCGTGGGTTCAATCCCAGGTGGGGGACACTGCTGCTGTACCCTTGAGCAAGGTACTTTACCTAGATTGCTCCAGTAAAAACCCAACTGTATAAAAATGGGTAATTGTATATACAAATAATGTGTAAAAAATAATGTAATTGTATATAACAATAACGTGATATCTTGTAAGTCGCCATGGATAATAATAAATAGTAATAATTGATCATTTCTTGGTAGTCACTGGGTGCATATCATTTTAGCAATACAACAAACGTTCCATAAGATTGCAATAAGAATACATCTAATTCATAACCACAAGTATAGAAAAGGCTAAAATATTTTCATAACTACAAATATTGAATTATCGAGGTAGTCTGTAAGAAATTAAACCTGGTCCTGTACATTCTCTCTCTGTAAGGCGCCACAGACACGGTCTCTTAAATGTCTGTTTCAAGGTGAGTTATATTCTCTTTTTCCAAGTGCAAATTAACTCCTGATAAATTATGACAATTAACACGGATTTGCTTTTAAATTCCCACGCAAACAACAGAAATAGTCGCAAGAAGCCCTGCTAGTTAAGATATTAACATTATTTTGTAAATCAATATAATTTCGGAAATCACATTAGGACGATTATTTAATAACGAAATAGGCATAACGACCGCTCTAAAATGCCAAAATCAAAGCTACATACCGATTTCTTGAGTTAACACTGGAGTTATCATTTACGAACATTTGAAAATCCTGCACTCAGGATCTTATTTTCACTGTAGACACGGAAGGTAAGATGATTCATTATTTGATTTTGTATATGTTCTTTTGTTTATGTTCTTCCTCACCTACTAACATGCAGTGACATATTACATTAGTAATATATTTAGGATGCGTTATCGTGTTTGGAAGTTTCCTTGCAAGTTGGTTTATGTACTGTTTTTATATATAAATTACCTGTCAGATTGATCGCTTTTTGATAGTTATGTAGGTAGATGATTTACTTTATAAGTCTTTTTTTTGTCAGCCATTTTATGTCTGCGTGGGTTTGTATTTTTAATTTGTAATTTATTTATTTGTGCTATTACCCGTAACATTAAATCAGACTGTAATGGGGGTTTAACCATTGCCAGGGAAGGGGCATAAATCAACAACAGCACTTAAGTCACTGCTTTTTAATATTTCACAAACAAAAGGTATTTTTATTTCTCGGTAACTTGTATGATTGATTGCCTACACAGTTTATATCACCTATGCAGGTTTTATTCTTGGAATGCGACATATTTATCTAGTGATATTAAAAAGATACAGCAAACTATATTTATTTTTAATAAATAAATGACTAAATTTAAAAAGCATTAGTGTTCATCTGTTATGTAGATAGACACACAGGAATAAGGATTTAAGTAGTAAACGAGTAGATTGAAAGGGGTAGAAGCAGCTAATACAGTAGCTGACAAGCAGGTGACAGCAGCTCACATGGTGCCAGCCTTTACAAAACAGACAAGCCAGTGAGAACAAGACAGTGGACTGTCTGAAGACAGGTGCAGAAGATGTATAAAGAACAGCTCAAACATAAATGAACACATAGTGTTTTTGGTATCAGGTGACTGTATTTGCATTTTCATTACTGCTTCAAGGTACCGTTAGTGGTAATATAAGTTGTTGTTACTGCTTTGCTTGTGTAACAGGACAGAGGCTGTGCATGAACCAGCAACCACACACACAGCAAGCAAGCAACCTAACCACTATGGTTCCTGCTTTAAATGTTCATAACAGAAATATTCTTAAAATACTCCCCTTATAAAAGTTTACCATGGTGTTGTTGCACTGTATTTTTGCAGTTTTCCCATGGTTATACTATGCTTTTTACAATGCTTAACTATGCTTTACCATCCTTTCACTAAGCTTTATTACACTTTGCTATGCTTTTACTATGGTAAACTTGTATAAGGGTAATGGAGCTGTATTTCTATTAAAACAGTGATTCAATGTCCCTTAATGAATATGTAAAACTGTACAAACCACCAATATGAAAATCTGCAATAACCATAGTCAAAAATTCAGTATGCATCTCGTCTCGGAAGATGAGATATTACGCCAGATGGGGTTCTGTATTTATGAAGCTGAACCCTTTTCTAATTAGTATTCCACTTTCTTTTCTGAAGAGAATGTGGAGAATTATCAGGTGCCTTCAATTGCCAGTGCTGCAAAGCAACATTTATGAAACACAAATCATTCCCTTTTATTCCATCCAGTAGAAGCTGCTCTGAAAAAGAACACCATGAAACAGCTATTTAGAGAAAGATAAGTGTAATGGAAAACAGGATTATCTAGTAAAATCAAGTTAATGGCTATTCATTTGCAGAGGCCAGTGATTCGCGAGCACATGGCTTTCATCAGTGTAATTATTCAAATTCTAATCTACATAGAGACCGAAGAGCCTAAAGGTATTGCAGTTAAGGATTTAAAATCAATTTCTTAATTAGTTTACAATATTAATCTACTTATCATTTAGTCCCCGGTTTGAAGTAAATTGGTGAATGACTCCTAATCCAACACCCTCTGGCTATAGATACATCCGATACAGACACCACAGTGACAGTGGATCTTTTACAGGCTTTCCCCCAGCAATGGTGACACACAATATCTAGTAAGACCACTGAAATCACTTGGCCATCGCGAGATGTTTTTAGTTTAGTACAGCGGTCCTCAGAGTAATTTGGCCATGGGCACATTATTTATCCCTTTTGACAGTTAACCAACAACATATTCCATAATGCGAAATAAAAGGACACTTAAATACAGAGTCATCAAGAGACATAAAAGCTGTGATTGAGAGTAGTATATTGTTGCCCTAACAATGCATCAGTATTGCTGTATTACAGATTAAGTCAGCTGCCGTCACAGGCACAACTCTCTGGTCCTCATACACAAGCACAGATTTGAGGTGCTCAGATTAAATCCCACTCTCCGAAAGTCATGTTTTCTTAAATTCTGTATTAACTCAATCAACATTAATTAATCAACATGTTTACCCCCAAGAACAGGTGTTATATAGATCTTCCCTAAGTTAACAATCAGGAGGTTGGCGGCAAATCTATGGCCTTGTCCCTTTCAAACTCAACTGTAATCCAGCTGTCACTCTCTCATGAAAGTCTCTCTTTTGTCACAGGCGCGAGAACAGCATCACCGTTTTATGCATCCACCTCTCTTTAACCTGCCCTCCATTAAGGCCTCCATAATTGTTCCTTGGACTTTTGAACCTAATTTAACAAGCACAATGTATGTTTTTGGTTAAGACACAACTTACTGTATTAAAGTGCATGCTAGTAGACAGAATACAACACTAAATCACATTGTAATACAAAGAACCATCGACAAGATAGTCAGTTAATTATTGGAAACCAACAAAACTGCAGCTTCCCCTAATACCACTACAGCGGATAATCATGAGAACAATAATAATGCACGTAGCTGTTTTTTCATTCTCTACCATCTGTAAATACCAACAAGCTTAATAGATATATCTCAGCACCTGTATTTACATTAAAATACAATTCACATCAATATATAATTGCATTTTAAAATACGTATGCTAAATGGAAGTTCTGCAAGAACATTATTAGTATTATAATTCAGCAGAGAATATGCATGTTTATTTCTCAAGCTGTCTGCAAATCTCAAGTCCTGTGCTGTGACTGGGGATAAAAAAAGACAATCATTTAAAGTCACTGTGACAAGATCGCGCAAGGGATGAGGCCCAGAGACAGACTGCAGTTCAAACAAAAGACTTTTATTAAATAAAAAACACAAAATAAACAGGCACGAGGGCCAAACAAAAGGTTTTTAAAACATAAAGGAAAACTTACAAAAATAAGGCTTCCAGGCTGAGCTTTGCCTTCACTGGATTGCAAAATGAACAAAAACCAGCACACAAAGAAAAACACCCTTGCTTCCTCAGCTACCTCTCACCTTTTATGTCAGGTGGCTGGGCACGAATTGATTGTTAATTTCTCCCACCTGACACAATAAACCTGGGCAGGGAGGAGAATTTAACCCCATCCCTGCCAATATTTACAAGGGCAGAGCCCTGCTCTGCCACACACCTCCCCCCACGTACAAAGTACGCAGGCCGCAATCGGCCAAACTCCCCCCTCCCCTTTAAACCCAAGCCCTCCCCCCAAGAGTCCCCTTATGTCCCTCGGGTGGGCTATTTCAGCAGGTGGTGGTGGGCGGGGTTGATGTCAGACCCCCCCAAGTTTTCTTCAATGGCGGGGGCCCCGGACCTTCAAAGCACGCAAACGCTGGCAGTAAACCTGGACCCTCCAGCAGGAGCAGCGCTGGTGGCACCTCCGGTGGCGGAGGCTGGAATGGCGGCCCATCTCCCTCTGGTGGCGGAGGCGGGAACGGCGGCCTGTCTCCCTCTGGTGGCGGAGGCGGGAACGGCGGCCCGTCTCCCTCTGGTGGCGGAGGCGGGAACGGCGGCCCGTCTCCCTCTGCTGGTGGAGGCGGGAACGGCAGACCCTCAAGAACAGCAGACGGAGACGGTGGACCCTCTGGAACAGCAGGCCGACCCTCGGGAACAGCAGATGGACCCTCGGGAACAGCAGGCGGAGACGGCGGCCACTCCGGCAATGGCAGTTCCAGCTCCTCCGGTGGCAACGGCTCCAGCCACTCAGGCATCGGCGGTGGCCATTATAGCGGCCTCTGAGGTTGGGCTGGCACCTCCTGCTGTCGCAGTCGGGTGCGCCTCCACTGAGCTCCTCTCAGCCGCATGTGCAAGGGCTGCTGAGGAGTGTCAATCTTCTCCCCTTCCGGTTCTCTGGTCCGTGGCTCCTCCACTTCCGGTTCTCTGGTCCGTGGCTCCTTCCCTTCTGGCTCTCGGGCTGGCGGCTCCTCCCCTTCCGGCTGTCGGGACGGCGGCTCCACCCCCTCTGGCTCTCGGGACGGTGGCTCCACCCCCTTTGGCTCTTGGGACGGCGGCTCCACCCCCTTTGGCTCTTGGGACGGCAACTCCACCCCCTCTGGCTCTCGGGACGGCAGCAGCAAGGGAACCAGCAGGCATGTTCCCTCTGCTGGTGGCGGCGATGGAAGCGGAACCAGCAGGAACTCTCCCTCTGCTGGTGGAGGTGGGAGAGGCAAGTCGTCCTCCCACGGGGGTGGAGGCGGAACCAGCAGGAACTCTCTCTCTGCTGGCGGATAGCTGGGTTGTGGATATTCGGCCTTCGACCTCTTAGGCTGTGGACGCACCGACTTCCCCCTCTTGGGTTGTGGACGCACCGACTCCCCCCTCTAGGGCTGTGGACGCACCGACTCCCCCCTCTTGGGCTGTGGATGTTCGAGCTCCTCCCACTCAGGCGCAGGACGTTCAGGCTCCTCCCACTCAGGCGCAGGACGTTCAGGCTCCTCCCACTCAGGCGCAGGATGTTCGGGCTCCTCCCACTCAGGCGCAGGACGTTCAGACTCCTCCCACTCAGGCGCAGGACGTTCGGGCTCCTTCCACTCCAGGTCTGTGTCCTGTAAGACCTCCAGGCAGTGGTGCTCCTCATGCCCGTACTGCATGCAGTGGGTGCACCACTCCTCTTCCTCCCATGTCTCCCTTCCTCTCTGCCTCCTTCTCCTCACCTCTGTTTGGGTGGGGCAGATGGCCACTGTGTGCCCAAACTCCCCACAACCAGGGCACCACTCATCTACTATGTAGATCTGGCCGATGTCCCCCGATGGCAGCTGTTGATGCTGCCTCTTGCAGCTCTTCCTCCTTTTTCCTCCCATCCCCTCTGGGTGCACCAACCAGTCCCAAATCTCCCGGGATAATGGTGAACACGGTGGCAGTGGAGGTAGAGGGGTGGACACTGGTACCTGGAGTGGCAGTTGCTCCTCTTCCTGGGCCTGGGCATAGGAGCATCCTGCTAGTTGTGGCCGTAGACCTCGCAGCGGCCACACCAGTCCGCTGGTGGCACCTCTGGGCAGGATCTCCAGCGGTAGTCCTCCTTCCCACACCAGGAACACCAGGGAAAAAGGCTGGCTGGGTCCTCCAGCTGGGGTGGCAGCAGCTTTTGTTGCTGATGTCGCTGCTTGCATCTTCTTCCCATCTTTATCTTTTATGTATCTCCAGTTTTCGCAATCTTTTTATTGACACCATAAAATTGACAGCTAAAATGGCCCCCCTCCTGCCCTTTTGGATGTAAACGCCCCCCTTTGGCTTCAGAATGTCCCCTTGGGGGGCAGTACCGCCTCTGTTGAGAAACACTAGTCTAATCCAATGCCCAAAAAGAGGGGCTCTAGACTTACCTGATATTTCCAAAATTCGAGCTGGATAAAGATTCTTCTTGTTGGACATGGTGGCCTTGCCTTTCGTATTTAATTTCCCTGCTAAAATCCCACTTATCAGGGTGAAGCTCAACCTACGAAACGCCACAGTTGGGATCTACACAATCTAAGTCACCCATGGCGACAAACATTTCCTCAAAAAAAAATCGAATAAAACCAACATTCTTTGTGTCAAGTACACTATGGTCTACTAGTCATGCACAAAGCAAGCTCATGATGTTGGTTTATGAGCCACCGTGACTGCGCATGCACTTGGGATGTATTTAAGGTTTAAATGTAATTAAATGCAATAAACAAATTATTAAGCAATACTTATATTACATATTAATGTAATGAATTATAAAAATATTAAGATAGTACACTGATACACATAACATAAATGATACGTCAAAATAAATGCATTCCCCAGTATATTTCCATGTTGACAAAATAAGTTAATTGATGTCCTGTAATATACATATGCGTGGATAAAAGTGCTTGGGGTCTGAAAAAAATATGTTAGGAGAAAAAGGAGATGGACATTTTTACCTCACTTTGGTGACTTATTTCTCTTACTGTATGACAGGTGTTTACTTTTTTCTACATTTCACATAAGAGTGTTAGGAATTACAAATTAAATGTGGAATTGTGCTTTTGGCTGATTTACTTTTGCTGCGCCAATGCTCTGAATACACGTAAACTATCCGTGCTGTATAGATAGTCAATGGCAGTTCTCGTGCTTCACTGTAACTTGGCGTGTGGAACTACCGTTCTTCTCAATATGCTTTACATATTTAGTCGAAGCAATTTGTAACATTGAAAAACCCAAACTAAATGTGAGTACATTTTGACTAATTTTGTCTCTTTTCACCGACATACAACCGATAGTGCTGTTGTTTTGTAGTTTTTAACGTGTATTAATAATGTTTGTTAATATTCATTATGATGGGGGGGGGGGGGGCATGACATAACTGCTGTAAAATAATTCTGACCATCACAAACTGGCTATTCAGGCTGGAAAAATTATTTGTGAAAAAAAACAGTAAGAAAGCATTGTTACTTCAGAAATTGCATTGATTTACCTCTGCATTGCTCGTCACAACAGCTACTTGTCTCAGGTAAGATTAGCCTCTAATGTAACATTATGTGATATAGCTACTATTTTTCTGGAGACCTAGGCTGGCTGAGAAAAATGTGGAAAAGGAGGCAACCCTAGATAAAGTACATCAATGCAATTTTAGAAACTAATGTGAGGGCCGTATGCATTAAAGGAGAAAGGAAAAAGGCGTTTTTATATCAGACAAGGAATACATGTTAAAATTAAAAGGTAAGCAGTGCAGTTTCACTTTACATTGCCTCTGCCTGTCCCCTGCTAAGTGCTGTGTCTGCTGATCGCTCATTTACAGTCAATGTAAGCCACCTCCACCTTTCGCTACTGACCAAAAGATACGCCTGGACTGCTGGGGCTTTTTATATGAAGGTGGTTAGGTGTAGTCGCGGACATTATTGTGCACATTAAATTATCGCTTACAATAAATGTAGTGTGGATGGTATGGTATGTAAATTAGCCAAATACTGTGTACGTAAATTAATGTGTTCTCTGTTAGTAAATAGAGCAGTAAATTTAGATTTAAGCAACTCCAAATTTAGTGCCTGTAACAGGGCGAGCAGCCCTGTACATTGTTTATTTATTTTTAGATCGGGGTCTCCCCCTCCGCCCCTGTGCAGTGTGTTTATTTTGTATTATTTTTATTGTATTATTGTATACATGTCGGCGAGCGCCGTATGTTTTATTGTTTTGATTAAATGACGGCGTAGCGCCGTGTTATTGTTTTGTTTATTTTTAAAACGTGTCCTGGCAGAGGCAAGATCGGTGCTCGTCCTCTGCCAGATGTAATGAAAAAAAACTCGTGCAGAAGGTGGCCATCTCCCGAATTAAGTGATTAATTTAGTTGCTAATCGGGAGATGGTCACCTGAATATAAAAAGCCTGCAGCTCTCCAGTTTAGGGTGGGTGTTTTAGGTGGGTGATAGAGAGGAGAGAGCGAGCAGAGAGACGGAGAGCGAGAGAAGGTTTATTTAAAAACGAAACTAAATCATAGCATACAGGAACAGTGACAGCGACTGCCCAGCCTGACCTGTATGGTTTATTTATTTTGGATTTTGTGTTTGTGATTTGTTTTTGTTTAACCTTTTATTTTGCTCTGTGAGCGAGTGTTTTCTGTTTGAAATATTTATTTATTTTTGGTTGCTTTAAATAAAACGGCGCCCGCGCCACTGCACAATACCTTTTTGTTTTTGTTGTCCCTTCTTCTGCCGTGACGTCACCACTCAGCCATTCCTGTCACAGTGCCCTTTCGTAAATGAGGCCCTTCCTGTAATGACCGAGTGAAACAGACATTTCACAAAATGACTGATAACCTTTAGTCAGTCAAATACTGTAATAGATAGATAGATTTGTTTGGTTTGCCTCTTAGCTTGGAACTGAACTCAGCATGTATACCTGGTTCACTGCCACATTTATCTAATTTTGTTTTGACATTGCACTGAAACAAACAAACAACTCAGTTTGTCTCCAAAACGAAGAGTCTTAGTTCAATAAACAAACTCAACATTTGTTTGGAGCATTCTGCCTTGTTTTATATTTGTTAAATCTGTCTCTACTGTTTATAAAGGTGTTTATAAAGTGTAAACCAGGCCAGTCCAGTGGTTAAAGAAACAGGCTTGTAACCAGCAGGCCCCCGGTTCAAATCCCAGCTCAGCCACTGCCTCATTGTGTGACCCTGAGCAAGTCACTTAACCTCCTTGTGGACTGTCTTTCGTTTGAGACGTTGTTGTGAGTGACTCTGCAGCTGATGCATGGTTCACACACCCTAGTCTCATGCCTTGTAAAGCAATTTGTGACGGTGGCCCACTATGAAAGGTGCTATATGAAAGCTTTTGAGACTCATTTTAGAATGTAATATTGCTGATAACTATATGCTCATATCAGCAACCCAACAGGCATGAACTGACACGTTATACTTCACTGGAAAGACTCCCTGCACTCTGATTAGTTGAGCTAGAAGGATATAATCCCAAGTACTGTATATGCCCTGTTTGTAACCACATCACAAAATCAAATCAAGCAATATCATTCCGCCTTTTTAATAATATGTCAATTGAAGACTGGGTAAGTCAAAACTTCATAGAAAATAATACATCATCCTGCCATTACTGGATCAGACGTGACATCTAAAGTCTTCTAATGTTTTAAATAAGAGCACTCCACAAGGCTTGTTATATAAAGTGTGGTTTGACATACAAATACATTTTGGATGTAGAGGCAGAGAAGGCTCAAGAGAATTACCTTATAATGCTTTCCTATCGAAACCGATGAAAATGGTTTCAAGTTGCAAGTCTCCATTTCAATGAAGCTACAAAAAATCATAACAACCCCACAGACACCCTGAAACCCAACTATGAGGGAGAATGTGTATGAGTGAACCCATGATCTGTACTGCCCCATCAGACCACTGGAGAAACATGTAATGAAATGTCTGAAGAATCTGCCAGATTTCTATCTTTATCCACAAATCGGACAAGATCCAACCAATGTGAATGATAAGAGTACCTGGTGTACTTGCAGGCCATTAGGAAAAGATAAAATCAGTAACATGAGGGCAAAGATTTGTATGGCTGTAGGTTTGAGCTGTCGCTACACAAACCAGTCAATTCGATCAACAACAATCAACGTTGGTTTACAAAGCAGGGAAATAATGTCATCGATGTGAAAGTAGCCTTAAAAGTTACTGGACCATCAACGAAGAGCAACGCAAAACCTGGTCAAGCACTGTCTGCTGCAGGAGACGTTCAATCACCATCTTCAGCAAGTAGCACCACTTCTAAAGGGCACACCCCTTCTACTGTCCAATTACAAGGCAACTTTCTAAATTTGCCCGATTGGATGTGGGCGAGTGCCGAAAAAAAGTGGTAACTTCGGGATGCGCCCAGAAGCTCTTGGTGAAACTAGATTGGCCTGGACGAAACCAAACTCACCAGACTAGGGGGGTTCGACCTTAACTTTACTTTATATATACATTATATATATATATATATATATATATATATATATATATATATATATATATATATATATATATATATATATATATATTGTAGCACAGCGGGAGGGGGTTGAAATCCTCCCCGCAGTAAAATGTGTAGTTTTGTTAATTGGGGAAGTGTTTTGTTAATTGTTTTATTATTAATTATCCCCTGCACCTGGTAGCCATTGTTAAATTAGAACCAGGTGCAGGGTATTTAAGAGAGGCAGTCAGTTTGCTCAGGGCTGCTGTGTGGAGAGCCCGCTTGGTTGTGTGTACAAGTGTAAGAAGAAGAAAGGTAGAGTAAACATGCGTGGTTTGTTTTGTATTGGTAAGCAGCTTAGCTGCCCGATGGCCAGTCAGGGACTGTATTCTGTTTAGTTAGTACTCCTTTGAGGAGTTAGGATTTTGTTTGTTTGTTTGGGGTGCTTATGAATAAATATACAGGCCCTGCCCTGTTTAAATAACATCTGTGGTCCAGTAAAAGTTTATTTTTCATACAAGAAGGTCCCGAATTGTAGCAAGGCACCCCCACTTTGTTACAATATATATATATATATATATATATATATATATATATATATATATATATATATATATATATATATGAAACAGTATACATCTTCCATTTGGCAGCAAGATTAATATGCAAATGTTCACTCCACTACAGGATTTATGGTTGAATGATTGAAGTTTATCTGTTTTAATAATTTCTCTTTTATTGAAAGAGTTGATATGCAGAGTGTATGATCTTTACATTTCAATTTGTATAAAGAACTTTAACGTGTATACAAGAAAGATACAATATAAATCAAACATATACTATTGATTTGTATGATTATTATAACTACAGGGTTCTTTTTTACCAAGGTCACAATATCAAGCACCCCAGCATATAGAAATGAGGCCTGATAAAGACATCTAAAGAAACACACATAAAAAGCACTCATCTGTTTCCTGGAGGAAGGATAACCAGTTTAACAGCTCTCTTGTCTTTCTTTTAGCCATGCTTACGGAGAAGAATAGCAATTACTGTGTCTGTAGGACCCCTTGCAACCTAACAAGGTACAACAAAGAACTCTCTATGGTGAAAATCCCCAGCAAGACTTCTGCACGATACCTGGAGAAGAAATTTAACAAGACGGAAAAATACATTGCGTAAGTATATGGAAGCTAATTAGTACCTCCAGTGAAGTATGGATGGTAGAGCTGACTGGAAATTAATTCTTGAATTAAATTTGTCATATATCCATCTAGCTGATTTTGTAAAGTGCCAAATAATGGAAACTATGATAAATGTGAGCAATTATTTAATGCTAACACTGCCCATTCTAGTGCTCTGTAGAGGCTGTAGTTTCTAAAATGAAACAAGATATATTGATGCTTGGAATGACACGGTTAAAGGGGAGTTTAACAATGGATAGGGATGTTATTGAATTTGATTGTAATGCAATTCAAACAAAGAAAACTGAGAAGTCATAGACTTGTTAGCTGTTAGTTTATAGTTTGCATATTTTCTAAAAGTTTATTTGTAATACACTAAACAAAGGAGTTTACACGTTAAAGCTGGCAGCATTAATAGGCTTTGGTGGATGGTGGCAAAGGTGCATTTTCTTTTAATGTAAGTTGCGAATTAAGACACAACCACAGTGTTTGTATTTGTTGCTTGTAAAAATCTCCCAGCAGCACTTTAACATTAAAAGTTTAATGATAAACTTATCTGGAAATGATAGGTTTCACTTAAACAAAAACGGACGCTTTAAATCATGTAAACCCTATCTAACTGTGTGAAGTAATTAATTTCACAGATTTTATTATAAGCAAATATCCAAATTATGTCAGGCTTAATGTGCAGACATGTGCAGAATAGAGATATATTCATGTTTAGAAACCAAGGCTGTGTATTATATGGATAGATTCTGATTGATTTGCCAGGTTAAATGAAATGGCAATATGCTTTTCTCCAATACAGCACCACATCTGTGACGGTATCCCACAACAAACAATCCAAATAAATAAAATGCCCCAACTCCTGTTTATGTCAAATAGCAGTCACTGTGTCTGTCTGTTCAGTTGTGGTTTATCAGATTCTGTGATGTATAACCAAGAATGTAGGCAGGGGATCTAAATAGGGTTGCCATCTCCAAGATGCACACAAAAAAAAACAGCCACTGCTATAGCTAATTATTACTAAAAGGACCATTTTACACAAATGTATTACATTGGGTAGGTATACTGCTCTAAGATTTAGATGGGCAGAAAAAAATACATAACTATATGCATCTCCGTTTGATATGTATGAAAAAAAACCAAAAAACTGCACATTTGACTTTTACTGGCAACCGGCAAGACAATACAAGAGATGTGTATGTCAAGTTACCCGAGGAAATGCATCAGGACTACACTTTGTAACAACATAGAGCATCCACTTAAAGCTCAATTTACAGGTGGCAACCCTAAAACAATCCTCTTAATTTAATTCAGACATAAATTGTATTAACTTCTTCAACCTTGGAATTCTCTATTTCTGATACCTTCAGTTTGGCAAACTGCCTTCTACTACAAAACTGTCCTGTAGAGATATATATATAACTTATATATAAGGAAAAACTATAAGATGGCATGGTTGTGGCACCCATTTGCCCCATAATTCCATTCTACTAGCTATCACTTTCTTTCTCGTTCTTAAACAAAACTCAAGTAGCATATAGGAGGCTGTGTGGTCCAGTGGTTAAAGAAAGGGGCTTATAACCAGGAGGTCCCTGGTTCAAATCCCACTTCAGTCACTGACTCATCGTGTGACCCTGAGCAAGTTACTTAACCTCCTTGTGCGCCGTCTTTCAGGTGAGACATAATTGTAAGTGATTCTGCAGCTGATGCATAGTTCACACACCCTAGTCTCTGTAAGTCGACTTGGATAAAGGCGTCTGCTAAATAAACAACAAATAATAATAATAACAGCCTTATATATAAAAGCATTGTTTTACATTAGTGAATCAGATATTTATATTGCAATTGTATTCTATTGTAAAGAAGAATTGTGAAAATGAAGTCTTATTTGTAGTTTGGCTTTTGTAACAGTTTGAGTCTGTGTGCTATAGCCGTAGTTATGTATTCTATGGGCCTCATTTATGAAAGGGCATTAAACATTATGGTGTACCATAGTTACAGTTATGTCTAACAAAAAAAGCAGTGAGATAGTTAATGCTCTTCCAAATGTTTTGTTGCCAACTGAGATACATACTGTACTGTATATAACAGAATAAGTCAGACATGCTGAGCTGAATATACAGTATTACAAGAATACAAACCTCACTGTAACTGTGAGACCCTGTGGCAAAGTGGTTTAATAGTGTGCAGATGCATGTGATCAAAGAACAGACAGACAATTGTAATCCAGGTGCAAAGGTTTGTTTTTATTTCTTTTATGTCCAGTGTCTGACAGCAAATAAAACAGTAAGTAATAATGCTGTTAAGTAATACAGCGGCATGTATTACTTACTTCATAATCCCCAGGTTGGTCCCGAAATAATAGTCCCTTTATTGTATCCCCACATTAAACACAAAAACACATACACCAGTCTGTTTAGTACGTGAATTAATGGTACCAATACAGTTTATTGTGATACGAGTGCAGTGCTGTTCCGGGTTTGTGCTGGCCTCTGGCGACAGCTCCGGAATGTGTTAGCTGTCTAGTGATTACAAGCAACAAATAGACAGAACAAAATAAACACTCACGATACTGATTCACAAAAACATAGGTCCTTCCGGGTCACTTTCCATTAATCAAAACGAAGGAACAGATTACGTCACTTCGACCCCTATTTATACCGTCACTCATGACCCCTTGGTAAACAATTGCAGCCACTCCTCCAATCCGCTGCTGCCACATAATTTCCCTTCCGGGTCGATGAGTTAGTGTACCGAAGCCCCGCCCCTTTTCTAAATGACCGACTTCCTTTCAGCCCTCGGAACGAAGAGTCAGGCAAGTAGTCTAGGGTACTCTGTTCCCGTTACTTAGTGCCCTCACAGGTCGGGAGGGAGATTTACCACCAAGAATCATTGTCTTTCCGTCACAGACCCCTTCTAAAAATACCATTCAGGTGTCGTCCACAGACCTAACCCTTATTTATTTTTTGCAGGGACAACATCTTGGTTCTTGATGTATTCTTTGAGGCTCTGAACTACGAGACCATAGAGCAGAAGAAGGCATACGAGGTTGCTGGGTTACTCGGTGAGTAGTACACATTACTAAGCAACACTAACAGGTATTAAAATACTGAAGCGTGGTTACCAGACGCCAGTTTTAACATTACCTTACAGCAAACACTTCCTCTTGCAAATTTCAAGCAAGAATGTATTCGACATGTTGTTCAGTAAAAATAATAGTAAAAAAATGAGAATTAATAGATCAACTTCGGCCTCCAAGCACTTTATTTGGATTGTAACTTTGTTACTATATATATATATATATATATAATATATATATATATATATATATATGTCACCTCCTAAATTATTGTCACCCTTGATAAAGATGAGCAAAAAAGACTGTATAAAATACATATGCATGTTACCTCATTTTTATACCACAGTGAAACAGGAAGCCATGGAAGGCCACAACACTGTTCCTTAAGACTGAGATGAACTTAAAGAAGTAGAATGTTAATGCAGATTTAATTTTGTTTGGTTTTATTTATAAGAATCTTTAGGGGTGCCAATAATTCTGACACTTATCTTTTTGAGAAAAATGTTATTACTTATTAATAAAAAAACTTTTTCTCTGAGCAATTGTATTAGAATAAAAGAATATGGTTTTCCCATATATTTGAGCATAAAATATAGCTCATTACCTGGGTTGTTTATTTTATACAGCCTTTTTTGCTCATCTTTATCAAGGGTGCCAATAATTTTGGAGGTGACTGTGTGTGTGTCTGTCTCTCTCTCTCTATCTCTCTCTCTCTCTCTCTCTCTCTCTCTCTCTCTCTCTCTATATATATATATATATATATATATATATATATATAATGAGAGAGATACTGATGCACAAAATAAATGCAACACTCAGATCTAATGGATTTAATCAAATAATTTAAACATAGATATCAAACAAAATCACAGAAAACGTGAACAAAAATACAGATCAAAGAATCATAAGTTTTCAGTATAGAACATGACACACTGTCAAAATTAAAACATTACAAAGTTAGTATTGGGTATGACCTCCCTGAGCATTAACACAATCCTGACAGCGTTGACGCATAGACCTGATCAGCCTCTGGATAGACTGCTGTGGGATGTTCCGTCACTCCTTCTGTGCAGCTGCAGCCAGCTGGCGAAGGTTGGCTAGTCGCGGTTGGCTTGAACAACGCAACAGTCAGCATAATGGTATTGGGCCGGTGTGGTGACCCTCTGCCTTCCAGGACATGGCCTGTCCCTCACATAGCTGGTTTCCTGGTTTCTCTGGACTAGTCTGCTGATTGTTGAAGAAGAACATCTCATTCTCCAGGCAACTTCTCTCACAGACAGGCCGCCTTCAATCATGCTGATGGCAACCAGGCGATCTTCATTACTCAAGTGGGGCACAGTCATATCTTTCACTGTTCTTGTGTTAATTAAAATCATATCTTTTCAAATGGCTATTTTTACTGATTCTTAATCAACTCATTTTGGCAATTAACTCAACTCAAATAACAAACACTGAGCACCTGGCATTTTTATGAAATCACATGACTTGAGCTCAGTATTTTGTTATCCCAAGGAACAATACTACTCAAACAATCCAAAAATATATCTGCTCACTATTTAAAATGCAAATAACATTATGTATGTGCCCAATGAGCTATTGATGTAAAACTTAGACTGTTGCGTTTTCATTGTACATCAGTATAAATATGGCAGGATTTGAGCCGTAACTAGTCATACTTTCACTCCAACTACATAACCACTTTGACAGTTGTGCCAAGACCTTGAGACCGTTGGCATGACTGTACATAGTAAATCAGCATACGTACATACAGTATCTTTCTTATCATCATTATCTTTCTGTATTCTGTTTTTATTTCAGGGGACATTGGCGGACAGATGGGGCTATTTATTGGTGCTAGCATTCTTACAATACTAGAGCTGTTTGACTATTTGTATGAGGTAAGTATTCTCTGGTAGATTTCATTTCAATTTAATAAAAGACTCATGTTAGGAAACATAAACTAGATACAATTAGATTTATTAAAAGCAGCAAAGCACTGCTATCAAGAGGGATGTTTCACAGCACTCTATCATTTTTTCATCATAGCATTATACAATGAATAAAATTGCATATATAAACCTAAATTCATGCAGTGAAAGTAAAATAAAAATGTGTGTGTATGTGTGTGTGTATATACAGTATATATATATATATATATATATATATATATATATATATATATATATATATATATATATATATATATTAACACGGCTTGGAAAAATAACAAAATAACAACCTCTGATTGGTTAAACAGCACCACATGACCGTGCGTATATATAGCGTATGGCACGGCTTGCATACTAATGAGCCACTTCACATTGAATAAATCACTACGCACCACTACATTCTAAATTCCATGACAAACTGCTATTTTATTTGTTATTAGTTACAAAACCATTGCCAAAAATGAGTGGCATTCCACCTATTTCCTTTTATATATTTGGTGATGAAACTCCAGATAACTGATACAATACCAACTTTCTGAGTGGAGACAGCAGTCCACCTGAAAAAAATACAAATAAAATAAGTGCACCAGCAACTGTCAAGAGTAGACACATAACAGTAGATGAGGAACAGCTAAATGAAATAGAAGAAAACAAAGATTGAAAAAACACTAAAATAAACTACAGCATGGGCTGTTAATGTACTTAGACTGGTTTAAGAAAAAAAAAATGGACATTCATTTCAAAGAAATAAGTTTAAAAAAAAAAAAAAGAATAAACAACATAAGGGAATTTTATGCCAGTGCAAGAAGTTCAGCTGGGGACCAGTATTCAGACTCCAGTTTTATAACGCTGAGCTGACTAAATAGATATTTTAACAGAAGAAGTTTTAACATCTCCGCTGACAGCGAGTTTAAAACCAACAAGAACTTATTCCTGTCAGTCATGAAAACTTTTAGAAAAGCAGGTAAAGACAAGGCCAGACACCACCCCCCGAATTACCGGCCTGGATTTTAAGCTCCTGCAGGAAAGTGAGGCACTGTCCCCTGACACCGCGGTCAGATTGGTGCGTATAGTCTGGTTTGATCTTCAACTTAATCTGGCACAACATGGACACAAGGGTGTTCGACAACTAACAAAAACATCTTTTGAGCTCCAAAAGGGTGAAAACTGAATATGTGTGCCTCGCATATAACGAGTACACAAACTCACCTGATACAGATAGAGCTTCAACATCCATGGCAGCTTTTCCCCTTACTTCCTCTGTGTCATTTGAAACTCCGCCCATCGTGTGTTCAGTCCAATAGTAGTTCTTAGTGAGATGCCACATTCGATAAAGAAATTCACAATAAACGGACATGTGCAATTTATTTTTAATGCCGGAAAAGATCAATAAATGTAATTAAATAAAATTTGGGACTATATTACACTGCGGATATATACACAATAAAAGTTTCTGGTTTTGTCTTAATTAAAAACGTGTTTTAATTATTTTTCATCCCTCAAATGACAGGTAGCCGTGCCGGTATAAACCACTTCTGGCTGCGCGGTTCCCATAATATATACCATTTCTGGGGTGGTATATATCATGGGAACCGCACGGCCCGTTTGGTTTATACCGTACATATGGGGTGCCATGTGTAAAAAAAAAAAAAAAGAATTTACTTAAATCTTGTATTCTTTCCCAGATTTAACTTAAATCTTGTATTCGTTCCACAGTTGTATAAATGTTGTGAAAATAAATATTTTTTTAATGTGTACATTCAGATATAATTTATAAATCTAGCTACAAGATTTAACATGTAGCTAATTATTTAACTAAATCTTAAATCTCTTATCAAGATTTAACATTTACCTAAATATTTAACTGGCCAGCTAAATCTGGAGTTGTATGCAAATGAGCTCCGCCCACTTTGTGCTTTCACATGATTTGATTGGCTCTTGTAATACTGAAATGTGCACATTTCCCAATTAGCATTACAGTGTTCAATCAAATTGCCTGAAAGTACATTTGCATACAAACTCCAGATTTAGCTGACCAGTTAAATATTTCGCTAAATGTTAAATCTAGTTAAGAGATTTAATATTTAGTTAAATATTTAGCTATATGTCTTGTAACTAGATTTATAAATTATATCTGAATGTACACATTTAAAAAATATATATATTTATTTTCACAACATTTATAAATCTGGGGAAAAAATACAAAAAATTATTTAAGTTAAATCTGGAAAAAAGATGTTAAAATATGAATGCTTTTTTTTACACATGCCACCCCACACACACTCACACACACACACACACACACACACACACACCTATATATAGAAACTATACAAAATTGCATATATGAGGGTTGGGAAAAGTTTCCAGCTAGCTGAGCTGTGAGAGCGATCTAAATTCCTAATATATTGATTTCTAATGTGTAAAGAAGGTAAACTCATAAACTCAGTGCAAGATACAGTAACTGTACCTGTACCTTGTCATCATGTTTTAATCACTACTTTAAATCTATGTCAGGTCATGAAAGACAGGTTATTAGACTTTCTCAGCAAAGAGGAGGAAGAAAGAAGCCATGACGAGAATGTGGTAAGAAATATACTGAATATATACAACAATGTACCTTACTATTCTGCTACAGTAAGTAACTACTGTGCATCCTTAGCATACAAAGCTAGCTTTTAACAGCATCATAATTTAGGCATTTTTCATAGGCAATAAAGGAAACACATAAAATGGTGCAGCTCAAAAACTTTGTTCAGTAACAGTTTGTATGCACACTTCTGTAAAAATAATGTATTTGTCAAAAAAAGGTTTAAAAACCATGAATAGTGGAAATTTGCCAAATATAACAATAAGCAAAATGACTGGGACACTTTTTTTTCTAATTTAGAGTGCCCAATTACATCCCCTCACCACAGCAATTCCCCACAACAACAAGGTCAGTGGGCATCCTCTAATCTCACAGGTTAATGGCCTCTTTATACCTAGGAGCTTGCGCTTTAGCTCACCAGGTGCCTGGTTAGTGGGGACCACTGGAGCACGATAAGGAGAAATAGTTCCTGACTGCTTTGCCTTCCTAACCCATGAGAACCTGCACTCCCCTGACTGTCTATCTATCTATCTATCTTGCATTTATATAGCACCTTTCATGTGTTCACATCACAGAGCGCTTCACATAAAAAGAACAAGGGACAGTTCTAACAGTTAATGGCAGCTCTGAACAGATGGGTTTTCAGTAGCCGACCAAAAGAAAGAGTTGAGTCCGCAAGTCAGATTTCATCTGGGAGGGCATTCCAGGCTTTTGGAGCATAACAGCAGAAAGCTCTTGAGCCAAATGTTTTGAGATTAGCTCTAGGGATCTGTAGCATTCCTGCGCTAGATGAGCGCAAAGTGCTCTTTGCAGCATGAGGGACAATTAGGTCAGACAGATATGTTGGGGTCAGATCATACAATGATTTATACACCAGTAGGAGAATTTTATAGTCAGTGCAGAACTTCACAGGGTGGTCAGTTTATTTTGTCCTTGTAAGAACTCTAGCTGCAGAGTTTGGAAGCAGTTTAAGTTTTTTCAAGGTGCAATCGCTAACACCGGAAAAGAGAGAATTGCAATAATCTCTTGACATGATGAATGCATGGACAAGCATTTTAACATCTCCTTGTGACAACATTGGCCGAAGTCTTGCTATATTTCTACGATGGTAATAGGACATTTTTACAGTATTATTAATGTGCTTGTTAAAACTAAGGTCTCTATCAAAGATGACTCCCAGATTTTTGATAGTTGGAGAGGGAGAAATGGCCATGTTTGCTATGGAGATTGCAAGAGGAGAAACTGATTACAACTGAGGAGCAGGATTTCAGTCTTGTTGAGCTGAGCTTCAGAAAGTTATTTGACATCAATGATTGGACTTCACACAGGCAGTCATTTATCCTGGAATGTCCAAGCTTTGGGTCCGCAGGTAATGAGAGGTAAATCTGAGTATCATCTGTGGAGAGGTGAAAGTCAACCTCAAACCTTCTAAAAATGAATCCTAGAGGAAGCATGTAAATTGAGAAAAGCATTGGACCCATAACAGAGCCCCAAGGAACCTGCCCTGCCATACTATTACAAGATGAGCCACTCAGGGACACCGCCTGCCCACAGCATAATAGAAGGTGGTTCTTCCTCGACCCACTTGAGCATAGTTTTCCTTGCCAGCATCAAAAGGGTCTGGATTACTCCAGCATACTTGTTAGGCACTCAGGTAGTACACCCAATATGCACAATAATGGTTCTTTATGTAAAGGTATATTAAATAAAAAGGAAATCCTGCAATAAATTGCCTCCAAAAAAGCAGATCTATGTTGGCATTCCCATAAACAATGTAGAAAAGTACTGAACTGGCTTTTATGTTTTTGACAAACTGGAGAATCCTCTTTATTAAATTTACTGTACCCATACTGAGAGATATACACCCTGTGGACCAAATAAAATTGCATTTCTTTAAACTTTTCTTCTAACCAAATAGAGATATCCGATGGCAAGTCTATAATTGCATCCCATATTTCTTTGTCATTAATACAGTTAAGGGCTCTGGCCCAGGTCTCACGAAGGGACACTAGGGATTCCTTATTGATATATAACATCGCATACAACCCAGATACGCATTTAGCAGAGCCCTCATTTTTAAGAAATAATTATACTATATAAGGTGGATTGTCTACACAATTAGGCTACCATTCTTTTTGACTGTATAGTGTATGTATTTAAAGAAATCACTAGAGGTTATTTCATGTTGCATATATATATATATATATATATATATATATATATATATATATTTGTTGAAATGATCAAAGTGTATTTTCATGCCATAGATCTCCTATTCTTTTGATTCCTTTCTTCTGCCAATCATCACAGTGGGGCGTATCCAATCTTGGAAGGAAACCAGGTGTCCACATCTATGTAGAGAGATGAAAGGGGACCAGTGCACTTAACAACCTTCATTAACATGGACCATACCCTGACCATGACCCAAATCAATGGGCTTTCTAGGGCTGCAACAGACACATCAGCTGAATGACCGTTCAGAAGATTAACCAGTGAGACAGGCTTACAAAAAACAGACTTGAGGGCTACCCACCCAGTATCAGAATGTGTAAACCCAATCAGATACAATCCTGGGCTGCACATCCCACATATAATATTTAATACAGGGGCCTTAACCTCCTCATCATTCATGGCCTCACCTGAGGTTTGGCAGTCAAACTGTATCCATCCTTATCTCTCAGCGCTGGTTGAATCAAAATTTTGAAGCAGCTCACAGCATCCCAAAAGGCAAGGCCTAGAGCCAAAACCAAGCAAAACATGTTGTGTAATCTGTTTTATTCTCTAACATTGTCCTGACTGAAATTATACAGTCCAGAACTCCACAGAGCACAGCACACTATTGTGTGTTATCCTTACTTCTAGTAAACTCCTATTTATTGTACTCTGAAGTCCTTGTTCTCACTTCATATGCTTCATGCTGAGGCAGCCGTCGGGATAACTTTACCAGTTGGAGAATCCTTGAGTAAGCACTCTCCAAACAGCTTGTTTCAAATTATATGAAAGAGAAGATTCAATGTCTTCTTCTTGTTGATGCACAATTTCAGTGATTCATGCCTCCCCTCAAGCCTGCTTTGGGGTTTCATTTTGTGATCTTCGTGCAAGGTCGATGGTTCCACACTATGCCCAGATTAGTCTTGCATGCTTAAACTATTTACAATACTGTTTTATAATTTTCACCTTCTTTATGAGAAATCTACAGCTATATTGTTTTGTTCTTACACTTTGTACAACCAGTTTTAAGGTAGCAGAATCAACATGATGCCAATACAATACTTTTGCACATCCTTAACTATTGTAGTGTAGCTTGGTTGCCACGGTAATACCTATCACTTTTTATTGGTCTTTTCCTAAAGCTGTGTGGCTTTACCTTTCCCCTCACATTTTGAGGCTCTGTGTACAGGGTGCATATTCAGTCCTCAAGGTCTGGAGTCCCCCAGGTTTTATAGGTATCATTACATAATTAATTAAGACCTGGCAGGAAGTTAACTTGGTTCAATTAAGTAATTTAGGGTTAGGAATGTTATTTTCAAGGCAGTATTGCAAATTGGCCAACTGACATTATACAGTACCACCCTGTATGTTAATATTGCTAATAAACCTTGTTTTGAAAGTCAAATCCAGGGTTGCCAGATTTCTACTGTGTTTATAGTCACTTCAAAACTAGCCTTTTTTTTTATTGAAGCCAAGCTTATTATTATTAACACGTAGTCCTGTGCATAAAAAAAACAAACAAACAATAAAAAGCTTTCATAAGAAAAGATATCTAGTATAGATTTGACAAAAATGACAAGCCCCAACACAGCTCATCCACACGTCATTATAGTTTGGTTTTGATTAGGGCCATTCATGAAAAAGCACATTCCACTGATGCATTGCTAAATGGTAGGGCTAAAAGTGATAAGGCAAAAAGACCAAGTTCAGTGAAATCTTTATCACCAGCTGCATCAGTGTGTTTCGCCACTTCAACCCAGAACTCTTCAATTTTACTGTCTTTCCCAGTGTACATTGTTTATAGCTCGCCATAGCTGTTCGAGTTTGCCAAGATCTCCATTGTAAAGTGGCAAAAATGATCGATTTGCCAGCTGTGGCTTTTTGGAACTGAGTACAACGGTTGGGGTTGAGAACGGTAAGTGACTCAAGTTGCTGGATATTGGGAGGCAATCTTTGTTTTATCTCTTTCAGAAACTCGAACATGTAATCTCTGCATCTGCATTTGATAGCCTCTGCTTTCTGAGGTTCAATCTTTGATTCTGACAGTTCTAACTGGAACTTGATCCCAAAGTCAACTGCTGAAAGTGGCAAGCTGTTTTTGTCGCATGTTATGTCAAAATCCAGTACAGACGACCATGTTGAAAAATCATGAGGTTTCATGATTCGTTGGATCAAACTGCTGTAAAATGTCATTAAATCAGCAAGAAGTTTCACTGAGATTGGCACTGTCAAGCTGAAACAGCTTATTTATTCTGTTGACCTCATTGACAACGGGCTGAAGAAAAAACAGATACATTCTGTTTACGGGTCTGAATACATCTGGTACAGTAGTTCAGCATTGTAGTTCCTTTCAGCGTCCTTTGTAAGCTGAAAGTGCAACTTTAGGTCTTCGTACTGAGCAAGCACTAAATCAACACGCTGGCTAATTGCAAGCCGTCAAATTAACCCTGAGATCGTTATTCTTACACTGAGTACGTCTGTGATACCATGTACTCAATGTTTTGAGGAAGTACATCCATTGCTTTAGATGCACAAAGCTGCAGTGAATGACACACACATTCTATTGCAACTGTCTGTTGCCAGACCAATGAATCTTTCCACTTCCAATTTGATTTCCTTTAAGAATTTGAACAAGGCTGTTACAATGCTGTGAGAATCACCTGCTGGCAAGCTAACAATCCCAGCAAACAATGCCACGATATGTTCAAGTTTTATACTGAAGTACCTTAACACCACACAGAGTTGCTTGTTTGCACTGATGTCTGTGCTTTCATCCACAATTAGAGAGTGTGGCTCTTTGCCGATGTCTTCAAGCATCTCCTGATGAACAACGGGCCCGATGACAGATTTTGTAAGTGCTGAGCATTTTGTTCTATGAAGACTGATATCCTTCTGTGCAACTTCCCTGACTAAATTTCCCGTCCCAAATGATCTACGATGAGGATGCTGGAATGGCAAGCAATATGGGCTGCCAGCTTCAACTCGTATATTTTAATGGATTGTCAACTTGTACTTTCTTACTTTCGTGTCAGATAAGCTTCTTGCATTTAAAAAAGGAGCCTCATTTCTAATATGTTTCTCTGTCTTACTGTTCGCTAACAGATCGCTGTGATGTGCTTGCACTTCACATTTACAGTACCTACACACTGTAACACGGCAGGTACACAGCTAATCCATTCTTTTAACCCTTTTCTTTCTCCCAGTCTTTACAGTATTTTTTTCCGTATTTAGTCCACTTAGTCCAGTGGCATCTCTGATCAAATTAAACTTTTCCTGCTTTTTAGCAGTTTCGATGTTTCTACCCTGTTTCTTAAAATGGCTGCTTTTCACTGTCAATTAACATGGTCATGCGCAGTGGTGGTTGTGGTCATGCACAATATGTTATTTTATTGGGAAACACAGTTTTACATAGTTTGTGGACAGGGTTAATTTGTTCCGTTAAATACTTTTGTGATTAGGTTATTCATTTTTAATAAAGTTATTCTTTTTTTATATATAAAGTAAACTAGCCCAAAAAACCACAAGACCTCTTGAAAGTAGCCCAAAAAGTAGCAACCCGTGACTCCTAAATATTTCCCACGGCTGTCTTTTTAAAAAAAGCTCAATTCCGTGGGAAAACCACGGACCTGGCAACTCGGGTCAAATCTCAAATACACTTTTTCAGTTACATTTATGGGAAGTGCTTGGATCAGAACAGAACTGATATTGTATTTGTTAACCCTTTTTTTATAAATCTATACATCTAATATAGCGAATATCTTAAACTTACTGTACTATAAATGTAAATATATGTTAAAAATGAATTAACGCAATATGAAAAATTGACTTTTACATTCCTGTAATGTATTTATGTTTTTCTTTGAATAAAGACAAAACTATAAGAGACCACAATAAATAAAACATGTAGACAATGTTGTGGCAGGTGCCTTCTTCAATGTACTTAGTGTACTTTTCTTTAAATTCGTATTAGAATTCTGATTACGCCTTTTGAAGTTATGAATGATTCCTTTGAACTAACACAAGTGTAGTGTTCCATAGCCCCCAGTTAGCACTAGTCTTGGACTACCTCACCTAGGGTAACATCAGGCCACCCAAGATTAGTAGACTACCTATTGTTGTAAGTATTTTTTTTTTTTAATACTAGCAGTCTGTGCCAAATCACCATACTTCATTTATCTTCAAATTGAATGGAGTCAATTTTAAATCTTGGTTCGGTTGGCGACAACTTGAGTATTATTTGTGACAACCATTTTAAGATAACTTCCATTTCTACTAGGATTGTTAGATTTTACTAATGACAGCCTTGAGTGTTGCATGAAAATGTTGCACTAGGTGTAACCTTAATTCTTTATCTCTTTTACCAGAGTACCTGCGACCCCATGCCAAATCACTCAGAATCCATAAGCCACACAGTGAGTGTGCCACTTCAGACAACACTGGGGACCCTAGAGGAGATTGCGTGCTGATACCCAGGAAAAGAGTTTCACCACTGCCGAGTCTGAAACACAGAGATACCACGAGGGCAGACCAACTCAAAGCTGAGGTTTGCAAGCACCAGGAAGAAACTAACAGAAGTGCACCGCTATGTATTCAAACATGCATCCAAACCAAGAAAGAATCGCCTTTAACCAGAACTTTTTAAACTTATTCCATTGTAAAGAAACCGTGGAGCTGTTCTAATACCTTCTTCTTCTTCTTCTTCTTCTTCTTCTTCTTCTTCTTCTTCTTCTTCTTCTTCTTCTTCTTCTTCTTCTACTCTCTGATGATCTCTGTTAAATGTAATGTACAAAAAATACATGAGTCACCCATATTTACATCTACTGCCAAATGTAAAAGAAAAAAACTCACTTGCATGTCAGTATTTTGGATACTGTTATTTTTTATGCTGACACAATGTATATCTTACTATGTTGGGTTTATCTCTGTGGTTCTCACTCCAACAGAAATCTACCCAGTACAAGCCCCTCTGCACGGGCTGCAGTATGTCAACTTTCTATTCTGTATGGCTTCCCTCGTCCATTAAACTATGTGGTGAATTGTCTGGTAAAGACACATTATCGTTGGCTTTGTCTTAGGAAGTGAGGTTGTGTGGCATGCTAAACTAAGGCAGGGCTTTTCAGCTATGGAGTGCTGGCTTCAACTTGAAATGGTACAGGTTTCTAAATGATGTGCATACAAAGCCACTTCACTGCATGGAGATTATGGACCACAGTTATATAGTTTACCGGATTTAGTTTAGCAGTAATTGTTTTGCTGGAAAGTACCCACTAAACATAATAAAAAGTGACCAGCAAGTGGTATTGGAGTATATACAGATGTTAAGTTTGGGGTATAATCATGAAGGATGTCACTGGTGAAGAAGGTAACAGCCTAGACCTTTTATTTGAAGCCACCAGCTGTTAACACTAGAACCGCCGAGGTTTCGGACTACATACAATCGCCGCACACGCAAAATGTGCGGCTCCATTTTAAAACAGCTTTGATATGAAAATGAAAAACAAACAATCAGATACAACTTAACATTTTTATTTATGAACATCATACATAACATTTTCAGAGCAGAAATACTGTATTTACATTGAAAATTAAACTTTTCTTATTTTATTCAAAAAGAGCACATATACATAAACATGAAAAACTGTAATAAAATAAACTTTGCTTAATAAACATGTGTAAATAGGTGTAGAAAGCTGTATGCACATATAAAATGATAAAAACATAAATAACTAGTTATAAAAATAGCATAAAACAAAAATATAACATAACTTATGCAACGTGAAAGCGCTTTGAGTGAAACAGAGTTCAAAGGTTGTCTGTCTGTTCAGAGTTCTATTACAGCTTTCTAAGTACAATCTACGCAGAAGACACACTTTTCAACTGTACCAGTGCATTTGCCACAGACTTGCCTTTTCACAACGGACGCAGACATCAAAAGTTCTGTTTCTATTGCATTTAGCAACCTGGCATTGTCTTTTATTCCGTGTGCCAGTGGGCGCAGTGCTGGCTGAAGGTTGAGGGGCATTTGGCAGCTGGCTTTTGTGTCACTTATCAAAATGTTTCTGTCGTAGCTCCAGGGCTAGCTGCAAAATGAAGTCCCTCCGAGTGATTGTGTTGCTTTTGCACTCCTTGTTCAAAACCAAAGCGCTGATGGCTGCCAGGTCCAAAACATTATAAAAAACAGACACAGGCCACCTGCGAGTACCACCTTTGACAGAATACAGCCGTGCCATTTGATCCAGTATATCCACACCGTACTTCGTTGCGTAAAATGCAACAGTCTCTGGCTTTTGTTTAGCATCAGTCCCGATGGTCACTGATCTGTGCAGAGCTTAGAATACGCACATTTCTTTTTTTTTTTTTTTGCACCGTCACACTCAGGGTGGCACAGTCGTTCTGCCTGAGAAATGTGGTGTAAATAATAATAATATATGATGTGTAAAATGACTTTCATCAGTGTTTCAAGCACTCAACAGGATTATAATATGTTATTTCACAGTGATGTTGATTTTATTACTAAACCCTGACTAAATTGTCGGCTATATTGTATTGATTTCAATATGCCACATAAACTGCGGGTCTGGCGGTTGAAGAAGCAAGTGCTTATAACTTATTCATTTTTACGATTTTGCAGCTGAAACACCGTATGGGTATTTAATTCAAATATTTTGTAACACTTAAGAATGGACATTCACAAGATATTTACATACGCAGAGATATTTAAATTTGAATTGCAAAAGCTGTTCAAAAAGAAGCTATGGCGATTCTAGTGTTAAATTGTATTGAAATACATTTACAATAGGTATAATTTACATTTCTAAAATGCCTTTTATGCAAACATCCCAAAGTGCATAGTAGTTATTTACAGTAGGACAGGTCAGAAAAATACATTTTCAGATGTATTTAAAACATTAGGTTATTATCATAACCCTGGTTCCCTGAAATAGAAATGTAAACATTACCTCATGGGTATTTATTATTATTATTATTATTATTTATTTCTTAGCAGACGCCCTTATCCAGGGCGACTTACAATTGTTACAAGATATCACATTATTTTTACATACAATTCCCCATTTATACAGTTGGGTTTTTACTGGAGCAATCTAGGTAAAGTACCTTGCTCAAGAGTACAGCAGCAGTGTCCCCCCACCTGGGATTGAACCCAGGACCCTCCGGTCAAGAGTCCAGAGCCCTAACCGCTACTCCACACTGCTGCCCTCCTAAAGACGCGGAACCTGAATAAGACACCCCTAAGCTGCTCTCTGAGCCAGACTGCACTCACAGATCTCATTGTCATTTTTCCTTCAAGCCTGCTGCAATCACGGACGCAGCAACCTTGAAGGTTAATGGTTACATTTCTATTTCAGGGAACCAGGGTTATGATAATAAACATTCCCTTTTAAGTACGAAATGTAACAATTATCGTATTGGTGAGTGTACCAAAGCTCACCCCTATGCCTATGTTGTAAGAGTCAACTGTTCCAAAACCAGGGTTTTGAGGATCCACGACATTAAGTCTGTAGAACCTAGTAAAGGTATGGGGAGTAGCCCACACTGCTGCATTGCAAATGTCTTTGACAGATGCACCCTGGAATTAAACCCACGAAATTGCCATGCCCCTGGTGGAATGGGCATTAAGCTTTCCTGGAGGGTGCAAGTTGGCCAGCTCATAGGCAATCCTCACCCTGTCTGCTATCTATGGTCAAACCACTGCTTAGACAGGGCTTAACCATGGGACTTCGCCCCATAGCAGACAAAAAATTGTTCGGAATGCCTCCAACTTTTCGTCCTGTCAGCGTAGTACGCCAGGGCCCACACTGGGCAGAGCGTATGGAGCTGTCGTTCTCTGTTAGACTGGAAAGGAGGTGGATGGAAAGCCTCCAATTCCACAGACTGGTTGATTTGAAATGCCAAGATAGTCTTCAGCAAAAAGGCAGTTGGTATGGAGCGTAATTTTTGTCCTAGCCTCTGTAAAAATGAAGTAGGCTTTATCTATGGAGAATGTCTGTATCTTACTCACCTGGTTTGCGGAGGTGATAGCAAGCAAGAAAGCCACTTTGAGTGATATAAATTTCAGCACAGCTGAATGTTTGGGCTCAGATGGGCTGATGAGTGCATTAAAATTGCCCCGCCAGGAAGTGAGCTCCTGGGGAGACCGAGTCAATTTTGATATGGCAAGCTGAAATAGTTGCCAGATAGACCTTTAATGTGGAGGGGGATTTCCCCTCATCAAAAAGGTCCTACAAAAATTGCAGTATAACTGCCATGGGACAGGTCGTAGGATCGAACCTACAAGGGAGACACCACGTCTGAAAACCACCCCACTTGTACCTGTATTTGGAATGCGTGGACGGTGCTCTGGCATTCTGCAGGGTGTCAATGACCTAATTAGAAATCCCCAGACAGTTCAAATTCAGCCATTCAGGGGCCAGACCCAGAGCTTCAGGCTCGATGGGTCAGGATGCCATAAGGTAATTTCTCTGCTAATTTCTCTGGTACTTCCACATTCCCATACAGCCCAAGTCTCCCAGGACAATTGAAACACAATAACAACCTCCAGCCTCCCAAAAGTTATTGGAAAGCTCACAAGACTAACTTACAGTATTTTTTTTTTATTGCTGAAAAAACCAACATACAGAATACACAAATGTACAAGTAAAGGTTACAAAAATGAATGTAAGGATACGATCATTTGTACAGAATCGTATTTGTTTACGACTGTAAGTCGCCCTGGATAAGGGCGTCTGCTAAGAAATAAATAATAATAAATAATAAGAATCGAAAGCATAAGGTACTACAGTATGCCGTATAGAACAACCTAAATGTATGCCTCCACCTCTATATGTTTGTTTTGAGCTCTGACTGGCTAATTGCCCTGTGTATCTGTAAGCGGTACAGAGGTGGAGATGCTGAGAGATGGGAAAATAAAAACAGTCCTGGTATTTTCTTCACTGGTCCGGTGGACATTTTATTGATTCACAACAATCCGCTCTCCTACAGGAGAGTTAATTCAAGCACAAAACAAAAAAATGCGGTGCACAAAACAAAAAGTGTCAGCCGGGAGACACTGAGCTGTGTCTCCCGGCTGGTGCGTTCTGTCAGTCCTTCTGATTACAGGAGAAAACAGTTATAGTTCTCAAGTACTCTTCACAGCATCTCTGGGCAGCTTGTCTCACTCCTTTGCTTTCCCTACTCGACCAACACTATGGCTATCACAGTTCCCTATATATGCTCTGGGCTCCACCTCATCAATCCGTTCTCAGCCACTCATTAACAAATTGGTTAATCGCTTAACCACGGACTTGATGAGGAGAAAACTGAGCACATGTTTAGCTGCCTGTGGAATGGTCAGCTCAGGATCTCCATCCTACACTGTTATGCACTATACACTGGGGTGGCCAAGGTTCCCCTATTACTACACACGTCCCCTCGGGTATGTAACAATATATTTTAATAAATTGTTTTTTTTATTGCTGGCTGTCTTCCTCAGCCGTGCTTGCCTGTTTTGGTCGCCTGCTCCAACTACTGGCCTTCTCAGCCAGCGTCTCTGTGTGTGTCCAATCACAGCAATCTGAATGCATAACCCAGCGCAGTACTTATTAGCTGAGGAATCCCCCAAGGCCCACCTCTCAGCCACTCAGAGAGTGGGAAAGCCAACACACCCTCTTCCCCATCTCTCCATGTCACTGCCATGACTGACAGGCAAATCTACAAGGCTACTGCCCCTTCCTGCAGTACCATGCATGCACCAGAAAGTCAGCACAGATCTCCCCCATTACACAGCCATCATCAAGATGGCCATCACAGCTCGACTCTAGACCTATTGTCAGCTCCATCTTGATAAGGGTACAGAGATCTCATTAGCCTCCCTATCTGTCGGGAGACCACACTTCACCCTTTCACAGTACCCAAAAATGATATGTGTGTCAGAAGTAGAGAGCGGGTAAATCTGTATGTGTTCAATGGGATTGTGAAAATGGAGTTAAACAGATGGAGACATGAAGTACTAAAAAAAAAAAAAATGACATGCCCCTGTATAATTGCTGTGCAAAAAATGTGTTTGGGATTTGTTTCTACTAATTTTAAGCAAATATCATAATATAACTGCATACTTGCCAACTTTAGAAATTTATCTGTGAAGGTCACAAACTGAAACATTTTCTTAGAATGTCCACAAGGTTCACCACCCCGCCCACCCTGCCTTGCTCTGCTCTGGTCTCCCTGAAACCAATCTCTCAAACCTGGGCTGTCTGCACTCCGGCTAGTGGAGTCCATTTAGCTGCCTGTAGCATACCTTACCCCTCTAAAAATCCCAAACAATCAGATTCTGTCAAATTAGATTTTTTAAACT
Source organism: Acipenser ruthenus (assembly GCF_902713425.1). Taxonomy (NCBI): domain Eukaryota; kingdom Metazoa; phylum Chordata; class Actinopteri; order Acipenseriformes; family Acipenseridae; genus Acipenser; species Acipenser ruthenus. The sequence goes on along the minus strand of NC_081216.1, from coordinate 6,957,890 downwards.
TATTAGTTACAATCCCCTGTTAAATATAAGTATTATGCACTTGAATAAACTTGCAGTAAAAATGTGTAAAACAAATCATGCTCAGTGCCGTGAACGTTAGAAGGCCAGTCAACTTCAGTAATCGGTGAACTTTCCAAGCCAGTTTAAAGTCCTAGGTCATAAGAAACTCAATATTCAAGCAACAACATTTGAAACTACTCAACATTATTGTAAGTATCTTAAAAAGTTAAGACAACTGGTTATTTAACTATATAATACAGAAACCATAACCAGGGGACACAGTTGGAAATTAAGTGGAGATAGACTTAGGACAGAGGGAAGGAGACACTTCTTCATACAGAGAGTGCTGAGGGTATGGAATGGGCTACCTATGTTGTTGAGACAGAATCACTTGACCCAACTTGACAAATTTGTGAGATCAACTAGATGAGATGGGTCAAATGGCTTCCTCAGTTTGTACATTTTCTTATGTTCTTATGCTGTATTCCTGATGTTAAAGTACAAGTCAGGATCAAACATTAGATCTAACGGATGTACAGGGGGACGCATAACACACCGCTGGTATACAGTAGATTATGGACCTGCTGCACATTACAGTTCAGTGTAACTAATTACTCTACCCACTTAAAATCTCAGAACAGGTCCTGGCCAGCAAGATATCTGCACTCCCTGTGAATCAAGTTTTAATGTTTTCGGTTCTATACTTAGTGATGAAGACAGCAGCCAAAATGTTTGTCTACTTGACTACCCTCATTTAATTATTGCTATTGTAATTCACACTAATTTGAAGCTTGACATGTATGCATAAAACAGACACTGTGGGCTGTTGGAACCTATAAAAGGCCTTTGAAGTGCAGTTAATGTATGTGTTCCTTTTATCTGTTTGATTCAATGGTCAGGGGTTAATGGCAATAGTTTAATGACTGCTGAAAGCAAAGCAGCCATTTGAAAGGGCAAACATATTTTTTGCTCTCCCAAGGGCACCTTTAGATTAAGATTCAGTAAACCATTCACAGAGCTAATCTATGAAAACCATTGTGGTTCTATTTCTTATGATTGAGCAGTTGTTATTGGTGTTTCTGCATCACAGGAACATCACAGAGTCTGAACAGTAGTCTGCAAAAGTGAGCATTGACCCTTGAAATGGGGTGGTTTGCTTCAGATGCATTTAGGTCTTTACACAGAGCATCAGTAAGAGGAATGGATAAAAATGTTACACATAAAGAAATGAAAGAATACTTTAGGACATGTTAGGACCCCAACCCGAAATACGTCCCCATCAATTAAAATTTTTAGAACCCTGCGCACGATTATTCAGGAAAGCCATATGAGCTAGACTTAGCTCGTTTACAATGGCGTCTTGATGAGAGCAGCACCAGATTACAGTTTTCAAGAGGAAATATATATATATATATATATATATATATATATATATATATATATATATATATATATATATAACCACAGATGACAGTACAACACAACACTTTGTCAAGTACTGAAACATCAGTTTTTTTTTTAAATTACAGTGTGAGGTCTCTGATCTAAGTGCAGCAGGTAAACGGTTCCAGTCAGAGACAGCAGCAAAAGCAAAAGATTTTCTACCCACAACACTTTTTATAGTAGGTGTTATAAAACATTTTGTGTCACAGACATTGCGCAAGCTATACTCACACATGAACTCCTGAAACAAACTGTTTAAGTGAACAGGTAATGTGTTATATGCCCCTTTAAAAATAATCTGGTTCCAATGATAGTTCCTTCTATTGGCGATAACAAATTTAATCTAGAGTACAAGGTACAATGATGTTCTAGACGAGTACACAGAAGACCAAATCTACAGATCCTATTATACATTGTATCGATCTTCTTCAGTGACTCCTTACTAGCATTCCTGTAGATCACATAGTTGTAGTCTAGAACAGTGGCGCACCCAGTTTGCACACAGGCCCACCCAAATCTGCGCCTATGTGAATGCCAAGTTTAAGTACATTTATATAAAGAAACTGTGCACCCCGAAGGTGGGTGTTTAAGTTTAGGTCAATAGGCTTTTTAAAAAAAAAAAAAATACCGCAGGCTTTAGCCAATCAAATCAAAGTAATAATTGTGATGCAATATTTGGGTCGGATCTTCCTCTCACACAACGAATCATGTGCAAGCCATGTTTGATTGACAGCTTGCGAGGCAGTTGGCGCAGATCTGTTGAAAGTCTGTTGAAAAGTTCCAGATGTTTATTTTAATGTGCATTTTTAAAGTAAGTTAGTAGTAGTGCGGCGGTCAACATGGCGAAATAAATACACACACACTTTTAAGAGTTTAGTTTCGTAGAAAGGTTTGATTGAACAGGATCAAGACAGCTGACCGAATGCTGACAAATATCTTAAAATTGCTGTCGTTTGAAGAGATATGTGCAATTTTCTGGAGTGTCATGACTTTATAACTGCAAGCCCCGATGCTTTATCCAGTGGAAGGTGGAGCGGAGATGAGAGGCTACTAACTAGGTAATGGTAACTGACTGACTGACTTTAATTGTATTTAGTAATTGCTTAAAATGTAATACTGTATTTCTCGCTGGTTTGGTGACGCTGCCTGTTTGACTTTTTAAAGTGCATTCACTGCGAATATATGTAAGTACATTTATTTTCTGTCTACTTAAAACATTTTAAATGGTTTACATGAGAGATATAGTGGTTGGGAGTGTTCTGTGTATAGACAGTTTTCCGTCTTAAAAATAGTTTGGGAACTGAAAAATGAGTTTGTGTTTGGAATGTGTACTGTAGCAATGGCGGGCATTGGCAAATCGACAGCTGATTTCGTAAGCAAAAAGTAAAAGTTGCTTTCAGCTTCTTGCAATTTACCGTGAAAAAATAGGCATTTTATCTTCCTTACAGTATCGCAATGAATTCATACTTATATCAGCGCGGTGCATTTGGTTTCTATGGCAACGCGGTCAAACAAATACCGCTTCATTATTGCTGTTCGAGTCATACTACAATGACCTAGCGAGTCTGTATGGTGTTACAATTTATTAATAATTTGAATGTATCTGTGGTTTTAAAACTTCATAATTATTTCTATGTCGTATTAGAAATGTAAAGAAATACAAAAACTTGGGTTTGCTGTAAACCTTTCTCCCGTGTATAAGATTTCCCGTGTATAAGAAGGCAGCAAAATATGGAAATTGCACATTCTTTTTTCATTAGCGTGTCAACATCATTTTAAAAGGTTTACAAAACTTGAAAAATGTTGCTGAATTTGTCCGTCAAGGCTGTTTTTTTAAAAAAAAAAAAATATTTTTGTCTGCTTGTTACGTTTTTTGCAGCTAACGCAATATCTTTGTTTAGCTGTACCTGAGAAAATGCAGCGAAAACGAAAGCAGCCATATTTAGCTGGAAACAAGGTATTCTCAGCACAGCTAAGATTTTAGTTTTGGTTTGAAGGCAGCAGGAGCTTTGCATGTTTGCACTTTTTTGTCAAATGAAACCAATTTACATCATGCTGAGTCTCACACGATAATATATTATGTTATTCAAAACCGGCCATGCTTGAATATTAGACATAAGTGGTCCAGGGTTTAGTTCAGCGTCCCCACAAAGTATTAAAAAGTGTATGCAGATAAACTTTACCAGAAAATAAACATGGTACAAATTTCTCCTGTATATATAAGGACATTTCCATGCTGTCTCCAACAACTCTCATATCCTAGTAGCAAAGGTATCTTTCGTGAAACTTCAGCATTTAAGCTAGTTAAGTGTATAGGGTACTTTAGAGGGAACACAATTTGGGTTGACTTGTAGCCACTGGTAATAGGTTGTGCAATACATATGGAATCATCAGTAAAACATTTATAGCCTTCAATATTTAAAACAATAAAAAAAAAAAAAGAAAAATTCTAATAATAGCCATTTTCTATGGTAATAAAATCAATTTCAAAAACAATTTTACATACGGTACTTCTGACTGCTTCCAAGACACAGACAAGCTCTGCACTTGTCGCTCCGCACTTTGTGTGCCGCGCTTGCCTGCACAGGTGTTCTTAAGTCTCCATCAACTCTTGCGAGGTCTCAGCTGCCATCAGAGTTCGTTGAGTTAGACACAGTTCACAGTTTTTAAGCTGTTAAGTTTGAAGTAAAACACTTTACAATGTTCTCTCAGATTCTGCACAGTCCCACACACAGTAGTTATATATATAATTATTATTATTATTTATTTCTTAGCAGATGCCCTTATCCAGGGCGACTTACTATTGTTACAAGATATCACATTATTTTTACATACAATTACATTCTTTTTTTACACATTCTTTTTTACATACAATTACCCATTTATACAGTTGGGTTTTTACTGGAGCAATCTAGGTAAAGGGTACAGCTCAAGGGTACAGCAGCAGTGTCCCCCACCTGGGATTTAACCCACGACCCTCCAGTCAAGAGTCCAGAGCCCTAACCACTACTCCACACTGCTGACCCCTGAAACGTTTCTTACATAATAAAACTGTATATATATACACTACTGGTCAAAAGTTTTAGAACACCCCCATTTTTCCAGTTTTTATTGAAATTTAAGCAGTTAAAGTCCAGTGAATAACCTGAAGTGGTACAAAGGTAAGCGGTAAACTGCCAGAGGTTAAAAAAAAAAGTTTAGTTTACCAAAAACTGAAAAATAATGTACATTTCAGAGTTATACAAACAGGCCTTTTTCAGGGAACAAGTAATGGGTTAACAACTTACAGCTGTTCTGCAGCAATGGAAGTAAATTAAGCCTTGAAAGTTGATGCTAACAATTCCTACAGGTGTCCCAACTTTTGTTGATTACTTACAAACCCTTTGTCTGTATAAAAGCAGTGTTGGAACAGACTGTGTTACTACACCCTCTTAAGCATTATTTGGACAGTATTGTACTGCAGGAAGTAGTAAATTGCTCTCATAATGGCGAGAAAAAGGCAATTAACAAAGGAAGACAGACAGACCATTATAACCCTTAAAAGTGTAGGTCTTTCCTTTAGAGAAACTGCAAAGAAAGCCAAGGTGTCAGTGAGTACAGTTTCCTACACCATCAAAAGGCACTTGGAAACTGGAGGAAACTCTGACAAGATGAGGTCTGGCAGACCCAAAGCCACAACAGAATCAGAAGACAAGTTTCTGAGAGTCAACAGCTTGCGTGATAGGTGGCTCACAGGACAACAGCTTCAAGCACAGCTTATCACTGGTCGAAGTAAGCAAGTCTCAGTTTCAACTGTGAAGAGGACTTCGAGCTGCAGGTTTGACAGGTCGAGTGGCAGTAAGAAAGCCATTGCTAAGATGGCAAAATAAGAAAAAGAGGCTTGCCTGGGCCATGAAGCACCGCCAGTGGACTACTGAAGACTGGAAGAAGGTCTTATGGACCGATGAATCAAAATTTGAAATCTTTGGTTCATCACGCAGGGTTTTTGTACGCCGTCGAGTAGGCGAAAGGATGGTTCCTCGGTGTGTGACACCAACTGTCAAACATGGAGGAGGAAGCGTGATGGTCTGGGGCTCTTTTGCTGGATCCAGAGTTGGCGACTTGCACAGAGTGAGTGGCACCCTGAACCAAAACTGCTACCACAGCATTTTGCAGCGCCATGCAATACCCTCTGGTATACGCCTAGTTGGTTAGGGGTTCATCCTACAGCAAGATAATGACCCAAAACATACCTCCAGGCTATGTCAGAACTACCTTAGAAGAAAAGAACAAGACGGTAGGCTTCAAATCATGGAATGGCCAGCACAGTCTCCAGACTTAAACCCCATCGAGCTGGTTTGAGATGAACTGGACAGAAGGGTGAAAGCAAAGCAACCTACAAGAGCAACACATTTGTGGGAACTTCTGCAACAGTGTTGGGAAGAACTTTCCGAACAATATTTGATTTCCATTGTAGAAAGAATGCCACGAGTGTGTTCGGCTGTTATATCTGCAAAAGGTGGCTACTTTGATGAGTAAAAAATTTAGATTAAATTTTGTTAAACAAAACAATTCCATGATTTCTTTTTTATCTCCAATTGTTTATTTGTTCTATGCTTTAATTTCAGAGTACACTGAGACATTAAACTGTGTAAATTTCAATAAAAACTGGAAAAATGGAGGTGTTCTAAAACCTTTGACCGGTAGTGTATATATATACTTTGTATGTGTGTGTATATATATATATATATATATATATATATATATATATATAAATAAATAAACATGGACATAAACAATTTCAGACAATTATGACCATGATTTATTATGAAATAACACGAAACAAAACATGAAACAAAACAAATCTACTTAAATGTAATAACTCCCCTTCATAGTCACTTGCTTGTTTGCACTACACAATGACTTTGCCATCCTGTGTAGTCATGGTTAATGGTGGTAGGTCCTGAAGACACCTCGTTGTAGGGAAAAATTGATGGAAACTGAAAAACAATATTAGTGAATGTCAAAAATATGTTTATTGCTGTAATACAAGAATAGAACTATTGTACAGAGTCGTGTCACTCTGGGCTGAGATTGGTAGAACTGAGCACCACACAATGCATTCATTTCAGTTTTGTAGATTCCAAAACACACCCTGTTAATGATGTCATTTATGACCCCTCCTCACTATACCTGTATGTGGCAAGTCTCCAAGCCTCACACACCTTTGCATTTGTAGATTCTCTGAGATTCTCCCATCCCCCCATGCAGTCAAGCAGAGCAGAGCATAAAACCGCCTACACACATGCCCAGAAATGGTCATATTTGCTCTCAATCTAGTCAGACTGCATTCCAAAATACCCCACCTAAACTCTGTGCTCAATGTCTCTCCATTGAAAGTACCATACATACAATATTCTAACAATATGAATATGGACTATCAAATTTCCTTACAATCCTCCCTTAGATACTCTAAATATCTTATATGAGAGTATCTCACCATCATACACATTACATAATAGTTCATATTCAATTACATAATAGTGATACAAAATAATACAAACTTTATCAAAAGTAGTGATTTATAAGGAATTGATTTAAGATTGAATTTAATCCCAGCGACAAGCTTCTGTATTAGGTTGTCTAGATGCATTCTAGATCTTACCTGTCTTTGAATACCTGCCATCGATAGGGTTATTAAATCAATAATTCCTATAATCAACAACTCCTTAAGATAAGTTTCTTTGTGTAAATTCGAATTATTTCACCATAATACTAGTGAATCATTCGACGAAGATATATAAACATCATCACAGTGTGATTACAAAAATAGTTAAACTCAAGGTTACTGCTCCATTAAACAGATAATCCCAGTATGTATTCTTGTACAGAAATTCCAAATTTCCTTCATGTATGAATTCATCAATTTTGTCTTGATGAGCGTCCTCTAACTTGTATTTCTGCTAAATGTACCTTTATCCCTAAGCCGACGACAACCCCAGGCAATGCGGAGCAGCAGGCAACCCCAGGCGATGCGGAGCAGCAGGCAACCCCAGGCGATGCGGAGCAGCAGGCAACCCCAGGCGATGCGGAGCAGCAGGCAACCCCAGGCGATGCGGAGCAGCAGGCAACCCCAGGCGTTGCGGAGCAGCAGGCAACCCCAGGCGATGCGGAGCAGCAGGCAACCCCAGGCGATGCGGAGCAGCAGGCAACCCCAGGCGATGCGGAGCAGCAGGCAACCCCAGGCGATGCGGAGCAGCAGGCAACCCCAGGCGATGCGGAGCAGCAGGCAACCCCAGGCGATGCGGAGCTGCAGGCAACCCCAGGCGATGTGGAGCAGCAGGCAACCCCAGGCGATCCAGATGTGGCATTCCTGAGCGGAGTCGGCGAGACAGAGCTGACGACCCTGGGCGATGGCGAGCAGGCGACCCCGGGCAACGGCAGCAACGGACCCTCGGGAGGCGATTTTGGGAGGGGAGACCAAAAGGCCAAGAAGGCGGCAACGGGAGCTCCACTTCTCCCTCTAGCGGTTGAGGTGGGAACAGCAGGTATTCCTCCTCTGCTGGTGGAGGTGGGAACAGCAGAGGCAGCTCATGTGTCAGGATGAGACATGAGACATCCACATGTGATAGGATGGTGCAAGGGATGAGGCCCAGAGACAGACTGCAGTTCAAACAAAAAACTTTTAAGAAATAAGACACAAAATAAACAGGCACGAGGGCCAAACAAAAAGGTTCTTAAACACAAAGACAATAAACACAAAGTAAAACACCCTTGCTTCCTCAGCTATCTCTCTCTACTGAGGCGCTGAGGCCTCCTTTTATGTCAGGTGGCTGGGTGTTAATTGATTGATAATTGCTCCCACCTGACGCAATAAACCTGGGCAGGGAGGAGAATTTAACCCCATTCCTGCCAATATTTACAAGGGCAGAGCCCTGCTCTGCCGCAGTCACTTTTCTGTGTTTACATGATTAATGATTGAAAATCTCATTAGAATTCAACTGTATACATGGGTTGAAGTTTTTGGAAAACACAGGATATTTTCGCTGTACTGTAGCAGCCTAAGTACAATTTGAACAGACCGGACATTTCTGCAGCAGAACAGAGACCAATCCAATAACTCAAGTGCTTTATCGAAGTGTCAGGTCTTAAATTCAAAGATTGCTATCCTGTACCTCTATTCAGATTCCCCAAAATGTGCAATCAGCCTTTCCAACAGCTCTTCCTGTTCTATATTACCAGTTTCTTTTGCAGACATTATTTAAAATTCTCATGTCATTTTAAAACTGGAAAACATTTTCTGCTTCAGTATGGGCTATTAACAAATACATACGGACTTTAACAAATGTAGTAACTTTATCCCTAACTAGACAAATGGAAGCATGCAGACTGACTACAGATTATAATTTTTTTCTCTGTTTTCTAAAACCACGGGTCAAAGTGTGCACATGCACAGTATGCTATTTCAATAAGTTTTCCGAAAAGTGTGTTTACATGATATACATTTTGTTAGTTTTCGGAATTTAATCGGAAATTTCTAGGTGCTGTTTTCGAAAAACTGACTTTCGGAATATTCCGATACATTTTCTGAAAACTGTGTTTACATGACTTTTGATATCGGAATTAGATTTCCGAAAATTTAGTTTTCCAAAAAATATCGGAATTCTTATGCTCATGTAAACGCACCGACTGATAGCTACCTCAAAAAAGAATTTAGGAGACGCACCACCACGCATACAGCGGCTTATGTTAAGATTGCAAAAGTACGATCTGACATTCGAGTACACACCAGGGAAACACTTGGTAGTAGCAGACGCACAGTCCAGAGCCTACCTGTCCGGTTCAGCAACCAGCTCCAGTGAAAATGATGTGGAGATCCATGTGGACACGGTAAGAGCAACGCTTCCTGTTTCTGAGCAGAAATGGCAACATATTGCCAGAGAAAATGCAAAGGACGAAACGCTGAAAGAGATGAACAAATCCAGCATAAACGTGAAGTGTGTTTGAGTAAACCATACCAACATTTTTATGGAGAACTGTCTGTAATCAAAGGGACAAAAATCATCGTACCCACCTCCATGAGATCTGCAATGCCACAGCTAGCACACGAGGGGCACTTAGGCATTGAAAAATGCAAAAGACGTGCTAGAGACATATTATATTGGCCATCTATGGGCCACTGAAAACAGGGACATTGAAAATGTAGTGCAGAAATGTGAAATATGTCAAAGACACAGATTCCAACAGACAAAGCAGCCACTGAAAGCACACAGCAGACCTGAAGCACCCTGGTGAAAGGTTGGAGCAGACCTGTTTCAACTTAAAAGGTAAAGACTACCTTTTAGTCATTGACTATTATTCTAACTACCCAGAAGTTGCACTATTGACTGAAACCACAGCTAAGCAAGTGATTAAACACACACAATCGATCTTTGCAAGACACAGAATACCGACAACTGTAATTACAAACAATGAACCACAATTCAGCAGCCTGAATTTTCAAGTATTCGAAAAAGAGTACAGATCTGAACACGTCACTTCGAGCCCTCTCTACCCCCAGTCAAACAGAAGGGCATAAAAGGAGTGCAAATAGTAAAAAGACTAATTAAAAAAGCAAATGAAAATTCAGAGGATCCCTATCTTGCACTATTAGCATGTAGAGCAGCACCACTTGAAAGCGGTCAGTCTCCTGCAGAGCTTCCAGTGAACCGAAAACTGCAAACAAGACTGCCAGCAGCAAGAGATCTACTCGAACCGCAGAACACAGAAACAAACAGGAATGTCATACAGTCTGCAGCACAAAGAAGGAAACAGCTGTATGATAGATCTGCAAAGTCTTTGAGCCCGCTGGCTGAAGATGATATTGTAAGGATTAGAGGCAGTAGACAGTGGGGACCCTGTTGCAAAAGTAATCAAAGAAACTACCCGAAGTTCATATCAGGTAGTAACTGAATATGGTAAAGTGTTTCAAAGTACCTGGGACCTTCAACCCACTGAGTGAAGAAATTCCACTAAAAGAACTGTTACAAACTGGATAACACTAATTGACCACAAATAGAGACACACAGCACACCTGTGTCAGAGAACAGCAACGTGATTCCAACTTTAGAAAACAAAGGAAAGACATATGGCAATATTCAGCATAAAAGACTTGTAAAAAACCAAGAGACTGATAGAGGAATGCTGAATGGACAGAGATTGAAACGATTGAAAAAAAAAGCGTTGTCATAAAGAAAATGAGAAGGTTTTTGGATAAAAATGTAATAAATAAATAATAATTGCATTTATCAGTCTATACAGCACTACTGTTGTAAGAATAACTAGTTTAATATTAGGGATTGATATAATTATTTTTATAAAATAAAAAAGGGAGATGTAGTCATAATATGGTTACATCACTGTTGTAATAAACACCCACTAGAGGGCAGTGTTACATTGTGATATATAAGAATGCTTGTGTTAATAAAAGGTCTTCAAATGGTAACCAACGTGGTGTGCAGTCATAAAAAAACACTTATTATATTATTAAAGTAAAACCTTAATTATTTATCAATTAGTGTCCTCATTGCACACACTCATAGTTCCAGAAACACGATAAATTGACCATCGGCAGAAGAAACCGCCTATGCGATATAAACATATTTCCTGTCAAGGTCAAGGTCAAAGGTCAGTGTGCACTTGTTTGAATATAGTTCCAATGGCAATAAAAAATACTTTTTGAAAAATTATTGTTTTATTTATTTTTCTCACATCAAAATATATTAACATAGATATATATATAATTTTTTATTATATTATTTATTACTTAGCAGACGCCCTTATCCAGGGCGACTTACAGTCGTTTATCTTAATGTATTTATTTCTAGACTTACTGCTATGCCAGAAGTTTTTTTGTTTTTTTTTCTTGGCAGTTACTTCTGTCTGGATCAGACGATAATATGGTGCAAAAAAATCTTAAAATATGCGACATTTGATTGGGTCAATGAACGGAAGAGTGGTCTGGGGGAAATGAGGGAGGGGGTCAGATGTTGTAGTGAAGTGAACAGACCGAAAGGCCACCCGGCAGATATTCTGAATCTAGGAGGGAAGTTTGTCAAGAGTGCTGACTCTTACTTATTTATTTACTATGTTTTATTCCAAAAATAAATGTAATTGTAATAAAGTCATTCAAGGGCACTATATAAGCTTGAGGATGGAAAGAGCTTTATGCCCTGTGAATGCACTGTACAACCACTAGAGGTCTTGGCTTGATGGCCCAGTTAATTGATTTATTGTTGGCAGCTGGACTTAATGACAAACCCTTTAAAAAGGGAGAGGTTCAACCCGTCTGCGAGAGGTGTATGGAAGAAGAGCACGTGTGTGGATCTGGAGAGAAAAAAAAACACAAAAGATCACAAAACGCGTTGTTAAAGAAATTAAGTTTAATATTTGTTTTTTTGTTACGGGTAACAGATAGCTGTCCCATGGTTAGACAGGGCTTCCTTATAAAGGTTAAGTTAGCACTCCTTGCCGGAGTTAGGCTTTTGTTTTGTTTGTTTGTTTGTTTGGTAATAGTGAATTAAAATAAATAAATAAAGAACACCAAGAGTGTTGTTGAACGGCAACTCGAGTCTCCTACCTGTGGTTTACTAGTCCTTGGGGTCACGTCATCACAACTTGGTGTCAGAAGTGGGATGTGAACGCCCCTACAGGTGTGGAGGACTAGTTAAAAAAAAAAAAAAAAAAATCATGGAAGACTGGTAAAAGCACTTTTGCAAGTTACCGCTGCGGAGCAGGACACCAACCGACAGATTGCTGCCCAGGTAGCTGCGCAAGAAAAAAGACACCAGGAACAGATGGCGGTGCAGCAAGCAGCTACCCTGGCATTACAGCAGCAGCAGCAACAGTTGTTGGCCCAGCTGGTAAGAGCACAGGAGGAGCGTCAAGACATGACATAACAACTACCTGCAGCTGAGGGTGGCCGACCCTTGAGCAACCCCATAAGACCCAGTCACCTGTTGTCCAAAATGACCCAGCAAGATGATGTGGAAGCGTACCTTCTGGCATTTGAAAGGATCGCTGCCAGAGAAGGTTGGCCAAAAAACCAATGGGCTGGAAGTCTGGCACCATTTCTGATTGGTGATGCTCAGAAAGCGTACTTTGACTTGGGCACCCCCGCTGGTGAGGATTACGACCAACTCAAGGCAGAGATTTTGGCGAGGGCAGGAGTGACAGCCGCCATCAGAGCACAGCGGTTCCATGCGTGGACCTATAACCAGGAGCGATCCTCCCGCCGCAAATGTTTGATTTGGTACATTTGGCCAAGCGCTGGTTACAGCCGGATGTTAACTCAGCTAGCAGGGTTGTGGAAATCCTTGTAATGGACCGGTTTTTAAGAGCCTTACCCGGGTCCCTCAAGAAGTGGGTAGGACAAGGTGACCCATCCTCCCTTGATGACTTTGTGGCCTTGGTGGAGTGACAGATCGCCTCAGAGGAACTGGCACGAACCCCATCAACAACGTACCCCAGGAGCAATTGGCGGACAGCTCCTCTGAAACAGCGCCCCGGCCAGAACTCTGGTAAGATCGAACTGAGGGGAGGGGTTGCTGAAGAGCGGTTGAGGACCGTTAAGGGACTGGGGGAAAGAGGGGTGATGCAAGGTTTGAATAGTGGTCAAAATGTGAACCAGTACCAGAATTATAAGTGTTATCATTGCAATGAGTATGGCCATATTGCAGTACAGTGCCCAAATGAACAGACACCTATGGAATGCAACGTGTTGGATTATAAGTGTTGTGGGGTAACCAGTGTTGTGGGTGCTGCTATAGGAGGTCATCAGTTCATGCTCTCAGGGTCTCAGGACTGGTATCACTTGTATCCACGGCGATACTAATTTCTATCCTACCTGTCAGGTGAATCTGAGCTTTAATGGGGTTGAAAGTAGTGTCCGAGTGGGGGTCTTACCAAAGCTCCCACAAGAGGTGATATTGGGCAGAGATTACCCAGGTTTTCATAACTTGCTTCAAGTACAGGGGAAAATGGCACCCCCTGCTGACCAAAGGAAAGTTGGTGAAATTGAGCCAACAGGGTGTCTGGAGCAATTGTTTCCATTTACAGACTCTGACTTGTTTGTAGATAATGTTAAAGTCAGAAAAACTCGGAAGGAGAAAAGGGCTTCCAAGCGTGAATGGAGAGCTCTGGCTACAATTCAGGAAAGTGTACTCATAGGGGAGAGTTCAAAAAGGGTTGGAAAAGGGGTGAGTACTCAGTGTAGCTCTCAGGAGATAATAGATGAAACAGGTAGTACACACATTACCATGGGAGAACCAGAACAGGCTGTATTAGAAGAGTGGAGGGTGCCAGACTCACAGTTCGGAAGGGAACAGGCAAATGACCCTGCTCTGGTCAATGCCTGGAAAAATGTAGTTGAGGTAAATGGGGTACCAATAGAGGGAAAAACCAAAGGGGATAGTGATTGTTTTATTGTCAAGAATGACCTGTTGTACAGGGTAACGTGCATTGGGGAGGAGGTGGTAGAACAACTCCTGGTGCCAGTCTGCTATAGGAAAGTGGTGTTACGCCTGGCACATAGTCATCTATTTGGAGCACATTTGGGAATTGAAAAAACCACACAGCGTATTCTTAAAAGGTTATTTTGGACATGTGTGTATAAGGAAGTGGAAAAGTACTGTAATGGTTGTCCCGACTGCCAAAGGGCCAGTCCCCGCAGTAAATTCAGAGCTCCCCTGGTGCCGCTTCCCATTATAGATGTACCCTTCGAGCGCATTGCTGCAGACCTGGTCGGACCATTGCCACGATCAGCCCCGGGGCATGAGCATGTGCTGGTAATACTAGATTATGCCACCAGGTATCCAGAAGCAATTCCCCTGAGGAACACTGCATCTAAAACCATTGCTAAAGAGTTGGTGCAGGTGTTCTCTCGTGTTGGTATCCCTAAAGAGATCTTAACTGACCAGGGTACCCCGTTTGTCTCCAATTTAATGAAGGAGCTGTGTGCCCTCTTAAAGATCACCCCAATAAGAACCTCGGTTTATCATCCCCAAACCGATGGTTTAGTAGAAAGATTTAATAAAACATTAAAAAGTATGCTCAAGAAGGTTATCGCTAAAGAAGGGAAGGACTGGGATCTACAGTTGCCGTATTTAATGTTTGCCATAAGGGAGGTCCCTCAGTCGTCCACGGGTTTTTCTCCCTTTGAATTGTTGTATGGGAGACAACCCCGTGGTATACTGGATATCGCTAAAGAGATCTGGGAGGGACAAACCAATACAGGGAAATCAATAGTCGAACATGTGATAGAGATGGGTAATCGAATAGAGAAGATCACCCCCATAGTTAGAGAGCATTTAGGAAAAGCACAAGCAGCACAGTCCCGGACTTATAACCAAGCAGCACAGGTCAGAGTGTTTGAACCCGGGGATAGGGTTTTGGTTTTAGTTCCCTCCTCACAATGTAAATTATTTGCACGGTGGCAAGGTCCTTACGAGGTAATTGAGGCAGTGGGGCCCGTGAATTATAAGGTTAACCAGCCGGACCGAAAAAAGAAAGAGCAGATTTATCATATAAATCTGTTAAAGCCCTGGAAAGATAGGGAGACAGTACTTGCTGGAGAGGAGGCAGAGACTGAGGAGGTTAAGCCCACAACTTCTAAAGTCAACATCGGCTCAACCCTAGACACAGCCCAATGCCAAGAAGTCAGGGAGATGGTTGAAAGAAATCTCGATATATTTTCAGCATTACCAGGGAGAACAAACATAATTAAACATAACATTATAACTGAACCCGGGGTTAAAGTAAAGTTACGACCCTATCGAGTCCCCGAGGCCAAAAGAGCAGAGATAAAAGCGGAGGTAGAGAAGATGCTCCAATTAGGGGTGATTGAGGAATCTAGCCGTGATTGGACTAGTCCAATAGTATTGGTGCCAAAGCCCAACGGTACTTGGCGGTTTTGCAGTGATTTCCGTAGGTTGAATGAAGTTTCAAAATTTGACGCTTACCCTATGCCTAGGGTAGACGAATTAATTGAGAAGCTAGGAAAGGCCAAATACCTGTCTACCTTGGACCTCACCAAGGGTTATTGGCAAATACCCCTAACTGAGAGTGCCAAGGAAAAGACAGCTATTGTTACTCCATCAGGCTTATACCAGTATAAGGTAATGCCATTTGGGCTGCACGGTGCACCGGCTACTTTCCAGCGCCTCATGGATAAGATCTTGAAACCTCATGCTAATTATGCAGCAGCCTATTTGGATGATATAGTAATTTCTACTGAAACCTGGGAAGGGCATTTACAAAGGGTGGAAGCTGTCTTGGGTGGTCTCAGGACAGCCGGATTAACTGCAAACCCTGAGAAATGTCATGTGGGTCTAACAGAGGCTCACTATTTGGGTTATGTGGTAGGGAATGGTCTCGTAAAGCCCCAACTGAACAAAGTAGAGGCCATTAAGAACTGGCCTCGACCTGTTAATAAGAAGCAGGTTCGAGCCTTTCTAGGTATCGTGGGGTACTATAGGAGGTTTGTTCCAAATTTTGGCACGCTAGCTACGCCTCTGACAGAGTTAACCCTCGTTACCGACCACGCACCCCTAAAATGGAGAAAAACTCCAGAGTTACCAGGTGGTTTTTGTCAATTGAACATCGCAGTGGGAAGCGGAATGGTAATGCAGATGGTTTGTCACGGGTCCACTGTTTTTCAGACAGTTACGCTCCAACCCATGGGTTTGAGCTGAGGGGAGGGGTATGTAATAAAGTCATTCAAGGGCACTGTATAAGCTTGAGGATGGAAAGAGCTTTATGCCCTGTGAATGCACTGTACAACCACTAGAGGTCTTGGCTTGATGGCCCAGTTAAGTGATTTATTGTTGGCAGCTGGACTTAATTACAAGCCCTTTAAAAAGGGAGAGGTTCAACCCGTCTGCGAGAGGTGTATGGAAGAAGGGCACGTGTGTGGATCTGGAGAGAAAAAAAACAAAAGATCACAAAACGCGTTGTTAAAGTTTAATATTTGTTTTTTTGTTATGGGTAACAGATAGCTGTCCCATGGTTAGACAGGGCTTCCTTATAAAGGTTAAGTTAGCACTCCTTGCCAGAGTTAGGCTTTTGTTTTATTTGTTTGTTTGGTAATAGTGAATTAAAATAAATAAATAAAGAACACCAAGAGTGTTGTTGAACGGCAACTCAAGTCTGCTACCTGTGGTTTACTAGTCCTTGGGGTCACGTCATCACAGTAATATTGTAGCCTGAATATGGAATATAAAAAAATCTAGTTAGTTTCAGGTCACGTTCTAAAACAACGAAATAGTAGTAATATTCACAGCCATTTAAGTATAGCTAAAGAAAGGGTGCTATCATTCATTTTTAATACATTTACATTCAATATAATACAGACATAATTTACAACAGGACAGGGAGTAGCATATCTTCTGTAGGGTGACATATAACTAATTTATTAAGAAATAAACATTTACAAACTAAATAAATCTTAATTGTTTTCCGCAATGGTACACACAGGAGCACTCCAACTTAAACAACTTAAAATAAGAAACTAAAATATATTAAATCACTTTAGTTGATTTATTTGCTACAAGCAGCCCCAGCTAATTTTGTATAACAGTACAGAGACTTTAGCAATGCATGATGCATCCTCTCTCTCTCTCTCATTGTATCATAATGTGCACAATAAGTTTATTTTGTGTTTTAAAAATGACCAGCCATTCTCATTAAGAAAAACCACGAGAAATGTCTTTTGTGAAGGGAAAGCGTTAAAAAGATTTAACGATTTATGTCTAATGAGGAGAATGATCCTTCACTCAAGCAGGTATGTTCATTGATAGATATATTTTTTTCTGTTTGATATTTGTAAAATTATGTATTTGTGTAAGTATGGCAAGTTGCATATCAAATGAAAATGTCCTCAGAAACCACAAAAAAAAAGTTATATCCCATGTAATATTAGATTGGCAACCAGCAGTCAAGCACTAGAGCACCTTTTAATACAGTAATGAGGTTTTGTAAATGTAGTAACTTATGTCAAACATACTTGAAATATCACGATCATAATAAATGCTGGATCTTATATATTGTTGCTTGTGGAGTAGTGGTTAGGGCTCTGGACTCTTGACCAGAGGGTCGTGGGTTCAATCCCAGGTAGGGGACACTGCTGCTGTACCCTTGAGCAAGGTACTTTACCTAGATTGCTCCAGTTAAAACCCAACTGTATAAATGGGTAATTGTATGTAAAAATAATGTGATATCTGTATAATGTGAAATAATGTATAATGTGATATCTTATAACAATTGTAAGTCGCCCTGGATAAGGGCGTCTGCTAAGAAATAAATAAATAATAATATATAGTGTTTAGGTTCTACCTTATTATTAATCCACAAAAATACTTTTGTCTCTTAAATGTAATTCTTATGTATTCCTTAGATCATCAGCGAGGGACTTGTCAGTCGTTGCTCCAAACTGAATCATATCAAGTTTGTGAATGATCTTCTCCATGGGCTGTAATCAAGGGAGTATATGACCACACATACTCTACATGGAGGAGGCACATCCGGCAAGAGTCCAATCTCAACAAAGCAGCTTTATGATATGACATGTTGTTTCTTCAATATATACTATGAGAAATGCATGCTAAATATTTCATATTTATCATTAGTTTTTATTTAATATGTGATGCTGTTCTAATTTTCCCTTATGGCAGCAGCTGTGAAGAGGGAATACCCTGGAACGCACGACACCGCTGTCAAGCTAGCCAGTAGGAAGAAGTTTGGCAATGAAATGAAGCAGCTACAGAGAAAAGAAAATAGTGTAATTATTCCTCAATACAAAAATAGCTAATAGTGTTCTACTTTTAACTTGTACTTGTTGTTTTCCTGTACCATATTTCAATATTATTTTAGTTCATTTTCACATTTTAGTTTAACAGAGGTAATTACAGTAGTTTTCAATGTAAATGGTTTCCAATTTGTATTCATTAGTGCTTGGAACTAGGAATGTATTCCTTTAAAATGTCATATTAGTGTTGGACAATTTAGCTGAAGGGCTAAATTATAGTTTTTAAAATGCTTCAATTTCAGTGTTAAAATGTTTTACTACATCATTGAGTGTATTTAGTAGGATGACTATCCTAAGTGTTTGTAATGTGAATGCCTTCTAATCACATTTTCTGTGATTAAATCAATATGTTTACACACACTGTGTTGCCAATAAATATAATAAACTGCTAAATTGAAAGATCAAACAGTTGTGTTTCATTTTTGTGCAGTGTTATGGTACTACTCATTATACTGTATGGTTAATACCAGAGTACTTTACAATGGTAAATACCATATTACCGCATTCCCATGTAGAACTGAACCATGGTACTTTCCATAAGCACGTACCATGGTAAACTACAGTGCACTGTAGTGATTACCATGATAAATTATGGTAATTACCATTGTATACTATGATAATACCATGGTTTACTCTGCAAAAGTCCCGTAATATTTACTACAATACTAACATCATTTTATCACAGTAATTACCATAGTACTTTTTCACCTGGGTATTTCTAATTCCAGTGATGAAGTAAAAAGTGTGCTCTGTGGTTGCAAATACACTACATTTGGAAAATGTTCAGCGGGGAGCTCGTCCCTCTGAGGGGTGGGGGGATCATACACATGGGAGGGGTCCTACGCAAAAAACACTCATTACCATATAATAGATCTAACACCCCCCCCCCCCAACTCAATACCACACGACCATCATGACAGTAAAAATAGACGCAATGAAGCATTCTTACCTTTAATTAGTGATCAGCAGATGTGTCAGCCACACGAAGAGCACAGCGTGTGGTTTTCACTAACTACTGTGCAGAATAAATGATCGTAACTTTCTTCCTATGCATCGGGACGCGGTACATTTGCTAGGAAATCGGGAATGTCCCAACCATATAGGGACTGTTGGCATGTATGCAAGATACCGTTTTTGCATTTGTCACCATGGTTGTTTTGCCGTAGCCTGCTGGGGTCATGTGACTGCAACACCTCAATTAGAACCCCAAAAAACAGAGATTTAAACTGAGCTGTGTCGAAACCATGCAGGTTGCAATACATTGCATACGTCTATGGCAGGCAACTGGAAGTGAAGAGCAGCTCCTGAATAGTCACCTTAACACAGTCATATAAAACAATTAACAAAACACATCATTTGAGTAATTGGAATCACTCAGAATAACTTGTAAGGGGACAGAAAAAAAGGAAATGTAATTTTAAGATACTAACTTACATTTTACATTCCAGTGACTGAAATTAAGAGTAATTTTTCTCTATCGCAAAGTCCATTAAAAACCCATTTCCAACTAAAGGAATAAAACTATTGCAATTTCATTTTTCAGTTTCAGACATGTTCTTGAAATGCATGACAAAGTAATGAGTAAAATGTATATCTGGAATAAATGCTTGAATACATATTATGTTTAATTAGTTATTAAATCAATCATATTAGAAATATGCATAGGTGAGTATGAAAATGGAAGACAGTAATGTCAATTTTATTAAAGGTAATGAAGCAATGTCATTTGCAAATTCGTCCAAGAATATCTTAGAAATCTGAAATCTATGCTACAGTGCAGCAGTTAATTGAGTAATCCATTCTTTACACAACTCATTCTGCTCCTGTTGTCTGGTTGAACATTATATCTGGTTGAAGTTATATTGCCCATTTCCAGTTTCACCAAAGTCAATTCTGTTGGGAGTTGCTTTTACTTATATTTTTAATCTTAAGCATAATATCAAATGTTATATTTAGACTTTCTGTAAAAGTCTGGGATTGTTAAACTGGAAAGACACTAAATCGAGAGGTCGGTATGTGTTTAACTTTAAGCTGATACCAGTATTATTAACTCATCAGCCCCTATGAGGAGATCCATTACAAGCCTGTGACTTTGGCAGGGTACTCAATGAAGTGCTGCAGGGCTCCGTCCTTGGACCACCCATGTTTCTTAGCTACATCAACGACTTTGATTGGGGGATAATTAGCAAACTTGTCATATTTGCAGACTCAAACTCTTAAAAGGAGTTGACCCCATTCAAAGTTGTGACTTAAGCGGCCCAGGGCCGCCTTTTCATATATGTGAACGCTCCAAAAAAGAAAAGGCAGCCTGGGCCAGCCTAGATTTAGGCCACCGGTTCGATGTGGCCCAGGGTCTGCAATTGCAGGACCAGGGCCACCCTTTACATATATATGAATGCAAAGCAGACTTAGGGCCGCCTTTTCGTATCACATGGCCAATCTGGTTACGTCGCTCAGTACTCCCATACTCCCACATGCGCGAAAGGTAAATCCTCTGCTAACCAATACGGCAGTGAATCAATATGGAATGGTAATTATTTCTATATCATACAACTTTAATTATAAAAATATTAAATTTAAAAAAATCTAGCGGGTTAACGTTCAGGTTGTGTCTTTCACATAATATATGTGCTGCA
This sequence comes from Acipenser ruthenus, assembly GCF_902713425.1. Classification (NCBI taxonomy): domain Eukaryota; kingdom Metazoa; phylum Chordata; class Actinopteri; order Acipenseriformes; family Acipenseridae; genus Acipenser; species Acipenser ruthenus. The sequence continues at coordinate 6,936,992 of NC_081216.1, read as the reverse complement.
GTGCATTCATAATTAAGATTAATTTGTCACAGTTACCTTTTCTTCCTGTTATTTAGTAACTAAGCGATAAATATAAAAACTGCATTATTGTGGATCTAAATAATGAACAATAATGCGGCGACTTGGCATATTCAGCTACCGTTGTTTATTTTGCACACAACAATACACATAGCTACAGAAGTGTGTGTCTACATTAAAATGCTGATCATTTATTTTAGCTGCTTGCTTTTACACACACATAAAATACTGTTGTCATCCACAAATATTAAGATCGTTGATGCACCATAACATTATGTCAAAATAGTCAATAATTATATATATATATATATATATATATATATATATACATACCATAACATTGTTACTGTGCTGCATTGAATATACATTAAAAACAAACACCTGCTACAAATCAAGGATTACTGCACATCCCGGTAGCTCTTCCATTCTGAGTGCAGGAAATACAAAAAATAAATAAATAAAAGCAATTCGACACATTTTAGACCTGCTTTTCAGTCACATATGTGAAAGCGCAAAGGCGCCTTAAAGGGGAACTGTACTCAAAATAACAAGACTCTCTAAATACTCTGTATACATAACAAATGTGTCTCGCTGCGCCAGTTTTGTTAAAAAGTCAAGCGTTTGGCCAGCATTTCATTTTTTTGTCAGCTTTCTGAGTCAGCTGGAAATGCAGGCCGTCGCCATATTGGAACCTTACTAGCGCCGCTGTTCCGTCATATCGTTGACAGCCACCCACACCAGTGAACGCTGGCAGGGTGCGTTATGTTGGAATACAAAGCGTTCGGGTGCAAAAATAACAAAAGGAAAAGCAGTAACAAAAAGTATTTTTGTGTGCCTAAGCCTTTAAACCAACAACGAGTCAACGACAGGACGTCCCACAAAGCCTGACGGAAGAGAGCTCCAATACATTCAATGGTTTAATGGTTTTTATACAATATACTGCTCAAGGAGAGGCTGAAAATGTGTCAAAAGCTGTAGTTAACATGTTTTCTATTGAAATGGTTATATATTCATTTGCATTACAGTTCCCCTTTAAACCGCAAACTGGCCTCCTCATTCGTACATTTTGTAATGTTCTTACGTTCTTATGTAAAGATGTGGTTACCGTGTACTTCTGCTGGGTCTTGTTCTTTTTATAAAGAATTGTTCAATGAAAAATACATAAAAACTCAGATGTATCTGCTGGAGGACTGGGCTGGCTGTAAGGGAAGAGAGGATGCCAGAATGTTTTTATATAAATAAGAGGTAATAAGATGTGCTTTAAAGGCTTGATTAAACACTTGGTACAGTCAATGTACCAGCAGTGTGGGCAGCAGTGTGGAGTAGTGGTTAGGGCTCTGGACTCTTGACCAGAGGGTCATGGGTTCAATCCCACGTGGGGGACATTGCTGTTGTACCCTTGAGCAAGGTACTTTACCTAGATTGCTCTAGTAAAAAAAAACTGTATAAATGGGTAATTGTATGTAAAAATAATGTAATTGTATGTAAAAAAATGATGTGATATCTTGTAACAATTGTAAGTTGCCCTGGATAAGGGTGTCTGCTAACAATTGTTAATTAGCCTCCTACTGGGCACCCAGCAGGTAGATACAATTCTAGACAAGGTTTACAGCAAAGAAATTAAGTTAAAGTGTAGAGAACAGTTGACTTTATAACTGTACAATAAAGTGGTTTTAAGAGACTTATGTTTCTAATTGACCAGTTTAACCAGCCCCTCAGGGGCTGGTTTTATGCTTGGTACAACCACTGCTTGAAAGGCCATCTTTGTCTTTTGCCAGCTCATTCTGAGTAAATATAATTTGACAGTCATGGATACATTACGGTAAAAACACTAAAACTATACTTCTGTTGTCACTGTTATTGTAAGTTGCCTCACCCATCCGGCAGTACACTCAGTTAAACAGCAGGGGGCGTTTGTAAGGAGTCCTATTTCAAAGACTGTCACAGAGTAGGAGGAGGCTGCGTGTTAGTACAGCCACAGCCAAACCCTGTCTGATCGCTATCTTTAGACATTGGTCGGGCTCTTAAATTCTTTTTGTGTGCCAACCATTTAAACTAATTAGGGGGCTTGAACAAAACCGTAGATTCATGGGAAATGATGACACCAACAATACAACCACCGTTTTGTTGCACAATACTAAGAGTTTGCACAACAAGGAGGAACTAGTTTAGACTTGAGCCGAACATTTCTTTAATTACACATGCTTTTTTTTTCTTTTTTTTTTCTAGCCTTCAAAAAAAGTGATCCTAAAAGTGTCGCTCTCTAATATTACAACAGGGAGGTTTGAGTTATTTTTTATTTTTATTTTTTTTTAAATATGGCGACAAGAGGAGGGTACCCCATGAATGCTGGTAGTCCCATGAATTTAGGGGGTAACCCTATGAATCCTAATATTAACCCTATGAATTCGGGTCAAGGTGGTCTTCGGATCCCTCATGCAATGCAACAGAATCCAGGCTATCGCACAATGGGCACCGGCGCATCCCCGTACCACCAGGTAACGTTGAACACGTTTTAATACTTATCCAGGAAAATAAAGGCTCCGATAAAGTATTTAATAAGTTCAATACAAACGATACGTTTTCCTGTACACTCATATTTAAGTTGCTGTTTTAGTTCCCTGCTTTTATTTTGTTATTCATTTTGCCGTTTCAATACCAGCAAAAATGTTATTGTACATGCGTTTCTTTTTGATAAGAATACAGTTATAACTTGTAGTGTTAATTAAAGATTAATATATTTCTACAGAAAATATCAGAATTAGTGCGCTTTCTGAAATCTATCAATTAGGTGCAAGCAACTATGGTAACTAATTTGTATTTAAGCATTAGTTTATTCTACTAAAGTCACACTGTAGCAATTAAATGAGTATGTATTGGATTACTGTATCTTTGATTACCTTGCGAACGGAAACTGACTTTTTTCACTTTTCACAGGACAAGTGTAATCGAAAGCATACAGGTGAGCTACCTGCGCTTTAGATTACGTAAACTCCGGGAGTCACACGCTGTAGGCGGGAATGGCTTATAAATATATATTTTGAAAAATAATACTGTGTGTTTTTGAATAGGCCTAAAGACTCTCAAGTATTGTGTTTGTTGGTAGCGACTACTTCCGCATTTATAAAACAATGGAGCGCAATTAAAACAAGACACTCCACATATCACTATAAGCAAAACAGGGAACTTGTATCGTTTTAAAGTAAATTTTACTTTTGAAATGCAGGCCCTGCTGGGTATGTGCGTTAAATTTAATTTGACAAAAAAGGAACAGAAAGTAGATAAACAGCCACATGATTAGCTTGTACTCACGTGGTTCGTATTTTCTAAAACCGAAGTGCCCGCGGGTCCATGCGCGCTATCTGTACTAACGCTACAGTGTGGCTATTGTCTTTTGGTTTATGTCCCTACTCGATATAGTTTGAAGAAGTGGAAGCACCTGCTATATGTAGCACACACCATTGCGTACATGGAATGTCCCGCACATGATTGAGTTTTGTCCCCGACATATAACACGTAGAAGACGCATCTGTCTGTTGTGAGTCAGTTTCAGTCATGGGCAAGTCAAAGTATGGGTTTTATCATTTTTACTTGTATGAATATCCCGTGATTACATGGTACATTTATGACTGTCAGTGTCCTTGCTGTTCTAATACAAACTGTTGTGTACTGACATTGTATATGATCGGGCTTGGTTTAGCCCCTTGTCTGTGTTCATTGTCATGGTTGGCTCCCATTGTTTTCTGAAAGCTTATGTGTGGCTTTGGGGATGCATGTAGCCCACTGTGCAACATCCTGTCACCCCTACAGTCTTAGATGGTGCCTTGTCAATTTGAGAGGTGCAGTCTGAGCATTACAAGTACATTTCAAAATGCTTTCTGTAGTCTTTTTAAAAGGATGTCCAGGTACAAATACTGGCAGGTCTTTTTTAACCCTTTACTTTCAGACCACCAGTGGGTCAGACCTGAAAATTGATATTAAAACCTTTATCAACATATGATTGTATGTACATGCCATTCATTGATGGGTTCTTAATGTATTTGCATTGTTTTTCTTCACTGTTGTATTTAATGTACTATGCCCTGCATTTCACTGTATTTAATGTATTATGCATTGTTCCTCACTGTCTTGTAAAGCTCTTTGTGATGGTGGTCCACTATGAAAGGTGCTATATAAAATAAATATTGATTAAAGTTGCAAATTATATCACTTTTAAATTAACCAATGGTGTTTTCTTTTTATTTTATTGATTCAGAATATAATTTTATTAATTTAGGTTTAGTCATTGTCCAAAATCCTGAAAAATGATGGCCATCAGTACCAGTAATGTAGAAACATTTGGACTGTTCACATATGTAACATAGTGGAATAGAAAGCCTTTATCCCAGTTTTGTGGCAAATCGAATCAAATTGGTTGATCAGTTTAAGTTCCTAGGTTTTTTTCTGTGCTTGATAGATTTGAAAGTCTCTTTCTTGTATCTGAAACATACAGAAAAAAAAAGACTATCTGTACCCCCAGCTAAAACTTCAATACAGGTTTATCAGATTAAAATAAATGTTGGCACACTATTAAAAGACAACATTGATGCAGCTTGAATTTATTATAAAATAATTTCTGGAGCAGCATAATACAACTCATCTGACAGTTATATACCATTAGAAACATATTTAGCCATACTTGGAGAAAATTATCTAGCAGTAAACACAAGTAGCAAAAAAAAAAAAAATGTAACAGTCAGACACCTTGCGTTGTACGCTCTTGGAATTTAAAGCTGGAGATTTGCAGCCTTGAAAAAATTGATTTTCACTCAAACACAAGGACATAAATAAAGTATATTACATACTGAGCCTGAGTGAAAGCCCTGCTCTTAAACAATGATACGCCAGCATTCGTAAGGCTGTTGTTGTATGTTGTTAAATAGAGCGAGACAGGCTTGGCGTGTTGACTCCTAAGTAACTATAATAATCCCTTGCAAACTCACTGGAATTATTGAAACATCAATAATGCACATCAAGGTGCCACAGTAGCAAGGACCTTAGATTTTAGGCTGCTCCAAGTCATTGTGGAGTTATTGTTTTGTATTACAGTCTAGCAGGCAATGTATGTTACTAACTTCCTTTTTTTCTTTCTTTGTTACCTTGCAGTGATCCTGAGTGGTTCCAAGTTCTTGTGCTTTGATACAGAGTTCATTACCTTGTAGCTATCTCCTAACAGGCTTCAAGCTTGTTGGTACAGGTCATGTTTTTGATCATGAGGCTGTACTAGATCTGTTGGCCCAGGGTATAGTAAAGAAGCATGTGGAGACAACATAGTTGAAAGTGCCACGTGACATCTGTGATAAAGGCAATTGCATGGGGCCCCAAGGCAGCAAGGGGGCCCCTGTTGTCGTGGCTCAGTTACTATAAAAAAAATAAAAAAATTGTTCACCTCCTGCACCAGAATCAATGACTTATTAGCAATTTTACTGTTCTTTTTATCTATACGCCAAAAGCAATAAACAGAAAAAAACACAACGTGTAGGGGTTTAAAACCATGAGCAAGTTTGTCAGCATGTGCTGCGTAATCATGTAACCCACAATTTAAGATAAAAAACGGCATGACATTTAACAATTTCGACACACTACAAAGTTTACTTGCGCATGGTGTCTGTGCTGCAAACGTGAGGGGAATACTGGTGTAGGCGTCTCATGCGTAGGGCTCCGTGTTTGAATGAACCTGGAAACAAATTAAAATAAATGCGTTTTCCAGCCAATGTATCATCCTCGCCTCTTGCTATCCTTGACTACATCTAAGGGAAATCTGTTGGACCTGTATCCTAACCTCAGTATTGCCTTGTGTCTGCTTTTCACTGTGCCTGTCGTGTCAGGGGAGAGAAGAGTTTCATACCAGAGCATGAAATTAATCAAAAACTATTTACTTTCTACAATGTCGCAGAACAATGTGCACCAGATTTGCCGAAAACTGGATTATTAGCTATAATTGCAGACTTGGCCGCTGCGAAAGCACCAAAGGTTAATTTCTAACTGTCTTTGTGAGTGTGTTTTCTTTCGATTGTTGTAGTAAAATGCAATGCAAATAGTCATCGTTGCCCTGTTTGAAAGTCATGGTCTACCGTAGTACTGGTAAGAATAGGGAATAGGAATTGAGCTTTGCATGGGGACACCACAGAACAAACGCGGCCACTGTGCATAGTCAGTGTGATACCTCGAAAGAAATGCGCTGATCATATAAATAACCTTGTAGAACACATGCGTGGTTGTACAGTAGTTAAAAGTAACATTGTAGTTAAAATGGAAGGCTCTTTTTAATGCCTACCCCATTACCATTAAAAATTGTACAGTATTTATCGAGATTACTCATGACTTCAAGGTAATGTTGCATTTTACCCCTGAAAATACATTTTACTCTCTGTGTTCAAATTAGAGGGTAAGTTACTCCCAGACCCCAAACCTTCTTTGGAGCGCTGCCTACTGGATAAAATTAGTTCATGGAATGTGATCTGCTTGTATCCACTCATTTCTTGATATTTATAAGTGTTCTATTAAAACATATGAGACAGAATACATGTTCTAATATAAGTAAATGAAATAAATCGGATTTACAGTGTGTTCCCGTTTTTTCTTGGCTGTAAATAAGTTTGTGTTATGTTTTGTTTCTGTGTGCTGCTGTAAAATGTATCCGCCCTTTAAAGATGAAATGCCCGTCTCAGTGACATCACACGAATAAACAAACAATCAGGCAGTGAAATTCAATCCCTAACCAATTCAGTGATATCTACTGCAAAGTATGGTTGCCCAGTAAGTCAAAGAAACAAAGTGCATTAGTTATCGTGTTTACCCGATCACAGACCCAGAATGACACTTCAGTATGTTTGTGTTTACACGATCACGGCCCTTAAAGGGTTAAGAGACAGCTCTAGTAAGTTTCAGGCGTAGTGTTGGTAACACTTTGATACCTGAAATTTTAGATTCAACCATATTTTGAAGACAAGAATTTTTGGAGGCATAACGTAATTTGATGACCAGCGCACTAGAGCTTGTAAAGACCCCGTCTAAGCCCCGGCTTCCTTGTGTTTTCAGCGGCAGGGAATGCCCCCAGGTCGAGGTATGCCAATGCCAGGGATGGGGCCTGTTCCTGGCCCTTCATATGGTTCAGGGATGCCCATGAGGCCTGGCATGCTTCAGCAAGGGATGGACCCCTTCCGAAAACGACTTCTTCAGCAGCAGCAGCAGCAGCAGCAGCATCACGGGATGCATAACCAGAGACGGGGGTAAGAGATGTCAGCAGGACAATAAAGCAGCCCAGGTCTACTGTTCTCCGTTGTGGTTCTGAGAAAAAAAAAACATATTGGATATAGGATCAAATATAAAAACATACAGGATAAGCCAGGTGGTAAGGTCGCTTTCTGGTTAATTATGTGTCATCTTGAAGTGCTATCATTTGAATTGGTTGAGATGCAAGGCATTGTTTAAGGGACAGTCCTGCTATATTGGCATATATCTGTTACTTAAAGAAGAGTATTTTTATGAGTTTTAAATTATGTTAAAGGCTTTCAAATAAAGAATGTTGTAACACCAGCCTTATTTATTCAGCAAGTTATTCCTGTCCAATGTTAATCAATAAAATCTACTTTTAGATATACAGACTAACTGATCCATTATGAACAGCTCCATCAAGAGCATGTTATGAGAATTTGAAAATATTTCAAACTGGATATTGGGACATTGCTTGTCTTTGCCATCATATCATTCATTTCCCAAAAGTACCCTGCACCTCTTAAAATCTTATAATGCAGTGAGGTGTGGGCCAGAGAAAAAAGTGCCCTCTACTAAGTCACCAACACCTGGTGTTCATTAGAGGCCTTCTTGTGAGACTGCGCTTGGAATACTGTGTCCAATTCTGGTCACCGCTGCAACAAAGAGACATTGTGATCCCTGGAGAAAGTCCAAAGAAGAGCAAGCAGACTAATCCCACAGTTTAAAGGAATGAGCTGCGAAGATAGACTGAAAGAATTGCATCTATCTAGCCTGGAATAAAGAAGAATTAGGGGGGGCAGGACTGAAGACTTAAAAGGAGTCTTCTTTTAAAAGGAGTTAACCTTAACCAATACTATCAGGGCAGTACAGAAACCATGACCAGAGGGCATAGTTGGAACTTAAGTGGAGATAAACTTAGGGCACAGGGAAGGAGATAATTCTTCACACAGAGAGTGGTGAGGGTATGGGATGGCCTCCTCTTGTTCCTCCATACAGTATTTGCATGACAGCTAAAATATGAGCTGCTCATTAGTGAATTGCTTTCATCTGCAATGCTACAGCATATATTACTGAAAAAATTAACCATTCCTTAAACTTGTGTTGAGTGTTTAGTATCCCTGTACCAGGCTGTTTTAAGTTACTGGAACTGAGTATAACATTTATGAAAATGCTAAAAACAGAAAAAATACAATGACAACAGCCACTTTGCTCCCTGTGAAAATGACATTCTTTAGGCCAGTGCTATTTAATGCCATAATACTGTATATAAATATTCCAAAATTAGCTAGTGCATACTAAAAAAAAAAATCATGAGTCACACTGTTGAACTTTTTTTTTTTTTTTCAGAATCAAGCGAAGGAAAATGGCAGACAAGATACTTCCTCAAAGGGCAAGTTAAAAATTGTAAAACTTAGTGGTGGTGATAAAACATTTACAACTGACATGTCTTCCTGTTCATTGTCTTCCTAAAATAAGGGGCCATATTTTCAAAGCGGTTACCCCAGTCTTTAATTAAAGAGGTCAAACTTCTGTTAATTTTACAAAACTAGAACCAGAAAACTGTTATTTATTTTAAGTTCTCTTAAGCACCCTCAAAGTGTTTTGTTTTTTCATTTTGTAACATTAACATCTATTAATTAAAGAATAGGGGAAAAGCTTTGAAAATATGGTCCCTGGACATTTAATAGCACCCTAATGAATTCTGAAAGGTCCAGTATATTTCAGTCATAAACAAAATAAAAATAATTTGTAATTCTGACAAATTTCAACATGAATAAATGAATGTTTAAAAAAAACAAAAGAAAGGATTTGTAAGGGTGTTAATCTCTAAGCAGTGCTTTGTACCGCACCATTGTGTTTGACAGATTCGAGAGCTGGTTCCTGAATCTCAGGCCTACATGGACCTCCTTGCCTTTGAGCGCAAGCTCGACCAGACCATTGCTCGCAAGCGCATGGAGATCCAGGAAGCTATTAAAAAGCCTATAACGGTATGCTGGCGCTATAAAACCTCCACTTAAAATTGCTTCAAATGTCCTTTTATTCTTTTTCTACTGTTTTTGGATGTCATCTATAATAATTTGGAGTGGTTCTGGGTTTTGCTGCTTCACTATTGAGTTCATTTTCTCTGCATTTATGTGGCTTGAAGCTTGCTTTGGGCTGGACTGGAGATTCTACCAGCACTGGACGGCCTTCCTCATTCCAGTCAACTCTGCCAACCCCACCTACACAACTTATGTATAGAGAGAGTAGGCTGGTAGTGGAAAGGGCATATTGCCATAGGAGGTTTTTTTCCCCCCCGACACAACCAGTCCTATAAATCATGTGCCAATGTGATTTGTGCACTATGCATTTGCTAGACAACTTAATGACTGCCTTTACGCCACTGTAGGCCTCTGCATAATTTGTGGCTTTATATAATATATATATCAGAAGTTGGCACGGGTACACAAAATCCAGTGTTTTAAATGATCTGACACTAGCCAGGTCTCTTTTTATTATCTGGGTTTCGATTTATTAATTTGAGAATTTAAAGAAAATGTAGAAAATATGACAATACAGTTTAAGCGTGGGTCTCTGGCCAGCATAATAATGATAACGTTAAAACAAACTTTTGCATTAAGCCTTTTCTTAACTGACAGGATATAAATGTTTTACAGAAAACAATAACACAGCGAGCGGCAAGTACACCTCAATAATAAGAACTGCTGTGACTATTCTCAGGAACTAAAATCGAAAACTAAACAACATAACAGGGCTCTACAATGTGACTAATTTGGTCGCATATGCAACTAAAAATGTGCTTGTGCGAACGTAAATTTTAACGACAGCATAAAACATAAACATAAAAAAAAAACACAGATCTAAACTCTCATAGCTCAATCGTAATGTACTCTGGAAATATATATATATTCCCAGAGTACATTACGATTATATAAAATGTGTGTTTAAATGTTGGTTATTCTATAAATAACACAGTTGCCATTTAAGTGTAAATAATTATTCCTACAATCCTTATTTCTTATAAGTACGGTAAAAAAAAAAAACAAAAAAAAACTTGGTTTGAAAGTACATCAGTACTTAAATTGATGATTGGTTGCTTGCTTGTAGAATACTGAATACCCACGTCTGTTTGTTCAGCACTGTATTTTAGGGGAGTAACAATTCATTGTGTATAGGTGAATCATGATACTTTCATAGGAGGCTGTGTGGTCCAGTGGTTAAAGAAAAGGGCTTGTAACCAGGAGGTCCCCGGTTCAAATCCCACCTCAGCCACTGACTCATTGTGTGACCCTGGGCAAGTCACTTAACCTCCTTGTGCTCTGTCTTTCGGGTGAGATGTAATTGTAAGTGACTCTGCAGCTGATGCATAGTTCACACACCCTAGTCTCTGTAAGTCACCTTGGATAAAGGCGTCTGCTAAATAAACAAATAATAATAATAATAATAATAATAATAATAATAATAATACATGATATATTGTATCACAATAGAGGTCTGTATCATTTGTATTATGATACAAGACCAAAAGCATAGCTCATTGTAGTTCACCAAATGGATCTTTAATGAAGAATAACAGTGTTTTATAGTAGATATGAACAAATACTTTCTCTGTCTCATTTGATGTTTGTCTTCAAACATCAAATAATCTTTTAATATTCTTATGCATCATACAAGCAACCCATCAAGACCATCATATGTATTGTGATACATATCGTATTGCAACCTGCATATCGAGAGACGTACCATTATATCCAACGAACCAACCAACAAGTCACAAAGAACACAATACACACACATGTCCAGTCCAACAAGTATGTAAAGGATGGTTCTTAACCCACTAAGTGTCACTGTCCTCATTTGAGGACAGGCTGCTTTGTAATTTTTTGGACCATTTATAACAGGCATCTATCTACCTGTTATTTTAATTTTGTCTTTAACTATATTGTTATGATAACTTACTCTAATTTTGTTAACGGCAAAGTCTAAATTGTTGCTGATCTGCAGATTCTTCTTTCTGTTGATCCAGCAAAAACGCAAGCTACGTATCTACATCTCCAACACCTATACCCCCGCCAAACCAGAGGGGGACGAGGCAGAGAAGGTGGCTTCATGGGAGCTGCGCGTGGAAGGAAAGCTCCTGGAAGACGTGAGTGGTTTGAAAGACCTAGAGGAGAAGAGTTGCATGGTTTGTAAGAAGTGTGCAAACTGGTGTTTTTTTTATTTTTAGAAGACAAACAAGGATACAACATTTTATTAAATATAATAGAGACACACGTTATGCTAAATATGTGAAGTGATACAACATAACCATCTCTAATAACCTTTTTTTTAAACAGTATAAATGTCACAATTTGTACTGTTGAAAGAAGTTTCAGAATGTATTAATATCTCTAATTATGGACTGTAGTAGAATACCATAATATCATTGTGTGTGTTGAAAAGTTGTGCTTTAATCCGAGGATTTGAAACCCACAGCCTGGAAAACAGAAGAGGAAGTTTTCTTCCTTCTTTAAGAGTTTGGTGATTGAGCTGGACAAAGAACTGTACGGACCAGACAACCACCTAGTTGAGGTAAGGGAGTCAGCGGGTGTTGATATTTATATTATAGTATGTCTATGCAGATTACCATGATATTATAATATGTCTATGGAGGTTACCAGATATGCCGTTGTCATGGGCCCTCCACAATACTGACTGTGTTTACAACAAAATAGTGGTGGCACGCTATGATAGTACTACCCCTTCAGACGTTCCACGCTTTTCCAAAATCTAGAAAAAGAACATTCTATTCTGGGTGCCAGAAGTCATTGCAAACATAGCTTCTGAGCCACTACACTGAGACAAATAATGTTTATTTGTGTGGAGAGATAATGTCATTTTCCATATTAATAATTGAGAGTGACTCAAAGTATCATGAGGAAATTTGGATGACCAGATCCAACCCGTCAGTAAATTTTTACACTGTTTTGTGCAACTCATTGCAAAAAGAGCTAGCATCATTTTATTTGTGGGACACATATGTTCCTTGTACCTTAACAGTTTTTATTCATTACAGTCAGCACTCAGATATCCGTTACACAGATACGTCAGTCGCGTTTTACCGGCTTTGTATTAAGAATAAAATCTATCCCCATTTTATATATATATGTGTAACAAATTAATGCACTTATCCGTCACACGAGATTTTCGACTCCATCAACATATTTCTGATACAAAGCCCATCTCTTCAATGTTACAATGTACTTCTTTATCCGTCACAGCCTGCGTTCCTTTATTTATTTCTTTATTGCATGCCAAATCAGTCTGTTGTGATTGTGCAGCTACAGAGAGCTTCCTCCAATTTCCCATGACAAAAATGCAGCAAAAACAAAGAGAATGAGACAAGCTATGGTAATGTAAAAAAGTTCATCATTAAACGGTTTTAGATACTGTGATGCATTTTTTTAAATCTGTGATCTTTAGTTGCTTTTGTGCATTTTCATTTGCAAGTGAACTGTGACATTAGGGCCTTAGTAAGCACTATATTCTGCAATTTTGAATACTGACTTTGGATACTGTTTTAATTCTGGAATCTGGTAGGGTTTTTTTTTAATCATTTGCTAAATTGCATTGCCTTTTACGTTTTACGCAGTTCTGTGCATGGGTAACATTTTGATTTAATTTTGGTGTTGGGGCGATAATGGGGAATTTTACATACTACTACAATACGTACTGGATTTAAAAGTGTTAACGCTGAGCTGCAGGGTTTCCAGGATACAATGAGGCAGACAACAGTTGCAGTTCAAAGCTGTAGGAAAACGTCGTATTTATTATGTTTTTTAACTTTTAGTGAACAATGGCTCTCTTCCTCTCCTCTCCCTTGCACACTCAACCTCTTCGCTCAACTCTCCCTCAATTCTCCGGCCGTCAGGTCCGGCTTCTCTCTTTCAGACTGTCGTCTCCACGCACACCCCCAAGTCCCTCCCCCTTCCTCACCCATTGGTCCAACACTCCCTATCCCTGACTGGTCGTGTCAGACCAGCTCCCACCCACCTCAGTGACGCATTCACACACAGACAATCTCAGCGCTCTGTCACACACATGTTGTTTCTTTTGGCAAGTGATATTTTAAGAATAATTTCTTTCTGAATTAAAAGACTTTTTCTGTTGAAAATATAGTACTGTACCAACTAAACCAATTCCAGTATATCTAAATGAAAGCTTACTTATTTTAAAACACAGTCCTTTCAGTTATGTATTTTTGACATTGTATTTTTTTGTTTTCCCTGAAAAAACGGATAAGGGTTGGAACGGGCCAAAATGAAATAATCACATATGCGTCACACTCATTTAACCATCACTGACATCAAAATTTTATGGGGTTGGATATGTGAGTGCTGACTGTACCTGAAAGGTCGGTGCCCGTTAAGGTACTCAAATTGCACTCACACACTGTCTCTGTTAGAGTTGTTAAGTGTATTATTTAAATTTTGTGTGAACCCTGACGTACATCATCAAAGTTGGAAGACTTGTAAAAGGTGTATGATGTTACTTGATTTTTCTAAGTTATCAGTTTATTAATCGCCTTTCTTTGTGTTAATAATTTGTTAGTGGCACCGGATGCCTACAACCCAGGAAACGGACGGGTTTCAGGTGAAGAGACCTGGAGATGTCAATGTGAAGTGCACTCTCATGTTAATGCTGGACCACCAGGTGTGTGTTTATTATCCCCCCCAGTCAGTGAAATCCCAGGTGGAGATGGTCTTGCATTAAAACTAGGGATCTGATGATACTCGTATTTTAATTATTTTTAAGAAGTGGCTATGACCGTTAACGTTGAGTGATATAAAAGCTGATTAGAAGCGAATATTCCTTTCACCAAGAGCGCTTTTTACTGCTGTGCTTCTGTACTGAGGCCATAAATTGACAATGAAAATATGCTGCAAAACTACTAAATGAAACTGATTTGTCTTGAACACGGGACCTTTCCTTGGACCTACCTTAACAACCACCGCTGCAAATCCGCTGATGTGTATTTATATGTTGAGTTTAATCAGAGGTCACATATTTCCCAATCCTACGTTTCCTTTGTTTTGTGTGGAGTAATTTGTTTTAATCCATTCCGTTTAAAGGGAATAGCAGGTGTTTTTGTGCATTATCCCCAGGGATATATGGGGGTGACTGTCTGTTTGTCACCCGTACATCATGATGATGCAAAAGGTTATAGTAAAGTGTAGAAAAATGTCCTGTCCATGTTCACCACTCTCTTATCCTAATTAATTCAAGGTGTAGTGTACTGTACATACTGTAATAATACTGTAAATCCATCTAGGGGTTCTAGTGACCTTATAAATTACAAGAGCGAAGCTGGCCCGTATTTAGAGTAGTAAAAAGCATGGTACAAGATTGCTTGGTTTCTTTCTTTTTTTTTTAATCTTTTTTTTTTTTTTAATAGAAGACTAATAAGTTACATTTATGACAAGGTGTTGTAAATAGTCCATCTTTTATACTGGATTCATACAGTACTGACAATATGCCTGGGTTTAATATTGCAATAAAAGCAATGCATTTAGTATGAGGTGAACAGCGCTTGTTTTTTTGTCTGCTGCTTTGAAACCCTGCAACAGTCTTTAAAGCAACACACGGGAGGAAGCGGCAAAGATGTTAACATCTAACCGTTTCCTCAAAGCATTCTCAGAGATTCAAAAGATTGATTAGCAAGGGTGTGTACATTTCACTTGAAAAATCAGGCCAGTTGTTGTTGTGCTTTGTTTAACTCATTAGTTACAAATAGACAGGTGCCTGAGTTTTACAATTATTTACATTACATTAGTGCTGTTGGCCAGTCTCATTCTTATAAAAGTGTTTTATAGTAAAGTCATAGCACTTTGTAATAAAGTGTACTGAAAGCATGGTACAGCATAGTTAAGTATTGTAAAGCCCAGAGATGTATGATAAAGCATATTAAACTATACTTAAAGAATAGCATAACTATATTTAAAACTTTTGAAAAATGTAGTAAACAAATTCATTAAACACAATGGATTTTAAAGCTTTGGTTATCCCTCTGGTAGTGAAAGAGAAGCGTGACAGCGTGGCACTTTGTGCAGGGACACTTTGTCATGAATGACAGTCCGGAAGCTTTATTTCCTGTCTTTGGCTTTCTGTGTTGGAGCAAGTTGGCAGGTACTGATCATTCACAGAGTGTCTCAGAGCATGTTTGTAATAAGATCTAGAATAGGCTCTTTGAGTTCAGAGATTTTATGTATGATATATAGAAAGTGCTGAATGTTATTTTTGTGACAGTTGGTTTGAAGAGAAGTTGTGTCATTGCCTTCATGAGGAGATCAAAATGTTTGTCAAATGGTTTCATTCGACTTTACGAAGGATGAGTTAATTCTCTAGGGTGATGCAACACTGTTGCCCATAGCTGTGCCCCCTCCTCTCCCTGCAGCCCCCGCAGTACAAGCTGGACCCACGTCTGGCTCGTCTCCTGGGCGTTCACACCCAGACCCGTGCCAACATCATGCAGGCTCTGTGGCTCTACATCAAGAACAACAAGCTGCAGGACAGCCACGAGAAGGAGCACATCAACTGCAACCGCTACTTCAGACAGGTGGGCATTGAATCACAAGCAGCCCTAACTGCTCTATCAAGTACTAAACAGCACATGTGAAAGCCTTTATACAATAAATGATATGTAATGACTGCACATTTTCATTTACCTTGCGAGTCTGTGATTGATTATCCAGACTCTTCTGTGCTTTACTGTACTGCGCTGTAGAGTTATAGGAGGGGGGAATATCAGCACAAGTGGAAGCAAATGGACCAAGGCTGAAAGCCAAGGTTTAGCCCTAATATACAGTACCTAGAGTAAGTATTCACCCCCCTTGGACGTTTTCACAGTTTGTTGTGTTACAACCTGAAATCTTGATGAATTTAAATGGGATTTTTTTTTTCCTTAGATTTACACAACCTACTCAACACTTTGAAGAGGCAAGATAATTTTTATTGTGAAACAACAGTTAATGAAAAATTAAAAAACTGAAATGTCTTGGTTAGATAAGTATTCACCCCCCCTGAGTCAATACTTGGTAGAACCACCTTTGGCAGCAATTACAGCTGTGAGTCTTTTGGGGTAAGACTCTACCAGATTTGCACATCTGGATCGTGCAATATTCATCAATTCTTCTTGGCAAAATTGTTCAAGCTCTGTCAAGTTAGATCGGGATCTTTGGTGGACAGCAAGCTTCAAGTCTTGTCACAGATTCTCAATCGGATTCAAGTCTGGGCTTTGACTGGGCCACTCTAGGACATTCACTTTCTAGTTTTTAAGCCCCTCCAGTGTCGCTTTGGCTGTGTGCTTGGGGTCATTGTCCCAGTCTTAGTTTTTTTGCAGACTGAAGCAGCTTTTTCTCAAGGATTTACCTGTATTTAGCTCCATCCAGTTTGCCCTCTACCCTGACAAGCTTCCCAGTCCCTGCCGATGAAAAGCATCCCCATATCATGATGCTGCCACCACCATGCTTCACAGTAGGGATGGTGTTACCTGGGTGATGTGCTGTGTTGGGTTTGCACCAGACATAACGCTTTGCATTTAGGCCAGATAGTTCAATTTTTGTTTCATCGGACCACAGAATCTTTTGCCACATCTTTTTCCCACATGCCTTTTTGCAAATTCCAAGCAGGATTTTACATGGGCTTTTTTCAGAAATGGCTTCCTTCTTGCCAGTCTTCCATACAGGACAGATTTGTGGAGTACCTGAGCTATTGTTGACACATGGACAGTTTCTTCCATTTCTGCCATGGAGTTGTCATTGGTCTCTTGCTGGCTTCTCTGACCAATGCCCTTCTTACCCGGCTGCTCAGTTTGGGAGGACGGCCTGCTCTAAGCAGATTCTGGGTGGTGCCGTATACCTTCCACTTCTTAATGATCGACTTGACTGTGCTCCAGGGGATATTCAGTGCCTTTGAAATCTTTTTATACCCCACCCCTCCTTGGTCTTCATGGTAGTATCTTTGCTTTGAATGCACTACCCAACTGTGGGACCGTACAGAGACAGGTGTATTTAATCTGAAATCATGTGAACCACTTTTATTGCACACAGATGGACTCCATTTAACTTATTGTGTGAATTCTGAAGGCAATTGGTTGCACCTGAGCTTATTTAGGACTGTCATAGCAAAGGGGGTGAATACTTATCTAATGAAGACTTTTTAGGTTTTTATTTTTAATTGATTTGTTTTTTCACCCTCCCCATTTTTTCACACATTGAATGTGTTGAGTAGGTTGTGTAAATCAAAGGAAAAAAATCCCATTTAAATGCATCAAGATTTCTGGTTGTAACACAACAAAAATTCTTACTATAGGCTCTGCATATGGCTGTATTGTTAATATAGGAGTTAAGAAACCCACCTCTATTACATAACGTATATCAATCCTGTATTACCTTGTAGGTTTTTAACTGTAATCGGATGAGATTCTGTGAAATCCCGATGAAGCTGGCTGGCCTGTTGCAGCATCCAGACCCCATCATCATCAATCACATGATCAGGTGAGACACAGGAGGCTGCAGGCAGTGAGGCACAGATTGACCTGTGAGACACAGGAGGCTGCAGTGCACTGCAGGCAGTGAGGCACAGATTGACCTGTGAGACACAGGAGGCTGCAGTGCACTGCAGGCAGTGAGGCACAGATTGGCCTGTGAGACACAGGAGGCTGCAATGCACTGCAGGCAGTGAGGCACAGATTGACCTGACTACAAATAAGAAAGTTTACAAACGAGAGGAGGCCATTTGGCCCATCTTGCAAATGTACACAGGAAGTGCCAGAGATGCCTATGTTTCAAAGCATTTGGATAGTGTTGCCATTGACTGCAAGTAAACTAAAATCTAATCATTTTATTGAATTAACCAACTTTTGATAATGCTCCTGTGCTAGTTAGTTTAAATAAGACAAGTTCAGAGTACCCAGTCATGTGTTGGTGATTTAAGGTGTGTGTGTTGGGTGTAAAACTGGTTTATGTACAGGCCCAGAGTTTTGCACATTACTTGGTTCCTTGAGCAGACTATACAAAAATATTGCTGTATAACTCCAGAGAGGGATGCTTTTTTATATCTATAACTAAATTACCAATTGTATTTGATGTGATGAAACATGGTAAGGGTATTTTTAAATGGTGATTTATTAGAATCTAGAGATCTGTGGAGGCACCTGTCAGTCAGTATGTTACACTTACATTTGTACATGTGCATGTGCATACTGTGGAATTATTATGGTACTGATGGCTGTCATTTTGTACTTACAGCCATGCCGAGTGGTAAGTATGTCACTGTCAAACTTACTTAACTTTTTGTTTAACCTTTTTCTTCTGTTTTTTTTTATTAATACCAAGTTTGATTGTTATGTATAACCTTCTACCCATATCGGTGTCCCAAATTAAAAGCATAGCAAAGTGTAATAAAGCATAATGAAAGCTTGGTAAACCATAGGTAAGCATTGTAAAGTCTATAGAGGAAGTGTAAAGAATATTAAAAAACATGGCAAACCATGGTCAACTATGGTAAAATACATGGCAGTTATAAGCATGTATGACACTGGTTTTAATATATACAAAAAATAATTATTCATGCACTAATATATAATTTTTATACAATATAATATACAAAATGTTTGCCATTTGGTATACAAGAAAAATACACACTTTCTATCAAGTTTTACTATCATTATTATTTTTATATTCCTAAAGTTTCGAGTGCAGAGTTTTATTAATTTGTTAAACAGCAGTTTTTTAAAGAATGTTTTTACAAATAAAATAATTTGATATTGATGAAACTTTCTTTAGACTTTTGTTAAAGATGTCAACCATTCATAAATATCAAACTGAATTTTATTCATAAAAAGGCTTCTGTAAATAAGGGACCCCCTTTCCCTGTACACATGTCCTCTATCTGTCCCTGTTGTTTCAGTGTGGACCCCAATGACCAGAAGAAAACGGCTTGCTATGACATTGACGTGGAGGTGGACGACCCCTTGAAGGGTCAGATGAGTAGCTTCCTGTCATCGACCACCAATCAACAGGAGATTGCTGCTCTGGAAGTGAAGGTAAAAGGGTTACCTCGAGTGGGAACGAGTGTCCGATACAGTGCATTACCTCTGGATTCAGTGGCAGTGAATGGGTCTTCTATCCTTATTGGCAAAATGTTACAGTAGGTTTAGAACAATAATCATTTAATGTGATATTATTGATCATTTGTTTAGTCTTCATCATTTTAGTGAAAAAAGATCACAGCTAATCGTATTAGTTTCTGACAGTTATCTAAAGGTAAAAACAATCAGCACTACTGCTCATGAGATTTATTGTTCCTGCAGAAAACTGATTTGTCCATTAACACATGCTGGGGGCTATGCACCATGAAATTGTACTTGTGCCATCGGACAATTACTTTAATTTAGTCCCCTCTTTTGTTGTGGGAGAGTTTATTTTAAAAAGAAAACCAGAAGGAAACAAGAGTGTGCAAGGTGAGGACAAACTATTTTCTGAGGGATACAATCACAATACTGGCAGTTCAAACATGAGTTAAGATCATTTTGATGAGTGTGATCTTCCAGCCCTATGTTGCATCCAAGGAGAGAAGGGGAGCACTTGCTGATGTCCTTGCTCCTTTGCCAGCCCTCTCCTAAAAGGTGCGCTGAACCTGGGAGGCTAACCTGACTCTGCTTGAACCCCTGCAGATCCACGAGACCATCGAGTCAATAAACCACTTGAAAACTCAGCGGGATTTCATGCTGAGCTTCAGTAACAACCCCCAGGAGTTCATTCAGGACTGGCTGAAATCCCAGTGCCAGGACCTCAAGGTAGGGAGAGTTGGTATTCTGTGTAATTAGACAGGCAGGCCTAACTATGATCCTCCAGGGGCCAGTAGCTACGTAACATTTATTGTTTAGGTTGGGAGGGTGAAAAAGCTTATTGGCTAGACAGTGGGTTTGGAGGGCAACCGTGGGCCCTTTTCAATATCTTCAGTTTCTCACGATCGTGTTTAATTTTGGACTCAAAAAAAGCTATTCCTGGCTGTACGTTTACAGCTGCATACTGTAGTTTCAGTAAGCAGACATTGTTGATTAGTAGTTTGTTCACATTCTGCTGTTTTCTCTGCAGTGCCACAAGCGACCCTGCAACTAAGGTCCTAAATTATCTCACTGTAGCTCCAATATACAGTAATTCTGAAACCATAAAATACATTTTATTAAACATTTAACCGAATATGTTCTGTTTGTGGACCTTGAATGAATTTGACGGCAAGGCAATATGTCTGATTTGCAGTGCAACATTTGCAGTTATGAAAGATTATAACTAGGGCCCGTGTTTTTCACAAATGTGAAATAAAATGAAATGCAACATATAAAATGAAATGAAAATATAAAACAAAAAATCATTATAAAGCAAACAGAGAATAACATTTTTAATTTGGGAGGTTTATGCAAAAAATACTTTAAATAAATACTTGCAATCGTAGTTGTCAAGGCTCAGCTGTTACCATAGACACGGTCTGAAGGGAAACGGAAGCTCTGTCTAGCACTTGCGCAGGTGTATAATTTGGAGCGAGTTATTTAGGAATTAAAATTGTGAAGAAAAGAAGTGAAGAGAGGTTTGTTTCTAAAATGCCTAAGCCACGCATAACAATTAAACAACGCTGCAAAGAATTTCTCCTGACTTCTCTTGGCCAACTGGTTAATCCACTGGAGAAGCCACTCGGGCATCAGTGGATAAAAAATATGTTGAAGGAATGTGTTGTGAACATGACTGCTGAGTGAAGTGGCAATACATTTTTTGTGTGTGTGTTTGAAAGATGCAGTTAAGAATCATTTTGACGGCTCTGTAGATCTTATTGACATGCTGTTTGGGTTCAGGTGCCAGAATGCCAGCTCATCCAATACAGTAATTTCTCATGTTCCCTGTGTTTTTTTTTCCCAAAAGTATTCACTGATTGTAAATGACAGATGACAAACCATGAAAAATGTTTACGTTTTAAATGTTAGCATTTGTGCGAGATTCAGGGGGTGGGCGTTGGGGCTGCTTAATTAATGTCTATCATTATTAACTCTCTGTTTAAAGCACAATCTTACACACTTCCTGTGTCTAGTATTTTCGTTTTCTAGCAAACACTCAGACGCCGATATTCGTGCTTCAGCTTAACGTAGCTATCTAAACTTCATTGCCTCGCTCCTTTCACTGCAGGTCACTTCTATGCACAGCACTGCCAATATATTATCAATCATTTTCCTATCTGCTCAGGTGATTCTTCTCATCATTCAGGAGCTGCAGGAGCTCCAATGTTAGTCTTAACTGCTCCGTCCAGTCTCCAGCCCTGCAACAGCGCCGTTCAAGCGCAGCTCCATTATTCAACTTTGTCCGCGTCTTCATTAGAAAGACTGGCCCTCTGCTAAACTTTCAAAGCTCTGCCTTAGCTCCATTTAAATCTACCACAAAGCTTTGCCTGCTGAATCTCTCTTTACTCCTTGTCTGCAATCGGTTCCATCTACGTCTAATGCAGACTTCTCTAAGCAACCAGACTTGCTGCCAGGAGCAGCTATTTTATAAGGATTGGCCATTTGCCTAACTTTTAAAAACCCTGCACGACAACAATATCAACATCCCTGCTGGAAGTGATAGTATGGCGTTCTTCAATATTTTATTGTACCATTTATATCTAATATATATATCTATATCAAGCATGCTTCAGCAAACTCTCTCGCTCAGAGCTTCAGGACAGGCCGACAGCACCGCCCTCCTCTCCAGCAAAACAGGTCCCACCCCTCATTCACCCCATCGCCGTCTTAATCACTTCAATTAATACACGGCTCAACGATATGGACAAACAGGTCGCTTCCAATACTGCAGAAATCTCTATCAAGCCCAGTATTCGCCACTCCAGTCATGACTGCCGTCTTGGCTGAGATCTTCTGGTCCCCACAGCTGACGATTCCCACTTAGAACCTGGCATCAGCCGCCCTCAATGGCCAATAGCACACACCTGTAGTTAGAAATCAAGTTCAGCGACCACATATGGCTTCTACTTTCAATACCATAAGGGCTAGATTCTCAAAGCTATTTTCCAGTTCATTTTAATTTATTTTCTGAAAGACAACATTTTCAAGTACAGTTCTAATTTAAGACTGCTTGCAAGTACTAAAAGAAATGGCTGTTTTGTCAAGTTTATTTCAGAAACAGGCTTCAGTTATTACGTTTGTGATATTCAGTTTTTTTGTCAGTTCTAGGAAAGCTGCTTCTGGTTGGATCTGCCTATTTTTGTACTATAAAATACTGTAGCGTAGCATGTAAAATGAAAGCATGCTCCACACAGGCAGTAGTTTTTTGTTCATTCAGACCCCTATCTCCCACCAGCATTCTGGTGGTGCAAATGCATGTCCAGGATTGGTGAGCCTGGACAGACTGGCAACCAACCCTTTAATACAGAAACATAAAAGACAAACAGTACAGTCAATAAGGCCTGCGACAATGCAAATCGCCGGGTTGTTACAATACATTAAGTAATATGTTGATTAATTGATTGAAACCGTGCCTGTATACTTTTTGATGACTAGAAATCGTGCAGTGGGGGTAATGTGTTTTGTATAAAGTAGTATGTTGGCCTACATACATTTTCAGGTACATTACTGCAGTATGTCGTACCGTAGCGTGTGTCTTTCTATTGCTTCATTGCAGTTGATGACGGATACGGTTGGAAACCCAGAAGCGGAGAGAAGATCAGAGTTTTACGAGGAGCCTTGGGCACAGGAGGCTGTCGGGAGATATGTTTTCTCAAAGGTAGGAAATAAGGAGTAGTAAAATGTTCTGCTGAATACTCCAGCAGAACATTTTACCATGAATTTGAAATGACAGCACATTAATTCAGGACTAAAGAATAAAACCATGTTGAAGACCTTACCATTGTTTAATTAGAGCTGTTATCTTTTCAAAATGTGTTTTAATTGAAACACTTATTTAAATCGACAATTTGTGGAGCCACATTAACACAACAATGAATCCCTTTTGTAAACGACAAAAACCATTTAATTGCATAAACAGGCACATGGGCTTATACTTGTTTTTTTGAGAATGTAGATCCTCCTTTGGTTTCATAGATACTGTGTGCCTGTGTCTCAAGAGTGCTCTCACAGCTCAAGATAATGAAGGTGAATTAGGATAGAAAAATGGATAAAAGACTAGGTGGATTTCGAATAGATTTCCATTACTTTTAAATAATCCTGCATACAAGCATCGCATGCACCTATTTGTGCAAATATACAGCAAGCAATTGTGTGGATATATGAAAGGGACAAAGGTTCAGTACCCATGTACAATCTGTTTGCAGTTCTTGTACAGTACTTTCTGGATTTGGTTTTCAGTCAAAATGGATATACATGCTTTTCTTTAGAAAAAAATACGTTCAGATTCAAATTTCTTTAGCATTCTTTATCCAAAGTTAATGAATTATTTAGTATTATAAATAAATTCATTAATATTCATTTGGAAAGTCAAAAGGAATCCTCCGACATCCATTTCAAATTCTGTTTGAATGTAACAATGAATGAAGCAATCCTAATTGCAGTGTAAGAATTTTCGGCTTGGCTATCATATTTGTGTCCATTTCAGATCAACAGCTCTCAATTGCTTCCAACAGGTCCAGCAGCGCAGACAAGAACTGGAACAAGTGCTTGGAATCCGCCTCACCTAAAGATGTTTTTCTATATAATACATGCCCTGTGGAAGCTCTGACTCGAAAGCACGTCACCTTCCAGCATTGGAATTGACAGGGTCCACACAAACACATGGCGGTTTTATCTATAGAATAACAACTAGAAGATGTATTTTTTATGCTACTAGGTATCGGCGTATTGAATCTAAATACGGCAATTACTGGAAAATATAAGGCAATTAATTTGTGTTTAGTTAAATTGGCTAAATTGGGTCTTGGTGATTGGAAGGGTTGAGGGGTGATTTTGTGTATAATTTTGCTTTAGGCAGCTAATCGGGATGACAGAATAGAGGGTAAAAGGACACAGATGGGTGGCCATGATCTTCATTTTCTTTATTTAATATATTTTGTCGTTGTTTTATATGTATCTCTCTAAGATCCGTGTCCTTGGACATCTTTTTCATTCCAGTCATAGTATATCTATTTGTATTTTATATGGGATGGGATTCTACTATTGATAGAAGAGGATTATAAATTAAACCTACCTGGAGTATAGGAAAAAAAAAGCATAGGTGCAAAAACTTTTTTTATAATTTTATACACCAAAGGATTTGTTTAACAGTTTATTGTTTAATACAGTTTAATCACATCTAAGAGCATGGGAATAACACAGATCATTCAGGTTTTTTTTTTTCTTAATTGTAATTTAGTTATTGACAACCAATTTGAGTTAAACTGTTGAATGACATTGAAACTGTAATGCTAGCACAAGTATACCATTTCTATTACTGTTGTCCAGACAGTATTACCAGTGGGTTTCTTCAGTGAGAATAGGTTTACCGTAATTATAGGGCTAACAATCAAAAGGTGTTTTTCAGTGGTTCTTGGTTTTCGGCAGTTAAAACCTGAGAACATGCTCTGCAAATTTATCTTTTGCAATCTTGAAGGCCTTAACATTGAAATTTTGAAGCAGGGAGGCTTTTGTCTTGTTAATTTTTTTGCTTTTACAACATTCCAAATTAAAAGCTATGTTTGTTTAGTTGCAATGCGTATCATTGCTTCAATTTGCACTATATGTGTTGGACATGATTTTTCAAAACAGCAAAACAATTGCTGTGCTTGTCTTTGTGTATTTCAGGGTTGATTTTTGGTGTTACAGATGTGGTACAGATGTATTTTAATATGTAACTTTCATGGTGTGTTCCTCGTGCTTCTGTGAACTAAAATGTTCATAGGCACTTATACACATATAGAAATAGTACCACAGGGTCCACAGCATCATTGTTTGCTAAACAAAAATAAGCCTTGTAAAAGCATAGTAAAATTCACATTTAAAAAATGTTCAATTACAATTGGAATCTGCGTAATAAATACAAAAACAAAACCGTTAAGATCTGTAGTTGAACCTTGTAATAATGGTGGACAGTATTTTAAAAGGTAACTCAGAATCTTGGCTTGTTACAGCACTGTTGCACTGCACTATGTACAGGGTGATTTATATAATCTGTGCAATTGTGGCATTGTTTTCAGTTACACCTAATGCGGAGATTGTTGAACCTCCCTCTGCTAAGCAAGGTACACCACAGTCTCTGTTACAGACGTTTGTGCCTTTGCGTATTTCCGTGATGCTCTGACGATGTTGTGTGAATTATGAAGTACCCTGTATGCAACAATGATCACTATGCATTTCCTGGTAACCTTTTTTGTTTAGTGCACATTGATGTGTGTTTTTTAAAATGCTATAGTAACCATAGTTTTGTTAAGTATTAATATTCATAGATTTCCATTTTATAGTTTTATTATCTTAAGTATCACATTACTGCAATTGTCTTTCGAGTTGCGGGTACACTTATAAAAGTTTACCTAGTACATTTGCACAGTAATTTGCTGTTTTTTCTATGCATTTACCATGGTTTGTTTTTTAATATGCTTACCTCTCTGGGCTTTACAATGTTTACCCATGCTTTCACTATGCTATGCTTTTACTATGGGGAAACTTTTTTTAAGGTATTGCTGGTGTACTAGCACATTCCAGTACCCTTTGCTTTTTAAAGGTTAAGCTTGTGCCCATTAGATATACACCACTGCTTTTGTGTAGCTGGTTGAACAGAAGTGATGGTGCCTACTGCATCAAATAAAAGTAGCACTTACATTGTGTAACAAATTAACTGGATGTGAATTATATAAAACGCTTTATATGTGTTGGAAGCCTGCTTCAACAAAATGTAGTTTTGTAGGAAATGCTTTGTATAACGTGAACATGTAAGTCTCTTTGATTTACTACTGGGTGTGCACAAGAGGTATTGTTTCCAAAATTCTTAATCGCATATCATGGATCATATATCAACTGGGCAATACATTTCTCAACACGAGCACACGTCCGCAGAAAAAAAAGGTCTTCCTAGGATCGTTGTGTATCGAGACCCGGCTCCCTCCTGCAACAATGCTGGTTTTCTGTTCCTACAATACACCACTCAGAGCCCCAGTATTGTTGCAGGAGGGAGCATGAACTGGATACACTGATGTTTAGAAGAAGAAATCTCTCCTGGCAAATGCTACCCAGTAAAAATAAATCC
This sequence comes from Acipenser ruthenus, assembly GCF_902713425.1. Classification (NCBI taxonomy): domain Eukaryota; kingdom Metazoa; phylum Chordata; class Actinopteri; order Acipenseriformes; family Acipenseridae; genus Acipenser; species Acipenser ruthenus. The sequence goes on along the minus strand of NC_081216.1, from coordinate 6,910,461 downwards.
CTAGTTTATTTACCTATGATATGTGAATAAAAATATCAAAACAATCGTGGATATGGACAGCATGGGATCCAACAAAGTTTAATGTCTTTCTTGTAAACACTGCAAGGGGTTCTGTAACCATTTAAGGGATTGCATTAGAAAGTGAATGTGTGAAAACAGCTTTTGGTAGTTTCAAATCTAGAAACAGTAGACATCAATGAGTCATGTATATGGGGTTTTGAAGTGTCCGTTAGCAGATTTTAAAATGTGATTTTTAACTCAGGAAGTTAACGATATGGCAGTGGTTTGGATGATGGCTATCTATATGTCATTGCATTACCCAGTATATATAAATTATACTAAATTACATCAAATAAATCAACTACTAAGGGTTTGTCAAAATTCCATCTCTTCTTGTGTACAGTGATGTCATCCCGTGCATTGAAGATATGACACAATTCTGAACTTAAAAAAAAAAACACTTTTTGTGCGCAGGGTGTCTCTTATTACAATGGAAATCAGTTTCCACAGATGGAGCCTTGCTCTGCCGTCCTGTTTCACCCAAACTGCATGAGAGGACATCTCTTACAGCAATACACACAACGTACACACTTTTAAAGTACAGCTGAATAAGAACATATGGTAATCAATTTATTTGCTCACTTTTAAATCCATAATATAAATCAGCTGTGCTGTAGTTGTTTGTTACCAGTTCTTCAATGTTAACAGGAGTGGTTCTCTTTCCCAAAGTACTGTTTTGTTTTTGTTTTTTTGTTTGTTTTTTTTATACCCAAGCAAAAGATTGAGTCATGTACTTTGCAGTTTCTTGCCTGGAGACTTCAGTATCTTTCAGAGTTGGATTGAAATAGAAAAAAACAGGCTTTGTTGTGTATTTAATTCCACCTTGTCTTCTGCTGCTGTGTGTCATCGGCTGACTGGTTTAGTTCAAAGGAACCACAGAGGCCCCACCCCTAACCCTCATATGTTACTCAAGGGTCACTGGGTAAAGCTGCTGTGCAAACGAAGGCATGGCGTGACAGAGCTCCTTTTCAATGTGAATAATAGCAGTAAAAACTGTTTGTGTCCCAAAAGCTCTTAAAAATGGGAAAGGACCAGACAAGACTTTGCCATTAAACTCGAGCTTCAATGCTAGTATAAAAACAAATATAAACATGCTTTTATTAAGGGGGCTATACCCAAGACGTTAAGGAAATGTTTTCAGTTCTCTCATTTGCATAGCGGCTATCTCAAGAGCCCTGTATCATGTTTCTGTAGATTGCTTTGTTTTTCTGCCTTGCTTGGTGAATCCCTGCAGAAACATGTCCAACAGTAGATTCAAATATCCTTGGTTATTCAGAACCTTTTTATGCAGTTCTGAAATATGATTATTTTTCATAAATCTGTGTTAAGGTGCTTTGACTGTGAGTTCAGGATATGCTCTTCAGTTCTATTTGCATCCCGTATATATGTGATGTAGGTTAGTGTCTCTATATTAGTGCTAGCACCATCTAGTGCACAGCAGTCATTTACCAGCAAAACAAAAGCCAGCTGGTTTCAAAGATTGCCCTTGCTGATCTAGCTTGTATTACATAAACACAGGCAAGTGGAACTGAAGAGCAGCTCCTGAACTCAAGTGAAAACACATAACACAGACTAATACCCCCCTCCCCAACAGCCATGATACCTGACAAAACAATGTTACAAAGGCAGGACAATCAATACATTGTATACCTGCTGCTGTTAGGTGTTTGAGAGTACTATATTTAAAATATATAAGACACACTTCTGTCAGTTATATCCTACAATTGTTATAATCTTTATTTTCAGTGCCTTGAGAACTACCATCCTATTTATGATCTGTATTAGGAAACTACAGTAATAACAGCCTAAAACATTTTAGAAGACATTGTTGTTTTTATATTACAGAAAGCCAACATACAGGTGTATGATTTCAGCGGTCTGTAGGAATTGATGTCAACAGATAGGTCTACAGCTCATTGTTGTTCAAATATTCTGTTATGTTCTTTGCAGGAAGGCATGGAAAGATTTTGTGTTAAAGTTGCTCTTTAAAAAATGTGCATGATTTGTGTTGCATTTGCTTTTTCTTGTTTATATAAAAAAATGATGGGATCAGTTTTGGTACATTTCTTTAAAAATACAAATAAAGCCTTTTATATTTTTGCTGCAAGAGGCAACACTGCTCACTCACTGTTCACACCTCGTTACTGCACACTGGATCAGCACAGAAACTCTTACGGAGTCTGCAAATTATGACTCTCGCACTTAGGCTTTGGAAAGTTGGTAACTTTAAATAGTCGTAGTGCATCAAAATCCGTTTTGGGACGCGATAAATACATATGGGGGACGTAAGGGGCTCAATTTTCGGTTAATTGTATAACATGCCAGCTTGCTTTCTGTGCCATGTTTGCCCGATGTTTTTATACCACAATCTGTTTTGGGAAAGGTTAAGTAAATATGGGTGACGTAGATAGGTTTCCCTTCTGTGAGAATCAACTTTAAAATAAGTGGCCCAAAGTGATTTTACCTTTCAATACCCCAGTTACTCAATTTGTGTTACATTTGCGGTATGCGTGCAAGCTGGAATGCAACTAAGCCAACTTCACCATCGTCGGAAACTGAATTAGCTCAAAGCTCATTTCGCAATTTGATTATATCACTTAAGAAATAAACTGTCCCTTTTGTTTCATTCTTTGCTTTTGATGTTTTGCAATTTGAGCAAAATAATTTGCTCAAAGACCAAAATAACCTTTCATTTCATTCTTTGATACATTTAAAATCCTCAAATCGCAAAGTGGTTATTTTTATCGGTGATTGACCAAATCCTGACTCTAGAGTGTAACATATATATATAAAACAAGTAAATTACTGATAAGATTCTTATCTGGTCAAAGAGTTTCTACACAGCTTTATTCCATAAATATTAAACATCAGTGAAGTTACCAAATTGTTCCTTTTTTGGATAAAATACAATTATACTTAAAAACCAAAGCGCTACAGCCCATATATCAGTCTAAAACAGACTGCCTCTGGGTGGTGGTTTGAGAAAAACCTGTCTGGAAGACAATCCAGTGTGGAGCTTCTGCTATATTCACATAATATCAAATTTCACCAGTGACTCACAAAGCTGTATGTGGATTAAATAATCTGTATACAACTATAAACCCTGTTGCTTGCCATTCATTTTAGCCAAGTTTGCAATGTCCATTTCCCAAATGACTGCCAATTGTGTAGTTTACTGAATCCTAGGGAATACAACATTAGTTGCAAAAACATATAAACACTTTTGAGTTGTTTAAACTATTTATAGATAGCAGAAAGAAAGGAGTTAACAGTATTTTGTACGAATTCAAAACTTTAATGAGGTACAGTAGAGAATCTTTTACCAACGATAAATCACTGGCACAAAACAGCTTATAAATCAGCAACACATTGTTTTACTCTCTAATCACAGCAAGAGGACCTTTTTACTGTGCAGTGCAATCAACCATTTTTCAAAATTTGGGAGACAGGGTTTAAAACAGAAATCAGTTTCACATTAAGTGTGTCAACCATATTTTACTGAAATCAAAAAAAATTGAATGGACTGCAGAAATATGCTATTGCATACACAAAGTTTTGTGCAACTGCAAAATTTGCTTTCATTTTTTCATAAGAAACTAAACAGTAATGGAAAACACAGGTAAAGAAATGCATTGCACCCCAATGCTATAATAAAGTACATGACTGTTAGCTTTGTACAACAAATCCATAACATGATTTATAACTTGTAAAATCCATTTATTGAGAATGACATGAGAATATTTCTTTAAACAAAGATTAACAAAACAAAAGCGGTTGTGTATCCAAGGGCTGTTACTTCCAAAGCTTCTTGATGGACATGTTCTTTTCACTATCTTTTTGCATGACCTGTTACAAAAAAAATAAAGATTTTTATATTAACTACAAAATGAAACCTTAAGATCACACTGAAGTGATCTAACTTTGAATGTGTTCAAAATAGTTCCTAATCCTTAATATCCAGAATGGGTGACATTAGCAAAAATGTTTAACACAAAAAATAAAAAACATTCCAAGCTGGCAAATTCTGAAAGCTTAAAATTTCCTAAGGAGACTGACTTGACATTTTGTATCATCAATTCCTCCACAGCTTAACTATGCATCTTTGCCATTTGAATTGCAGATGAGATTGTTTACTGGTTAAGGAGTTGTACAAAGTAATAGTTATGGGTTGTCACCTAGATGGTTTTAAAAATACCCCACATGACAGTATCCTGGCCCTGTTCATCCTTACCTTGGCAACAGCCATCTCAAAGTCCTCTTGTGTAACATGAACCCTCCTCTCCCTCAGTGCATACATTCCGGCCTCTGTGCACACACCCTGCACAAAACAGTGATTGGTAGATTAATTGCAGCTCATATAACACCCTGGGGTCGTATTCACAAAGCTGACTGAAGTCGAAGACTGGTCATAAGTCACAATTTCGCCTTAAGCCTTATTCATGAATGAGTCTTAACGGAATTTTGGTCTTAAGTAAGGTCTTAACTTTAAGACTACGCTGAAGGAGGCTGAAGTCCAGATCTGCCATTGAAACAACTTTTTTTTTTCTGCCAGGCTCGACAGGTGATAGTATAAGATTTATTTGATAATCCAGATGACAATTGCCCTAAGCGTGTTTTTGTAGACAGAGGAACCCCGTTAAGTTTTTGGCGATAAGGAAACAAGCTGCCTGTTACTGAATCAGCGCACAGAGACTATCACGGACATTTGCAGAGCTTTTTTGAGATGTTATAGTAATAAAATAATGACTAGGATCGCATTATTGAGGAGTTTGGTGATAAAACGAGTGATCAGGAGATGATTGATTGGTATGTACAACTATTATTATTATTTATTTCTTACATAGGTGAAAGCTATAGCGAACGAAAGGGTGGCGCGGGGCTGGAGATGCCTAGTGAGTGCTTTGTTGATATGCAGGGCCATTTAAACCCGTTTGACTGTGAAAAAAAATACTTTTAAACAGCGCGTATAAAATTAACTGCGCATATGAAAATAAATTAGACCTGGCGTGCCTGACGTGCATTTAATAAATGGACCGCAAAGGGTTAAGAGGGTGTAGTAACACAGTCTGTTCCAACACTGCTTTTATACAGACAGAGGGTTTGTAAGTAATCAACAAAAGTTGGGACACCTGTAGGAATTGTTAGCATCAACTTTCAAGGCTTAATTTACTTCCATTGCTGCAGAACAGCTGTAAGTTGTTAACCCATTACTTGTTCCCTGAAAAAGGCCTTTTTGTATAACTCTAAAATGTACATTATTTTTCAGTTTTTGGTAACCTAAACTTTTTTTTTTTAACCTCTGGCAGTTTACCGCTTACCTTTGTACCATTTCAGGTTATTCACTGGACTTGAACTGCTTAAATTTCAATAAAAACTGGAAAAATGGGGGTGTTCTAAAACTTTTGACCGGTAGTGTGTAATATATACACACACACATATTTTATATATATATATATATATATATATATATATATATATAAATATAAAAAAATGAGGACTGCTTTTTCGTATATCCGAGTGCTGTCTGTATTTTGTGTTGTGTGTTCACACTGGACACTGCAATTTCTTACTTAGATTATGCAAGGCCCTTTATTTTAGTGGACCAAAAATTTCAGGTGTTTATATATATATTTTTTCTTAAATGTAGCGACTTTTATTCTTGCATTTTTCATCGACAAATGTGTTTTTTCATTATGTGCCTTTACACGGCACACTGTAGCTTTAAAGTTTAATGTTTTTTTTGGAAAATAATTTAAAATGACAAAACAGTGGACATACTGCAGCAACAGTGATTTGTATTTCACCAGTCAATAAATATTGTACTTTGATTTTTTATTGTGACTGTGTGCTTTGCTTTACTTTTGAATTTTAAGCATGCCTAATTGTAAACATAATCAATCTACCTAATGTTAAAAACACTCCCTCTGCAATAAGCCGATAATTTCAAATGTGAAGGCAGGAATCTTTTTTTTTTTAATTAAAATCAGAACTTACTTAAAAATGACAAACACAGGATTTTAATGTCATGACATTCACGCAATTTAAATATTCATTAATTTTCAAACACTTCAAATAAAACAAACATGTAAATGGCATTGTAAAATGAAAAAACTCGCCGTTTTGGTTCACGTTTATTAATTTTATATATTTATAAAAAATCTATATAAAAACCACTACTACTGTTTAAGTGAGGCTTTTCTAGCACAGTAAATGCATTCACTAAAAAATCACTTTGTGTATGTTGCCAGCTACTGGAGTTAAGACTGTATTAAATAAACTTTAAGAAAGTGGAAAGCTAGTCTTACCTTAACCTCAGCTCCAGATGCCCCTGGCATGAGCTCGGCAATTTTGCGCAGGTTAATGCCTCGTGTAAGATTCATCTTGCGAGAATGAATCTTCAGAATATCCAAACGGGCCTACAAACCAAAATGATGTACAAGCTTCTCATCAAAATACAGTTATTAAACTGTATCTCATGCAGAACCCCAGGTTTACAACATTTATGTAGATTTAAATATGCAATCAGATGAGCCACAAATGTTAGGTCATGTAAGGTAATCCAAGATTAGAGCTAATTGAGATAAATGTCTGAAATTTGCCTAAAGATGAAAATGTTCATCCCCAGTTATACAGCTATTGTCATTTTACTATTAATATTTCCTTGTCTAATTATTATTTGGGTTGGTAAATGCTTGAAATAAAAAATAAAACACATTTTAATGTTACTTCTTTTAAATATTAAAAATAAATAATAATAATTACCTCTTCATTGGGAGGAGGGAATTCAATCTTTCTGTCTATTCTACCTGGCCGCAGCAGGGCTGAATCCAAGATGTCGATTCGGTTAGTAGCCATGATGACCTTTTGATAAAGAAAAGAGTCCGATTTCCAAGAACTATCTGGGCATGGAGAATTAAAGCATAAAGATACTTTTGATTTCAAAACCACAAGAAACTGCAAGACACGGTATGTAGCAAGCTCAAGAGTAAGCAGTGCAGACTCTTGTGCACAAGAACAGTATGTATGCACATCAGGTATTTGATAAACACTAAGCTACTGAAAAGATTTGCGGTCACACTGACACACAGTACACCTTGTGTTGTGTTTTTTTGTTTTTGTTTTTTTTTACTCTTCTGTAGGACGAACATTAAATCCCCAGATTCAGAGAAGCAGCACTGGTTCTTCTGAAATGTCCTCCTCAAATTTCACAGAATTTACTGTAACATTACAAAATATTTACAGGTGTAGGGTTGGGGGGGAATAAAAACCGCAGTCATTTTAAGACAGCATTTTGTGATTAGTTTTCATAAGACACAGATAAGAAGTGGTCATTAGTAATGTATATTCACTGGCCTTCAGTAGAAACATGGCTGGACTAAGCTATGATTCTATCAGTTTTTCTATACCTTGTATTCTATTTGAAAATGAAAGCAAGAAACACAACCCAGACACCCTCATGAAACCAAAACATAAACCTGAAAAGTAATTTTTGTTTCTTAAGCTGTTGAAAACGCTGCAGAGATCCTAAGGTAAAGTCGAGAAGTACCTTGATGTTTTTGGTGGCCTCAAATCCATCCAGCTGGTTGAGCAGCTCCAGCATGGTCCTCTGCACCTCGCTGTCCCCCCCGGAGCCGCCCTCAAGACGCGACGAGCCGATCGAGTCAATCTCATCCATGAAGATGATGGACGGAGCGTGTTCTCTAGCCATCACAAACAGCTCTCGCACCATGCGAGCCCCTGCCACACAAAACACAATGCTATTCTAGCAGAGACTTTAAACATGTGTATCTACAAATAATTTAATTTAAGTTATTTGTGTGAAGCAGCTTTCCGAGCTCAGGTCAGAGCTTTAAAAAAGTCACCTGGTATACTATGTTCTACTGCCATATTAACAAATAGCTTTCCAATCTATTTCAATTACAAGAGTGGCTGCTTTCTGTGTCACTAGGCAGGGCAATGAAACTGGAATGTGGTAGGCATGAATGACAAAATATGATTTGGCCCACAGGCAGGGTTTCCCCTGGGTTCTAGATTTTTGTAGTCACTAGTGACTAATCCTTTCTAAAAACATTATTCACTCCAGATATTCAGTAGTCACTACTGGCGCACAGCTCAAGTTTTCAAGAGTCCTGTTTTTATTTTATACCTTAAATCACTGTATTGACCAAAACAATTATTTAATTAAACCATTTTAATAATGCTCTACAGTTTAAATAAATTGGTAATTTACAGCTGTAAAATTTTAAAACATTAAAACTCAAGAACCAGATTTATTTGCCCTGAAAAGCTACATACAGACACAGAATGCATTATGAATTACTTATACCATGTATGTCTTTACAATAAAAAGAAAAAAAACAGTGTTAGAATATTATATACAACCCATGGAAACAGAGTTTTGCAATAAGGCTGAAACTTTGCTGCTTGTTTTCTTTTTCTGTTATCTGATGCTTGTGAGCTTTGTTTGTTCTTTTTTTTCTGGTTTTCCGAATCCAAGTCTTCATCTTCTACAACGTGTTGTTCTGGTTGTTCTGTTTGTCATTGAAACAAATAAATATCGACTTGCAGGCATGAACGCACACAGGAAATAAAATAAGTTAAAGACTAGGCGTTTAGTTTTTAAAATGTCTTTTTTTGTATCCCAGACAGACTGCAGTAACCGCCCAACTGTTTATATTACATTTAAACAACAGGGCTTATTTAAAATGTACATATTTAATATGTGAATGAGCCGTGTGTGCACTGAACGCTCTGTCACAGCTCGTCAGTCTGGTGTTAGCGATTAAACGTTGATTACATGACAAAAGTTTGCAATAGATTGGCAAGTGGTACTGAATAAAATGCGTTGTCTGCCATTTCAGAATTTTTCTCGAGTACCCCCAGGGGTACGTGTACCCCAGTTTGAAAACTGCTAGAAGAAACCACATTACCAACAGATACAGTTTAATAGTAGTAGTATTTAAATGCCGTTGTCCTGACTGGTAAATTCTTCCAGCTTCCCCTTTTAGTTTGACAATTTCCATATAAAAAGACATTTTTATCTTGACATTTTTTATTCTTAGCCACCACGTAAATATTTGGTAAGTTTTCAAATCAATTGTTGCTTTATTTTTACAACACACGTTGGTGTTGTTGATAATATGATAAACGCGTATATCTGCTTCAGGTTAAAACGATTACAGAACACTACAAATAAAATGTCAAATATACACTATGTATTTCGTTGGTTTTGTGGATTTGCTATGTTTTTAACTTATTTTAATACTGCACATAATGATATGGTTTTGAAAATGCTACTTACCAAAACCATGCTGCACGTGAACTGTATTACATAAGAATTTCCTTTATTCCGATTCCAGTGGTGTTTTCTCAATGCAAGATGTATTGTAGGCATATATACAGTGCCGTATAAAACCACATACACTGTATATATATAATTTTACCATGCTCGTTATAGGCCTACTGGCGAAATGGTCAAGAGACAGTTGGTGCTTAACACATACGGAATACTTTTGGCCCTGAATTTTAGCATTTTTGGTCATAGAAAAGACACATTTCACATATTTTATAAAGTTACCGTAGGCTTTTTCTTTTTAAGTCAATGATGCGGTTTTCGTTTCACAAATCTTCTGCACACAGTATTTTTAAGCACAACTAGAATAACCTACATTTCAACAGTCACTGCCGAAGCTGATTACTTATTCTTCCAGACGTAATGGGTCGGGTGTAACAGGGATACAAGGTTATATTTGCGCAATATGAAACTGAGGCGCTGATTGGCTGACTGCATTTACGTCGCCTACCACGCGATGACAACGTTGCAGAGTCAATGAATCGATGAGGCCGAGGCGCTGATCTGATCAGAAGCAGTGACACTGGTTTAGCGATCCCTTCTTTTCAAGAAAGAGACTTTAACAAAAGGGATTTTTTTATAGTACAAACAGAAACGATCGTCACTAGTGACGATTCCACTTTTTTTTTTGTCGTCACTTTCAAAAAACATTCGCAAATTACGAGTGACGAGCGACAGCGAAACCCCTGCCCACAGGACTCAAGGGAGCATCCCCATCAACCATTTGATTGTACACCAGATTCCCACCGTTACCTGATACAGATGTACAGATTTGATTTTATAATTCAATAACATATGTCTTATCTCACCCTCTCCAATGAATTTCTGCACCAGCTCAGAGCCTGAAACCCTGATAAAGGTACAGTCTGTATGATGGGCTACAGCTCTCGCCAGTAGTGTTTTTCCAGTTCCTGGAGGTCCATAAAGCAACACTCCCTGAAATTAAAGCAAATGTGGTTTAATGCCAACCATAACAAAAATGGTATCTATAGGCCCAAGGGAGCTACCTGAAAAACAGAGGCCTGGCGTACTGGGGCCCAACCAAAACCCATGCCAAGGCAAATCTCCATGGGTATCTCGAGGCATTCTAAATATGTATAGGTAATTTTGAGGATGTCATGGTAGAGCACCAACCTTGGGCTGTGCAATCCCCAGGGCTTCAAACAACTCAGGGTGCTTAACAGGCAGCTCAATGACCTCCTTGATTTCTTTGATCTGCTTATCCAGGCCTCCAATCATTTCATAGGTGGAGTCTGGAACCTTCTCCACCATCATCAGTGACACAAGTGGGTCCACTTTGTTGGGCAGGATTTTGTGAAGGGTGTAGCTGTCGTTCCTAAGAGCCACGCGGCAGTTAGGGGTCACCTTCAACATGCAAAAAACAAATTGGCAGTTTTACATTGACCAATATACAAAAACAAAGCAAGGGAGCAAACTTAGGGAAATGGAATGCCAGATTAATTGGAGTTGTAAACATTAAGTAAAATGGAAATATCATCGATATGTCCAGAGGTTTAAACAATGTGGCAGTGAAACATACAATTAACAGTCAGCACCTACAATGGAACTTTGACAGCAAATAGTTGTGTACCAACTGTAAAGACACTGTCAGTGTGTAGTATGCAGTATTTTAATGTAATTTGTTTTACAACCTAAGTCTCTCATTCTTTTTTTCTATTATCACAAGTGTACTCTGTCATTTACACAGTGGGAATAATGTGAATGATTAAATTTGTGAGTTTAAACACATACATTGCAAAATTAAATAAGAAAATGCACACATTTAACCCTTATGAAATGAAGATAAGTCTGTTTGTTAATTAAAATATGAAAACATTTTCATCCGGCATTCTAAATACATGAGTGTATCCATCTGTCCAAATATTGGGCCTGGTCTGTTGCTTATAAAATCACAGTTATCAATTGAGTATAGTGCATTGAAATTAACTGAGGGAAGATTAATATTGTGTGCTTCCAAACAAAGCCTTTGTTTGTTGAGTTTCAGTCGCTCACAAGATTAGCAATGCTCTAGTACAGTGGTTTTCAAACTTTAGGCCCCATATCCCCTTCCAAATAATCTTGTCTACTGTGTACCCCCATCAGATTTAGGGTAATAATTAGTGGTCTACCTAATTCGGGATTTCACGGAAATTGGGAAATTGAGGGGTCACTGCGAAATTCACGTCTTTTAGGGGCCAATGCATACCAGACTATTATTGAGAGAAAAAGAAAACTAATTTAAAAACTACTGCACACCGCAAGCGACGCAAACTACGTATCTTAATTCTGTAGATATGGTTTTATATTTTTCGCCACCCAGTGTACAAACTGCACTTTTAGGGAAAAAAAAAAACAAAAACGTCCTTAGACAAATAACATTTAAAAAAAATACTCCAAAGCGGTTAACTTTCTTGTTTGCTGACAACAACGTTTTAATCAGCCTATCTATTAGTGCATCTGTACTGGCTTTTCAGTGACCTGTACTGTACAGTGGGAGGTGGAACAAAGTCAGTGTTGCACTGCTATTTTGATTTAGGTTACTAAAATCTAGTTTTCAGCATTGGAGAGAAGACAAAAAGTATTCCTGTCGATTATAGCCAAGTTAAATCAGTACTGCGGGTACGATCTAGCACAGCCACTTCGCTTCAAACAGCCTGCTGCTTGCTTACTTTTTTTTTTTTTTTTTTTTTTTTTTTTTTTTTTTTTTAAACGCAGTTAGTATCGTAGACCCGAACAGGCACATTCTTTCTTTTGACTTGGTACAATGTATGGGCAAGTCTTCACACCAGAGACAGAGAATGCCGGCAGCAACAGCTGGGGGATGTTGCATGCTTGTCTTTAACAAACGACAGCAGTCCGTTTTAGTAAGGAAGCAAGTATCACTATTTTTAGGCTTTTATAAGGCTCTGAATTATTATCTACTTAGATTTATTTAAATGTTTAAACATGTCCGCGAAATCCTATTTTTATTCCATAACCTACCCGAGAAAAATACGTAAATTATCAGCGATTTAAGTAGACCCGTAGTCATAATATACCTAAAAAATAATGGTCTTTTCTAATTTCTAGATAAAGTACTGTAAATGGAAAACTGCTGTTAAAAACAAACAAAATAAAATGTTATTAGTTAACAACGGTGCAAATGCACCAACTAAAAATGCTATGCAAAATTATTCCAATAAGTCGCCAATAAGTAAGCCGAAACAAGTCCAAAAACATTATGCTTCTGAAAAACAAAACTAAGGTTCCAAACAAATAAAAAAGCAATTGTCAACAGAAGTCATGCATTTCTTCAAACAAATGCAGACGTGTAGAGTAAACAGATTTTCTTTTATTTATTTTTTATTGAACTCAAATTTGATCCACGAACACGCTGTGTGTGTCTTGTGCAGTATCGAATCTAGCCAGAATAACCAAATTGTTTTGAAGTGAGTATTTCCAAAAGCTAATTTGTTGAAAGCTAATTTGTTGAAAGTAGAAAGGGGATATTTATATAGAAGCGTGCAGTAGTCTGTTCATGTTAATCAGCTGTAAGACTCTCTCCCTACACCCCGACTCGACCTCTCTGCTCCTCCTGCACTAGAAGACTGGCTCTACCTCCTCTACGCTCCCCTGCCCGCTCCTTCTCCACCCTCGCCCCTCAGTGGTGGAATGACCTTCCTACAGATGTCAGGACTGCCCAGTCCCTGACCACTTTCCGGCGCCTCCTCAAGACTCACCTCTTCAGACAGCACCTGTAGAACTCCTCTTTTTTTTCCTCTGGACACTTATCACTCTTCCTTAAATCCGCTTTACTTGCTCTTATCTGCCCCCTATTTTACTGCATTTAATCCTGTACTTGAATACTGTAATCTGTCACAAGTGTTATTTACTCTGTAGTATTTTGTATTTAATTATATCCCGATGTAACTATCACTGACACTTATCTGCTCCGTTATTGAATGGTATTTTGTTATACTTGTACTTGCTAGAACCAAAGTCATTGTATTTTTATCTTGCTCCTAATTGTATTATTACTTGTACTGTGATTCTTGAAATGTATTTTTGTTTAAGACTGTACGTCGCCCTGGATAAGGGCGTCTGCTAAGAAATAAATAATAATCCCGGCATTCCATATTTGTAATAATAATAAATAAATAAATAAATAAATAAATAAATAATATTGGGCTTTTGCCTTTAGCAATATTTACTGGTGTGGAGGCATAGGGTAATGCACTCACACGACAAAAGAGTTCTTCAACGAATTAATTAATAATGAAAACACATAAAAGCACTGCAAGTAAAGATAACAGTTGTGTCGCTCCAGTGCAGAACAAGTGAGTGATTTCACTGTCTAAGCAGGGCGGCCCAGCTCCCTGCTCAACTCAATAATACGTAAAGGTAAATAAAACACTGAACTGATTAAACTACTAACACTGAACATTTAAACTTCAGAGTAAACTTACCTAGTACATACTACACATTTTTAAAAGAAGTAACATCATACAATGACAATCTGCGTTTCTTTTTTTTTTTTTTTAGCCCACTTACTCCAGTCACCATCACCTTGCTATTTAAATATGTAATTTAGCCATATGTGCACTCAATGCTCACTCACTGTCAGCAGCCAGCTGTATTCATAGAGCTAACCTTGCCCAAAAGAAAGGAAACGTACACCAGTATGGCTGTTGTTTTACTTTAAAGGAGATTCAACATTGTTGATTTGATTTCTAAGTCACAAAGTACTACAATGTGGTACAAATGCGTTGTCTACCATTACAGGATTTCTCACGTACCCCTTGACGAGAGCTTGCATACCCCAGTTTGAAAACCACTGCTCTAGTAATATAATAAAGAAATCGGGTATGCTGTAGCATTTGCAGCATATTTTAAAGCTAAGCCTCTCTGTCTAAAATGGTTTCTAAGATATGAGCCTTGAAGCATCACCTACATAATACTGACATAAAAAGGGTTATTTGTTCTTGTACGATATCCATGATTGAACTTCTGCTTTAAATAAAAATATATATAAATAAATAAATAAATAAATAAATAAATAAATAATATAGGGCAGCAGTGGGGAGTAGTGGTTAGGGCTCTGAACTCTTGACCGGAGGGTCGTGGGTTCAGTCCCAGGTGGGGGATACTGCTGCTGTACCCTTGAGCAAGGTACCTTACCTAGATTGCTCCAGTAAAAACCCAACTGTATAAATGGGTAATTGGATGTAAAAATAATGTGATATCTTGTAACAATTGTAAGTCGCCCTGGATAAGGGTGTCTGCTAATAAATAAATACATACATACATACACATACAGTTACGTAAAGCCAATATCTCAAAGCTTTAGGTCCTCATCATCAAGGAACCAAAAAGCCACATGACCCCAATGAGGCTGCCATCTTAGGTCATTGTTAGATTTTGACAGAGAAGTTCCACAACACTGAAAATGTGATCTAAAATGGCTTATCAGTTGCAAGTGCAGGAATGCCTAATAAATCAATCAATCAATCAATCAATCAATCAATCAATCAATCAATCAATCAATCAATCAATAAATAAATAAAATTTGACTTACATCGTTGATATCAATGTTTTTGTCTACATCCACAACAAACTTTCCCTCCGGATGAACCTAAACACAAAATGATGTTATCAAATCTTTAAGCAGTACGTAAAAAAAAAAAAAAAAGTAAATATTCTTGTACAATATATAGAGGATACTGAATGATTGTTCGTGGTATATGGTTTTTATTCACCGCAAGAGGATGTCCCAGTAAATCATGATCCCCGACAGGCAGAGTGGTTCACGTAAGGACATACAGTCAGCACTCACATATCCTACCCTATACATTTTTTAATTCAATCACGGTTAGACGAGTGTGATGCATATCTGGTTATTTCATCTGATTTGACGTGTATGTAGAAAAATGTTGTAACCTGCCCCCTAACACCCAAACAACCCCCTGCCCTGCACACACACACACACTGCATACAAAGAACAAATATGACTTGCATGTGAGGAACTGTACAGGGAGACGTTCATTTTTTAATTGAAATTTGTCAGCGCATGAGTTGGGGGAATAACACAGCAGTAAGACACAAACATGTTCGCTTTTTCAGGGAACACAAAAAAGATACAATGTAAAAAATACATAGCTGAAAAGGACTGTTTTAAAACAAGTAGGCTTCGATTTAGATGTACTGTAGTTGGTTTTGTTGGTACAGTACTATATTTTCAACAGAAGTAGTATTTTAATTCAGAACAGGATTCTGAAAATATCACTTCCCAAGAGAGACGACTGGACATGTGTACTGTAATACAGTACAAACTTTTAAATTTGTTACGTATTGTAGTAGTATGTAAAATTCCCCATTAACCCAATAGCAAAATGAAATCAAAATGTTACCCATGCACAGAACTGCTTAAAACGTAAACCGTACCCAAAGTCAGTATTCAAAATTACAGAATATAGTGCTTGATAATGTCAGTTAACTTGGAAATGAAAGTGCCCAAAAACAACTAAAGATCACAGATCTTTTTTTTTTAAATGCATCACAGTACCTAAAAGTTTAATGATTAACTTTTACATTACCGTGCCTTGTCTCGTTCGCATTGTTTTTGGAGGAAGTGCTGTGTAACTGCAGTGCACAAAAGACAGGCTGATTTGCCATCCCAGGAAAAAAAAAAAACGTAGGCTGCAACAGTTAAACAAGTCAATTGTAACATTGAAGAGATGGGCTTTGTATCAGAAAACTGG
Source organism: Acipenser ruthenus (assembly GCF_902713425.1). NCBI lineage: Eukaryota > Metazoa > Chordata > Actinopteri > Acipenseriformes > Acipenseridae > Acipenser > Acipenser ruthenus. The sequence continues at coordinate 6,894,312 of NC_081216.1, read as the reverse complement.
TGACAGATATCGAGTGTGACAGAAATTGAGTGTGACGGGTAAGTGCATTAGATTTGTTACATATATAATATAAGGACGGTAAAACGCGACTGACATGTATCTGAGTGTTGTATATCCGAGTGCTGACTGTACACTTAAGGGGAATAAAAGCCGTATAACACGAACGATCATTCAGTATTCTGTTTATACACAAGTATATATTTAAAACACATAGCAATAACGTGTACATTTTTTATATTAAATCAATTCATTCAGGGACTTTACTTTCATTGTCAACAGACTTTGATGTGGATTAATTCCAAACCCTGTTTATGGCCTCTTCGCAACTGCCTTTAGACAGAACCTTGGGCTCAGTCTGTCAATTTACATCCTCTCTGTTGTTTCATACCTTTACCGGTTTTAATGAAGGGGCTACAGCCTGCTCAGATAAGTCAGATCGGTAATGGCATTTCTTGACTAAACTGTTGTTTCCTACCATTACAGGTATTAATGAAAGGGCTACAGGCTTTTTGGATAAATCAGACGCAGGCAGATAGATAACTGGCATTTCTTGACTAAACACGTTCAAGAAATTGGGAGCCCACATCAAAACAATAGAAATTTGAAATTATTTCAGACATTTTAAAGTCGTTATAAAACACGTATAGGTGGCAGTATTGTTTGAACTACCGACACCCAGCTCCGTCCTGAATTTCAGCAGCACAGCACTGGATTGGAATGCAAACAAAGACACATTCAAAACTAGTCCCGGTAAGCATGTTTCCCCATCATGTTATCCCACTCTATTGAGATAACAAAAATATATCCCACGCTAGATATACCCACTCTTGTGGTATAAATATTTACATACACCAATTCTGGACAACCCACCGAGGGACACATCTTGTTCAGAATTCAGTACATTTTATAGCAAAGTCAAAATCAGGGTTGGGGTCAATTCCTATACTTCAATTTCAATTCCAATTCCTTCAAAGAAATAAAGTTGGAGGAATTGATTAGAAGGGAATTGGTAATTGATTTTAAAAAAATTGGAACTGAAAAAAAAAAGGTATTGACTCTGATACTGATTAAAATACATTTTAATAAAATGCCAATGCTATGCTCCCTTTCATGTTTGGCCAGTCTCGATCCAAAACACATGTCTAGGAAAGAAGCCGGTTTCATAATAGCTATTTTTTAGCATCTATAGAAGACATACCTTGACAAGCACTTTCTTCTTATCCATGGCTCTCACCACCTCTCCTACATATGAGCCCTGCTCTTGCAGCAGCTGAAGCTCTTCACGTAAAAGGCGAACTAAATGAGAAAAAGCATGACTTTAATGCAAATCCCCAATAAAATAAGTCTGTATCTTTAGACATGGGTATACATGCACACAAAAAAATCATATATACAGCTAAAAAATGTTTATACTATTCACTGCATTAGCCTTTGGCTGTGGTAACCATCAGCTATCCGTGTGATAAAAATACACAGGATCTTGACTTTAAATGGGTTTCTAATAACCGGTAGATTACCTTTTGCATTTAGCTCATTCCTCTGAGCCTGCAGACGCCTGAGGTTCTGACTCTTTTCATTAACCGTCAGCTTTTAAGAGAAAAGAAACAAATTCTGTTATCTAAGTTACTGTGCTCTAACTTTCAGGGCATTGTTTTTTTAGAAATCTGTCACAAACAGTATTTTGTGTTTATCATTTTATCAGAGCTGCTTCCATCTGCAAAGACAGCCAGCTAGAGAAAGCACAGATTGTGCTGTCATTTACATTTATAAATAAGTTTAAATTTTGCAATGACACTGCTTCGTGCTTAAAAACAAAAACAAAAAAAGTGTGCATATATTAGGGATGGGACTAATACAGCGGTTCTGAATAATTTTCCTTTAAGGTCTCACTGAACCGACACATTTTAATTGAAAGCTGGTTAAACATTTAAATCACACAATTAAGGTTGTGCTGAGTGTATAATCTCCGAAGTGCTTTCAATTAAACACAAATTGTCACCTTTTAATCTAGACAGATGAGTTTTGCATGGCCGATACAGATCCACATTATAAACACATAAGCATAACAATAGTGTGTAACGTCTTCAGGTAGGGTTTGAATTGAAATGTGTCGGTTCAGTGAGGCCTTAAAGGAAAATTATTCGGAACCGCTGTATTCGTCCCACCCCTATCATATATAAATATTAGGAGTTTTAATCAATGAATGATTAATCACACCTGTGGGCTTTGATCGATTAAAAAACAATTGATCTATTAATCTTGTCTACCTGAATGCAGTATCAAAAACCAGTGCGCAAAAAACTAATAGCAGGGGGTACTTCTAAAGACCTTGGCAAAAGGACAGCGAAAAGGTATACCCAATATTTCACAATATCAAAAGAATGAAGAAAAAAAGACTGCAACTTTCAACATTTGCTCATAGATGCCTTCCTTTCATGGCAGTACTACATGTTGATCTTATCTTAGTCGCAAGTGTATTTTAATACAACTTCATATCACTAGCAAAATAGCAAACAGGTGATTAATTGTTTAATAAATCAGATGACTAATTGATCAACAGAAAATGCCAAGAACAAAACTCCTAATAAATATGCATGACGTATGTATGCATGCAAAAGCAGACATTCTTCAGAAGCAATGTGTTGACCAACTGATTAATCTGCCAATTACATAGAATTATTTTGACAAACATCTCTGAGTTGAACAAACACTATTCTTATTACCTGAAGGTCTTCTATTTTGGAGAGGTAATACTGTCGGAGGCCTGTGCCTCCTTTCACCTCCTCCATCTCCATCTGAATGAGACACAAAAACATCAACATATTAAAACAACAAAATTTACTTAAGTAGTACAAAAATTACAAATGTCAATGTTTGTGTTGCTATGATTGTAACAATTTAACATACATGCTTATGGACTGCTCCATGAAAATGGTATGGTTTTACACTGACAAGTCTTAAATATCTACAACAAGCCCAATGTTTGTGGTTAGCAGACCATTCTCAAATACAAACACGTTTGATCATCAAAACGTTTTGTGCTTGCCAGTAGAATGTCATCGATGTAATATATTATTCCATTAAGTAAACACTTTCAAATATGAAAAACAATACAAATACTAGTCATGAGTCAGACTAGCTGGAAGTTTCAAATTACCGACACAAACTTAGGAGATGGGCAAGCCAGACAGTTCCTATAAGATTCTTCGACGTCATGGCATTTTGCATTTATTTTACTACTATATATTTATAATGTTTAACTATATTTTCTGTAGCGTTTTCTACTGTCTATATGGACACTCTTGCTATAGTGCTTTATTATGGCTTCTGCTGGCACATAAACAAGGCCAATCAATGCAAGTTATTGTTGCGATTATGCAGAACTTTTTACAATGTAAGAGCTTCAATTAATTATAACGCGGTCAACAAAATACTTAAAATATAACTCTCATCAGAGCTATACAATGACATATATGTAATGTTTATAACCCGCCGGTTCAAACAATAAAGTGCAAGTCATGTTACATGTATGCATCACTAAGTACAAAATGAGACCGCAAACTGCTGTTTATTATACATTTTAAAAATTAAATGTTGAACAGATGAAGAGATAATACAATCCGAGTACGCTTGAACTCCATTCAATTCAATAACCGATTAGATCAAATTAACTGTAATGAAGAGTTTAACAAATATCAGTGAATGACTTACATGTTCCGGACCGTCCACCGCCATCTTGCAATATGTGAACTTCCAGTCAACAGAGGCATCCTGGGTAGACCATAAAGCCCACCCTGTCTAATACAGCGCCCCCTGAAGGATATCATAGGGCGAGCGAGTGTATTTTGAAGTCAGGATGGTGAACTTTGAAGTAGTTTTTTTTTTTTTTCCAATAGTAGGGTTACCATGTGGCTCCAGATTAACCGGACGCTGTGAGACAGAACGGGATTTCAAACTTGCCCCTAAATTGAAATAAATGAAGGTGTAAATGAACCATCCTTAGCTACAATTAATAATGGTGCTTAAATACCCGCATGCGCGTCAAATAATTGTATTATACCAAGAATGAATTGCAGCCAGTCGCTATTTTTTTCTGTTTGTTAAAATTCAATCGCCCATTTTATTCTGCAAATACAATTTCATCATCATCTCGTTGCTCTGTCGATAAATTAGCTATTCGTTCATTAAGATCTGATCAGAAGCAGCTGATCAGTGTGAATTGTTTGCAGTGCCCAAGCAATTCCACCACAGCAGGATTAATCTCAGCAAAGGTGGAGCTCATTTATACGTGAATTACTTTCAATTTAGGGGGAATTTTGAAATTCCGGTCTGTCTCAAAGCGTCCGGTTAATCTGGAGTCATATGGTAACCCTATTATAATAAGGAGCACTCGTCTTTTCCAAACCTTCTAATGTCATGTTATTCACATTATATATTAAACCTACCTGGCACCGCTCAGAATGAACCACAAATACCAAAAGGTGGGCGGATAGATACAGCTTAACCTTTAAAAGGTTCAGGGGCTTTTTTGTGGTGCATATTTACCTGAAAAGTTTTCGTTTTTTTAGTTTAAATATTACTGTATACTGGGCAAAACGAGCCCTTGGAACTTTTTTAACTACCGTATATACCGACCTTTTTAAATTGTATGACGACCTCTCTTGGCAACTTGATATTTAATTTTTGGTTTGTGAGCAGTGCCAGATAGTTCTTGTATTTATGAATAAAATGGCATTAGATTTATAAGAAGGTATTTGTGAAATAACAGCATGTAACTTCCCACGTGATTTTAACCAATTTCTCACTGTTTGATTGTATGTTATTTTATCTTTGAACGACAATGCAAACTCAATAATCAAATCTAAAATGTGTATTCCTATAATAGTGTAATTCTAATAAGGAGATTAGCCGAAATTATAATATACTGCAAAATTAGATTACTCTTTTTCTTGAAGCACGGGGGAGGGGGCAAAGGCTAAACTAGTAAAAATTGTAGTGAATAATTATCACAAGCAACAAATTGACAACAGACCTTTATTTGTGTTTACATACACTGGCGCTAGAAGTTATCAATTTAGGGTTTGTGAAGTAGCCTGCCATGTTGAAAATCTGTGAAATAAATCACTGTCGCGTTTAAACTTTTTCAAGTGTATAATCTAGCACTGGTAATGCCAACAAAGTATAGCCCGCCGAGCTCCAAATTACGCCTTACTACCAGGCATGTTCTTGCCAACTGAAAATAATATTCAAATGTACAGTACCTTCTGCTTTTGTCGTCGACCTGCTCTAGTCCTGCGGTGGTACATGATGACGGCTTAAATACGATAAACTGGAGATACCAATATTCTTCTCAGTGAATACAATTCTTGACTGTTTCTCTTCGTGCAGTTAGTTTTATGCCATGTGGATTTGGCATGCCCTTGTTTTACTGTTTTCAAATAAAAAGTAACTGCTGTTCCCGCTCTGAGTTGAATCACACGTCAAGATTCTGTCGTTATGCTGTTCATTGGTTAATTCATATTTAAACGAGTCAGTGTCATCAGCCAATCATCTTCCAGCTATAGCGGGCATTAATACACGGCGAGGGCGCTAACGAAAAAGTCAAGGTCAGCTACCAAACGTAGCTGACCTTGATGCGGACTCTACCACTATTAGAAAACGATTTATTTCTTTATTTTGTCTTAAAAAAACTTCTAAACCGACATTTACCTTGAACTTCTGATCTTTCCCCGGGTAACCTTCCGCTGAGGAAAATAGTCCCTAACATAATTAGGCTAGAAAAACGACATACACGAAACTTCTTGTTGGAGGCGGGCCATCATTCAAGCTGGCAGGGAGTGGATTGACTGGTGCGGAAAGAACTGAAACAGGGTTGGCAGTTTGACTGGTTGATTTTGGAGCAATGTGTTGTTTGGATCCAACAGATGACAGAATTGAGGACCAGTCGTGTCTTTTCTGTTGATTTGCTGTCCAGCAGCTGCGAATTGAGCCGCCTTTACGGTGTCCTGTCACAGACAAGATTTCCTTGTTTTAGACCACCGTCAGAAAGTATGTTTAAGTAGCTTTTTATGTTATCAGATTAGTTGTAGAGTACAATTTTAAGGGAAAAATCTGGTATCTATGCGCGGATTGATTTAAAATTTAATTCACAGTTAAGCACTTCAAAGTTCCAGCGGGCATCAATGCAAAATAGAAGCCTGCTAGATCTGGAAGCTGATTGGCTGTTCGCACTCAACCGTTTTCTAATACACAGGGCCTCAGATTTTGAGGGGCCTCAATATATATATATATATATATATATATATATATAATACAATATGTGAAAAATGAATAAGTAGCGTGTGACTGTATGGATCGGAACAACACGTCTGTTTTACCAAGCCGTATTGCGTTGGAGGAGCAGGGACTGCCTGATCATATGACTTGACCTGCGATCAAGTCACGTGCCACTTTTATCAGGTGTGCTGCGGCGCGAACGTGATGCAGATCAGAACCTGTAAATGTCTGAAAAAGCAGCATCTAGGAGGTATGAGAGCGATGCTGAAAAGCAGAAACACACCAAGTACAGCGTCAGCGCGAGGAAGATGTTAAACAAAACACCAACGCAGACACGCTGTTTTAATACAATACCAACAAATGTATGAAAAGGTACCAGTACATGGGAGAGAAATAAACAGGAAGGAACGACCTAGATTTATATGGATTAGAGTGGGGCAATCTCCATGGAAAAATTAAAATAAGTGTCACCTTTTTCTCACTCTATTGTGGTAGTAGTTTCGGGTTGTGTCTGTTTCCATGTAGTTTTCTTTTAGACTGATAAATTCTCGTTCCAAATGCAAATAAACTAATTCATATTAAAATACCGGAGGCAGTATGTTTGTGTATTTTCAAAGTTCCAGTTTGGCCTTGTGCGACTTACTGATATCGTACAGCTTTCGTAAACCGGGTTTCCATGAAGTTTTTAGGTTGTATTAAAACACAGCCTGCCTCAAAAAAACAAACAAACCAAAATACGTCGTCCCTGTGTGTGTAGTTCTACAGATTCTGCTGACACAAATACTAATATAAAAACAACATTACATAAGAAGGCGCTGTCTACTATCGTTGTATTATTTGCTAAACATTTTTTGGCTGCATATATATTTATTATAAACCTATTATACACATACATATTCGTAATAGATAAGGACAACACATTTCCAGATAACTTGCTATTACGACAAAAGAGTCTGCAGTTTGCATTTCCCATTTTGTATTTGAAACTGCCAGTAACTAACGCTGTGGTCAATGCTCATTTTCAAAACTGGCGCTAATGCAAACACTGAATCAGGTAAAATATGGATCAGCTAAGACTGAATAATTTGACATTAATGTTAATCGAGTGTGGTGGTAGTAAAACGTTGGGTTACTCACATAACCCTGGTTCCCTGAAAAAGAAGACGACCACCGACATTATGTATGAACTCTCTATATCAGAGCTGCCGGAAGGCCCCTTCCTGGGATGACGCACTCTGTCCCGCCCACCGAGGGAGGAAAACCATCATACTGAGTGATGTAGGGGAAATAAATTCACACCAGTCCATTGTCTTTGTAGTAAGGAAAAGCTTTAATCACAAGCCCGGGAGGTTACACGAGTGGCATTCCACAAGGCAAGCTCTAAGAACAACAGTTTGCAACGTTACTTATGCCTCATTATGATTGCACAATTAGTACCGCTTATTGCTTAAAGTTTGTTGCATAGGTGTGTGAGTCCATTTGTCACTTAGTGATTGGTGCTGCTTCTGCCGCAGGGGCTGTCTAAGACGAACTTTCTGGAAGTTTCTGTACTTGGCTCTGGGGTAGTTCTCCCTCTGTCCTTGCATGCAGCTTATCAGGTACACAGCCACGGTTGGTTTCGGCTCCTGGTATTCTTCACATCACATGTAATCTGGTGGCTGCAGCTGGTGTAATGTCTACACACCCTGGTTAGTCATTAGTTTGTTAAGCTTATAATCCCTACTTCACTGAGGAAGCCATTTCTATTTTTCCATCAAACTAGTGAGGGCAATTGATGCAACCTCGTGGTCTTCTCTTTCAGGGAACCAGGGTTACGTGAGTAAACCAACATTCCCTTTCAATTTGAAGATGACCACCAACCACATTATGTATGGGATAATGTATACCAGAGTCGCTGCGAGGGAGAAGGAACAGCAGCATATCAAGGATGCACCAGAACCGCATAACCCCAGGGTTAGCGGTGTGAGCTTACACCCTCAAGGACCCTCGTGCCTAACGAAGGCAGGGCAGGATGTACCCTATTAAGGCGGTAGAACCTGGAGAAAGTATGCGGCGTAGCCCAGCGCCGCAGCACGCCCTATAAGCGCTACTTCCCGTTCATCCTGATCTCCCATGGGAAGGGAGGGAATGGTACTTGGGGCAGGATTGGAGCTGGGGCTGGGGCTGCGGCTGGAGCTGTAGGTGCCTGTCGAGACAGGAGCTCCAGGACCTGGGCCATTTCTGCCTTGAAGTCCATAATTTCCCTGGCCTGTTTAGACCACTTCACCCTTCTCACCATAGGGGATGGGGAGCGGCTATGGGAGGCCTGTGCGCCGGGGATGTCCAGCAGGGGGTCCTGGGACAGTTCATGGAGGAGGGGCTTTGGGGCTCCAAGAGCCGCCGACAGTCCGGCCATTGAGGACGCTGTGCACAAATATAATGTATGTTGTCGGCGGGAGTGGCCGACAATTTGTGAGATCCTGCCATTATGCGCCAAGCACAAAACCAGCTTTCGAGGCACAAAATAACGCCTTTAAAAAGCAAGCCTTAATTGCGCACACTCCAGCACTCACTCACCCAATCACTGAAGTGAAATGCAGGCGCTTTCTGAGGTACTACAGCAATGGAAAACACCCAGCATTCATACAAGGTTCTGTCCACATCTGTATAATGATTACAGTCAACTCTCGATTATCCGGGGGTGGATTAACCGGTTTGCGGATTAACCGTGGTAAAAAATAATAATAGATTGTGTATTTGTGAAAAAATTAAAATTATGTACTACAAATCAGCGAAAACATCAGAAGGCGTCTATTGTTTGGAACAATACAATACAAGAGACTGAGCAATGATGACATTGTGAGTTCGTTTGGCGGAGAGGAGGAGGAGGAGAATGACGGCGATAGTGAGGGGGAGGGGCTAGCTAGCAAAAACAAGATCACGCATGGTGCTGCGCTTAATCACCTAGACAGCTGGACTATTTAGAAAGTGAAGAGGACAGTTTGCTCAGTGACAAACTGATGTTGCGTAGGCTTCGTTTTAATATTCGAAAAAAGGAGAGCTCAGCTAAGAAACAGACAACATTAACAGACTATTTTAATGAAATTAATGTTGTAGGTTAATTTCGTTTTGGTTCAGGTAGATTTTGCAAGCCTGATGGCAAAAACGGTTGCTCCAGGATCTAGATCAGTAGCAAATGGTGTTATTTTCTTGAAACACTGAGATGTTACTTCCTTTTTAGTAGTCATCATAGATGGTCAGTTTGCAGCAAAAAGAGTAAATGGGTATTAAACAAAAAAAAAACTATATATATACATATAAAAAATACATAGAGTGCCTATAGAAAGTCTAAACCCCCTTTCAAAATTTTCACCTTTTGTTGCCTTATAGCCTGGAATTAAAATGCATGAAAATAGTTTTTTTTTTCATTGATCTACACATCCTACCCCACAACTTCCAAGTGAAAAAAATATTCTAGAAATTTGTAGAAAAAATTAATAAAAAACAAAATCTGAAATAGCTTGGTTGAATAAGTCCATCCCCCCTTGTAATAGCAATCCAAAATTAGCTCAGGTGTAACCAATCGCCTTCAAAATCACACATCAAGTTAAGTCGCCACCGGTGTTAAATTGTAGTGATTCACATGATTTCAGGATATATTCAGCAGTTCCTGTAGGTTCCCTCTGCTGGATAGTGCATTTCAAAGCAAAGACTCAACCATGAGCACCAAGGCGCTTTTAAAAGAACTCCGGGACAAAGTTGTTGAAAGGCACAGATTGGGATGGGTATAAAAAAATATCAAAGGCCTTGAATATCCCTTGGAGCACGGTCAAGACGATTATTAAGAAGTGGAAGGTGTATGGCACCACCAAGACCCTGCCTAGATCAGGCCATCCCTCCAAAATGGATGACCGAGCAAGAAGGAGACTGATCAGAGGCTACCAAGAGGCCAATGGCAACTTTGCAAGAGTTACAGGCTTTTATGGCCAAGACTGGTCAAAGTGTGCATGTGACAACAATATCCCAAGCACTCCACAAATCTGGCCTGTATTTTACTCAAGAAAGACCACAAAAAAACACTCAGGAGGTTCTGTAGCCATGTGGCAAAAAGTTTTGTGGTCTGACAAAACTAAAATGGAACTTTTTGGCCCAAATTCAAAGCATTATGTTTGGCACAAACCCAACACAGTGCATCACCCAGAGAACACCATCCCTACTGTGAAGCATGGTGATGGCAGCATCATGTTATGGGGATGTTTCTCATCGGCAAGGACTGGGGTACTTGTCAGGATAGAAGGGAAAATGAATGGAGCAAAGTACAGTGAAGTCCTTGAGGAAAACCTGCTGCCCTCTGCAAGAAAGCTGAAACTGGGACAGAAGTTCACCTTTCAGCATAACGACCCAAAGCACACAGCCAAATCTACACTGCAGTGGCTAAGGAACAAAAAGGTAAATGTCCTTGAGTGGCCCAGTCAGAGCCCCGACCTAAATCCAATCTAAAATTTGTGGCATGACTTGATGATTGCTGTCCATCAACGTTCCCCAAGGAACTTGACAGAGCTTTAACAGTTTTCTAAAGAAGAATGGTCAGAATTTGCCAAATCTAGGTGTGCAAAGTTGGTAGAGACCTATCTCACAGCTGTAATTACTGCCAAAGGTGCTTCCACCAAGTATTAACTCAGGGGGTTGGAGACTTATCCAATTATGATCTTTCATTTGTTATGTTGTTTTCTTTACGATTAAGTTCCTGAGAAGAATAGTCGCCAGTTATTATTATTGAGGTGTACTTGCCCCTGTGTGTTATTGTTTTCTATAAAACATTGATAAGGCTTAATGCAAAGCTTGTTTTAATGTTGTCTTTATTACACTGGCTAGAGACCCGTGCTTGACTGCATTATTTTCTACATTTTCTTAATAATAATCAATACCCGGGTAGTAAAAAGAGACCCGGTTAGGTCAGGTAATTTAAAACCCGACGGGTACCCGTGCCCACGTCTAATATACATATATATATATATATATATATATATATATATATATATATATATATATATATATATATATACAGTGCCTTGCGAAAGTATTCGGCCCCCTTGAACTTTGCGACCTTTTGCCACATTTCAGGCTTCAAACATAAAGATATGAAACTGTCATTTTTTGTGAAGAATCAACAACAAGTGGGACACAATCATGAAGTGGAACGAAATTTATTGGATATTTCAAGCTTTTTTAACAAATAAAAAACTGAAAAATTGGGCGTGCAAAATTATTCAGCCCCTTTACTTTCAGTGCAGCAAACTCTCTCCAGAAGTTCAGTGAGGATCTCTGAATGATCCAATGTTGACCTAAATGACTAATGATGATAAATAGAATCCACCTGTGTGTAATCAAGTCTCCGTATAAATGCACCTGCACTGTGATAGTCTCAGAGGTCCGTTTAAAGCGCAGAGAGCATCATGAAGAACAAGGAACACACCAGGCAGGTCCGAGATACTGTTGTGGAGAAGTTTAAAGCCGGATTTGGATACAAAAAAGATTTCCCAAGCTTTAAACATCCCAAGGAGCACTGTGCAAGCGATAATATTGAAATGGAAGGAGTATCAGACCACTGCAAATCTACCAAGACCTGGCCGTCCCTCTAAACTTTCAGCTCATACAAGGAGAAGACTGATCAGAGATGCAGCCAAGAGGCCCATGATCACTCTGGATGAACTGCAGAGATCTACAGCTGAGGTGGGAGACTCTGTCCATAGGACAACAATCAGTCGTATACTGCACAAATCTGGCCTTTATGGAAGAGTGGCAAGAAGAAAGCCATTTCTTAAAGATATCCCATAAAACGTGTCGTTTACAGTTTGCCACAAGCCACCTGGGAGACACACCAAACATGTGGAAGAAGGTGCTCTGGTCAGATTAAACCAAAATCGAACTTTTTGGCAACAATGCAAAACGTTATGTTTGGCGTAAAAGCAACACAGCTCATCACCCTGAACACACCATCCCCACTGTCAAACATGGTGGTGGCAGCATCATGGTTTGGGCCTGCTTTTCTTCAGCAGGGACAGGGAAGATGGTTAAAATTGATGGGAAGATGGATGGAGCCAAATACAGGACCATTCTGGAAGAAAACCTGATGGAGTCTGCAAAAGACCTGAGACTGGGACGGAGATTTGTCTTCCAACAAGACAATGATCCAAAACATAAAGCAAAATCTACAATGGAATGGTTCACAAATAAACATATCCAGGTGTTAGAATGGCCAAGTCAAAGTCCAGACCTGAATCCAATCGAGAATCTGTGGAAAGAACTGAAAACTGCTGTTCACAAATGCTCTCCATCCAACCTCACTGAGCTCGAGCTGTTTTGCAAGGAGGAATGGGCAAAAATTTCAGTCTCTCGATGTGCAAAACTGATAGAGACATACCCCAAGCGACTTACAGCTGTAATCGCAGCAAAAGGTGGCGCTACAAAGTATTAACTTAAGGGGGCTGAATAATTTTGCACGCCCAATTTTTCAGTTTTTTATTTGTTAAAAAAGTTTGAAATATCCAATAAATTTCGTTCCACTTCATGATTGTGTCCCACTTGTTGTTGATTCTTCACAAAAAATTACAGTTTCATATCTTTATGTTTGAAGCCTGAAATGTGGCAAAAGGTCGCAAAGTTCAAGGGGGCCGAATACTTTCGCAAGGCACTGTATATATACAGTCACCTCCAAAATTATTGGCACCCTTGATAAAGATCAGCAAAAAAGACTGTATAAAATAAATAATACCGGTATTGAGCTATATTGTAATTTTCCAACATGTGGAATATATTTGACTTTATTAATGATTCAATGGAATCAACCAAAATTATACATTGTAAAGCATCCAGAGATGATAAATAACAAAAGCAAGAAAAATACAAACATTTAATAACACACAAATATATTGTTTTTACTCTGTTCACACTGAATCGTGAAATGAAATCGCCACATGACTAGTTTAAGACTACGGGTGGGGGGGTTGGTGATGGTTTGGCAGCGACTCCTCAAAAACATTGATATCAATAGGATATAACAAAATAGATATTGATACTTTCGTGTCCAATTTCATAAGGCTGTTCAAACATTCACAACAAAATGTCCTCAGAATATTTAGAATTTAGAAGAAAGTCCCTTTTTATTTTGTTCTGTACCGAAGTGTAGCTATCATGTACAGCACAATTTTTTTTTTTTTACTAATTGTTATGTTTTAACGTTTATTATAAGAACATAAGAACGTTTACAAACCAGAGAAGGCTATTCGGCCCATCTTGCTTGTTTGGTTGTTAGTAGCTTATTGATCCCAGAATCTCATCAAGCAGCTTCTTGAAGGATCCCAGGGTGTCAGCTTCAACAACATTACCTTAAAACGTGATCATTTTCTTGTGAAAACGGAAACTGAAACCGCAATTTATCAGGGTTCAGAACATCACGCAGACTAATGCACTATTAATATGTCATTTAGACATAACCTGTTGTAATCCTAACTTCTTGTATCCTAGTTTATATTATATTTTAGTAGTATTATTTGCACTTACTGTAAACTACTGTATACTGTATTTAAATAGTAAGCTTGCATTGTAACTCTACTGCCCTAACACTTGTAAGTTGTCTTGGATAAAGGCGCTTGCCAAATAAATAAATAATGCAGTATTCTACTAGCATAAGTACAAATTCACATTATCAGGGGAGACTGTCACGCATGGCTGATGTAGTAAACAAAATCTGATTTTATTTTGGATTAGGCCTGAACCATAAGGACATGTTGGAATGCTTAGTGGGTTTCGATGGAATTGTTATGGATAAGAACACTTAGCTGATGTACCAGACGTGACGCTGTATTTAATGAAAGAAATTGAACACTGGACAATTACATGGATTAATGCACTTGGAATGCATTCAAGAAGGATTTGTTGTCAGTTAGAATGCAGTTAGACAGTTGTTTAATATTATTGACTTCCAAGGTGTTCAATTTTGGAGTAGAAATCGATGGATTAGAGAGTAAAATTGGTTGAGGATATTTCATCTCACTGTGCTTCAATGCACCCTGCTGGTTAGCCAAACTGAGCCTGGCCACCAGACATAGCAATGGAATTGCTTATTGATCTTTAGTGCCTTGATCAGCTGCAGCAACATTTTAGCATGAGTACCAGACAGCTGACAGTTCACCCCACTGCAATGAAGCTCAGTAATTCAGAACAGAGCAGACTGCTGTTGCTGGTAGCTTTCACAGGCTGTAGTGTTGCAGGCTGGTTTTGGTGACCTGGTTGTATTTTGTGAAGGTAGGTGGTTGCAATTCATGGAACATTTAATCTTGGTAATAGCTAACCTGAATTGAAGTTTACAAGTTAAAGTGATTGTAGCTAACAGTCATATTGTGCATTATGCCAAAAAGAATGTTCTCTGATAAACCAGGCGGCCACACCCTTTGACTATCTGCACCCACATTAAAAAGATCTTTGCTTCACCTTTTTACACATATTAACAGTATTGCCTGTGACATTTTATGAGAACTGCACTTATCCTTGGCCTTATACTGGCAATTGCTTTGAGCATAATATCAAAATAAGTTGTCTGTTAGATTATTATATAAGGGTATTTATAGCATTTTTAAATAACACTTCAAACTAGACAAGGACCTGCGCCCACGAAGGCTAATGCTTTGTGTGCTTGAATACACCCACACACACTTCAGTACGCTGCACATGGATGATCATTCATCTCCTCTCCCCTTCGCCTACAGCCTTTGTAAATGAGTTTTTAATGCACTGAGATGGTAGTTGTCTGTTTCCTTTCATACTCATTAGCTATGCCTGTGTCTCATTTTCATTATGTGGTAATCAGATGCATTTCAAGACACATAAGATACACTGAGATGCAAAAGAGTCAAATAGTCAAAGGAAAAATAGTCGACTAGGCACTACTTTAAAAAAATATTAATAAATCACGTATTTGATAACACCGTGTAACAAATTTTTTTTTTTTTTTTTGTTTTGGTTCCTGGGTAGTAAGTGTTATTTCCTAATTGCTTATGCCTCAAAAGTATAGAAAATGGCTATTATTCCCCACAAACTTTGCTTTTGTGACCAAGACAGTGATATTTTGAAATTTACCTATTTTCCAGAACATTCCAGATAGATTCAGTGCTGAGTAAACTTGGAGTAACTTCTAGAACTTTCCAGTAATATAAATAGTAGTATAAATACAGGGGCCTTAAGCCCACCAGTTCAGTTTAGTTCCAGCTGCCTAAGTGGATACATATCTGCATTTTTCTGAGATGGCATCAAGAGGCTGCAAGCATCCGGCAGACGCATTTTGCTATGTCTGCGGCCAATTTATCAAGACAAGAGCGAAAAAGTACTCCGTGGAAGCATCTGCTAAGATGTGTGAGGCCTACAAGGCATATTTCGGCATGCCGGGGACAAAGACAAACCCTGGGCACCTCATTTCACCTGTGAGCACTGCAAAAAAACTCTGGAAGGTAAGATGGACAATTGTTGCTCGGAATTTTATGTTATAAAATTTGTTAAAATTTTTAAAATTGTAAAAGTTTTTAATTTTAAAATGTTTTACAATTTTCAATGTTATTGAAAAAATATATATGAAAAATGTTGCGAGAATCTCTTACACATTAGTCGTGGGTGAAATAAATGTATTTTTGTAGGATGGTACAGAGGGGAAAAGAGAGCCATGAAGTTCGCTATCCCAAGAATTTGGCGGGAACCCACTGACCACTCAAGCAACTGCTACTTCTGCATGGTGGACCCTTCCAAACGTCGGACTGGCAAGAATGCACCTGCTATCACGTATCCGGACCTTCCTTCATCCATCGCCCCGGTGCCACACTGCCATGAGCTCCCTGTACCCACTCCTCCGGAGAGAGAGCAGCCGTCTTTAGAAGAGAGCAGCAAGTCAGAGAGCGAGGAAGACGTTGTAGATCCAGATGACAATTTCAGAGGTGGAGCTGAGGAGAGAAACCCATACTACCCCAACCAAAAAGACCTCAACGACTTGATTAGAGATCTTGGTCTCACCAAGTCCAATGCCAAGCTTTTGACGTCTAGGCTCAAGCAGTGGAACTTGTGGAACTTTGGATGAAAGTGTGCAAGTCGCAGATCAGAGTCACCAACCTTTTTCCAGCTTCTTCACCCGTCAAGATGGGCTCTGCTTCTGCCACAATGTGACCAGTCTGTTCGAGGCAATCGGAATCGCCTGTAACCAGAATGAGTGGCGCCTCTTCATTGACAGCTCATCCAGGAGCCTCAAAGCCGTGCTGCTCCATAATGGTAACAAGTACCCGTCTCTTCCCCTGGCTCACTCGGTGCACCTCAAAGAGGATTACAACAGCATCAAGACCTTGCTGGACGCCTTGAAGTATGATGAGTACGGCTGGGAGGTCATAGGAGACTTAAAAATGGTGGCATTCCTGATGGGTCTCCAAGGCGGTTTTACCAAGTTTCCCTGCTATCTTTGCCTTTGGGACAGCAGGGACACCAAGGCGCACTACCACAGGCGGGACTGGCCACAGCGGACCGAGTTCTCTGTGGGGAGGAACAACGTCACGTGGGAGCCACTGGTGGACCCCCAGAAGGTGCTGATGCCACCACTGCACATCAAATTGGGCCTTATGAAACAATTTGTCAGAGCTCTAGATAAGGAGTCGGCAGCCTTCAAGTACCTTCAAGACTTCTTCCCTAAGCTGTCTGAGGCAAAGGTCAAAGCCGGTGTCTTCGTCGGACCACAGATAAAGAAGATCCTGGAGTGCAATGAATTCCCCAAGAAGCTCACTAGTAAGGAGAAAGCGGCTTGGAACAGCTTTGTCGCAGTGGTTCGGGGCTTCCTGGGCAATCACAAGGCCGAAAACTATGTGGAGCTGGTTGAAGAACTACGGCACAATGGGCTGTAGGATGTCCCTCAAAGTCCATATCCTTGATGCTCATCTTGATAAATTCAAGGAGAACATGGGAGCGTACTCGGAGGAGCAAGGCGAGCGCTTCCACCAGGATATACTGGACTTTGAACGCCGCTACCAAGGACGGTATAACGAGAACATGATGGGAGACTACATTTGGGGGCTGATTCGTGAAAGTGATTTACAGTATAATCGTAAATCTCGAAAAACTACTCACTTCTAAATCTTTTGTAGTCATTTTTGTATTACTTTAGTATAATTACATGTTAATTTGGATTCATATGTTGTTTTTTTCTGACTTTATGTGAACGAAAAGACACAAATTCTCCCGTTTTCTCATTGGAAATAGGTACATTTCAAAATATCACTGTCCTGGTCACAAAAGCAAAGTTTGTGGGGAATAATAGCCATTTTCTATACTTTTGAGGCATAAGCAATTTGGAAATAACACTTACTACCCAGGAACAAAAATTGTGTTACATAGTGTAATGTTTGGTAACATTGCTGTTTGAGCACTGCATTTTAAAACTGCTTGGAATTTCACAAATATTGGCTAGTTCACTGCTAGTATACACTTTAAACACACAAACATTACTACTGCTGCTGTTGCTGTGCAATTGAAGTGTGCAATAAGTCGACAACCAGTTTCTGAGGTCGAGTGCTACCCCTAATCTCAAATGTACAGTAGATTGTATTCTGTACCATACTAAAATTAATTGTGTAGTCTGTTATATGTTTTTGACACGTTTTAAAATGCGTACTACCAGATGTCGGTTTCACATGTTTCTTTAAGAACGGCACATTTGAGACCTACAGTATGTAGCTAACGGAAGTGCAAAATGGGTAACATTTAGGGAATGATGTTGTTAGCTACAGTTACTTTAAATTATAACTGCAAAGCTGCCACTAACATAGGATTTATTTTTCATAGTACTAGACACACACTAAAGGCAATGCCTATCTTTATTTCATCAATCACAAATGTGTGTGGGATAGATTTTCTCCAGTAACAAAGCTGCATGGTAATCTTCTCATCATGTACGGGGGTGGGGAGAGTGAGTCACAGTTTTTGCCAGCTTTGATCTTCTCTAATCTTAGAAATGTTTAGTCCTCTCAGTTCCTCTGGATTGCAACCTTTCCTCTGCCTGTAACTTCACATTCTCAAGCGTACATATTGAAGTGAAACTATAAAGCTATAGACAAATGCTTCAATGGAAGCCTTCCATTTTCGAATTAAATAGTTTTGATCTTTAGCTCAGGAGGGTCAGTTTCCGAAACTCCTTTCTGTGCAAGTTTAATTTGCAGCCCAGCGCCCTTGCAGTGACCCCTCGGTGTAACAGTAATGTATGAGCTCAAGTGTGTTACTGTTATAACACGTGTCTTTTAAAAACTTTGAGACTAATGTAGCTAATGGAAGTGCAAAATAGGTCAGATCGATACAATTATTTTATAAGATAAAATTACTTTTAAGACTACATTTTTTTTTTACTTGTAATGACTGCTGCAGAGAATATTAAAGCTCTAATAAACTGATTTACAACAAACAAAAAAAGTGTTTATATGGACTGGGTTTACCTCTGTAGGATTTTAAAAGGATACAGATGTTTGGGCTTCATTCTGTGCAATAAATCCTGTGTTATGCTTGATATGGTACATTATATCCAATCCCCCTGTGGTGACAATGACCTCCAGCTGAGCTTATCTGAAGTGAAAATGTGAACACAAATACATATGGATATGATGCTGTTTTCAAAATGTGTAACACTTGAAAGGGCTAGGTAATGGAGTTTCTGAACACTTAAAAAAACATAGGGCCAGATATCCTCAATTTCTGATATCAAAAATTCTTACTTATATCAGTAATGTTTTGTTGAGAGAAGTAAACACTTTTTTGATATCAATAGAATTGTTGATATCAAAAATATATATTTTTATACCAAAAATAGGATGTTTTTTATCAAAAGTAGAATTGTTCATATAAAAAATGTGAATCCTTGATGTCAACAATTCAGGTTTTTTATATAAAAAATGCATACTAATTAGATGACAACATCAGATATTAGCCGTTTCCCTGCAACTTTTTTGATTTTCACAGACTTGCGAATATATGCAAGATATTTGCAATGCAAGCAGAGTTGCATAAAGGTTGCACAAATTCACAAAATATTTGAATATCTGGCCCATAAAACTTTGTTATCTCTTAATATTTAAAGATGCATTTTAAACTCTACCTTTTTGCCCCTACTGAAATATCTGAACAGTTTTTTTTTTCAGTGTAAATATGTAAATACTAGCAGTTTTTGCAATTGTCCTATGTTCAAAGGTATGTTAAGCCCAGGTCTATATTACAACAGTAACAATAACCCCTGCCATACATACCCCTTGAGCAGAACTGAACCACAGAAAGAAACAAATTGAAACAATTGACATATTCAATAGATTAACCCATATGCCATATATGAAATGTAAAAAATAATATCTATTGCTTCTGACAAATCTCTACCGTAATGAAATTGCAACTTTATTCCTTCCTTTATACATTCTGCTATCACTAAGTGTTGTGTTCTATAAAGTGTTCTATGGGCTATCAGACAATCCCTGAACTGCATTATTTACACAGCACCTGAAGTCGACTGAACAGCAGTATATGTGCAATAGTGCCTTTCTGTCTGTAAAATATAAGAAATGTCATGGAGGGCTCTATGTAATGTCAGTGATATTTAGGTAATTAGACCATACTTGGTTTTTAAAGTATAAATATGAAAAAGTGTTATTTTATGCTTCAATATTTCAGTATTGTGCAAATGAAAATAAAGACATTTGGAAAGGGATTGTCATTCTCATTTTAAAAATAGCTTTTTCAAACATTGATTGTTATTTAATTTCATGACGAAAGGTTATGTTTGACAGAGTTATGTTTTAAACTAAGAAGAGACTATAACACATGACAAATAATGGTT